>NC_137009.1:1015000-1395000 GCF_032717465.1 Coenobita brevimanus
GTTCAAATCAGATGTTAGAAATGCTTCATTTAAAGTATTTACACACAGACACATACACACACACACACACACACACACACACACACACACACACACACACACACACACACAGGGATTAACTTTACCATTGACTTTTGACGGCTATTCACTCCATGGAATTATCTCATTCTTCCCTGACCTTCAACTACTTCACCAAGTTTGGCGTAAATCGGATCAGGGCTGTTTAATCTGACCTTTCCATGTGGCCTTAACCTTTGACCTCTTGTTCTTAAAGACATTAGATCAATCTCTTCTCTGACCCTCACCCCGTTCACCAAGTATGGTTGTAATTCGATAAATACTGAGTGGTATTGGTTGTTAAGTAATGTGAAAGTGCAGAGAGAGAGAGAGAGAGAGAGAGAGAGAGAGAGAGAGAGAGAGAGAGAGAAGAGAGAGAGAGGAGGAATACTAGAGAAGGGAGATAGATAGACAGATAGGTTGGTAGGTAGATAGATAGGTAGATAGATAGATAAACAGATAAACTGATACCTGTAAATAGATAAATAGATACAGAGAGAGAGAGAGAGAGAGAGAGAGAGAGAGAGAGAGAGAGAGAGAGAGAGAGAGAGAGGAAAAACTGAAAGGAGTAGAGTGGCTAATAGGTCAGGGGTGGGATGAAGAACTGAAACGAGAGGAAGAGGAAGAAAGAGGAGAAAGAGGAGGGAAAGAGAGGAGGAAGGGAGGTGGAGAGAGGAGGGAGAGGAGAAGGGAAAGAGGGAGGGGGAGGGGAGGAGGGGAGATGGAAAGCGAGAAAGAGTTAAGAGGCGTAACGAAAGGACGCCATGGATTGTGTGGAGTTGAGACCAGCTGCTATTTAGGATCAGTCCTGCGTGAGAGAGAGAGAGAGAGAGAGAGAGAGAGAGAGAGAGTACAGAATGTGTGTGTGTGTGTGTGTGTGTGTGTGTGTTACAAGCAGTTACAGGGACGAGTAGTACCTCAAAAAGTGATACGACCCATGCTTTTGCTGTACCGTCTGGTGGGGTACAGGAAAGGGTACAGCACCTCAGAATCTATTTATTTATTTATTCATTTTACTGTATCTCAAAGACGCATTATACTGTCATGGTTGTGTAGGTGATCGTGAAATAACTGGTTTTGTCCGTACACCAATAACGAGATTGTACAATGTTGTGTTATGGTCTGTGGCGCACGTCGTATGGGTGGCTACTGAAGCTGTATGTACGGCGATAATTCTTGCTCCGTAGACCATACAGCTGAAGAAGAAGGAAAAGAAGAGTGCTGATGAAGGAAGAAGGATTTAGTCGTTGTTCAGGCATTCCTATACACCATCAGGCATGATTTTACAAGTGTCATGACTGAAATATCAAGCCATGTTGGATTCCCTTCACTCATTTGCACAAGCCCTCAGTCACACCCATACACGACGGCTATACCTGCCAGTCACCATGCTTGACTTACCGCGCATGGAACTCTTAGAAGGACTTCGTGCGTGAATTTTGATCTTATGTCAGTCCTTCATCTACGGCTTTTTTTTATTCTCCTCGAGCTCCGTGTTCTCTAGAGAGGGGCGTGACTGGTGTAAAAAATGGGATGACGAAGGAGTGGCCGGGTCTAGCTATGGGATGGCCCAAGGAAAGGTGTTTGGGAGATTCTGAGAATATTCATTCGGATATTGGGATGGGCGTGCATATTTCAGGGGTGGTCAGTGTTGCCCTAGCCACCCCTCTTCCTACACCACTGTTCAGGGACAAGAATTAATGCCGTACAGTACATGTGGCCTCAGTAGCCGTCATTTCAAGATGCGTCAAACACGATCACTGAACACTGCACAATCTTGTTACTATGGTCGCGGTGCACGATTTTGAGGTTATTATCGTACCCTGGCAACATACCATTCAAAAGTGCGTCTGATTTCGTATCATATTTTACACGAATCATATTATTATGCACGAATACATTATACACGAATAATATTATACACGAACATACTCGTATTATACACGAATCACTTGCGTCTCATTATACACGAAATGGGACGCATTTTTGAATGGTAGGTTGCCAGGGTACGATAATGACAACCTCAGAGTCGTGCGCCGTGATTATGGTGTATGTACAAAACCAATGATTGCACGGTAATGAATGACAGTGTATTGGACTCTTTAGGACCATCATACCAAAACAGATCTCAAAACTGTGGACGAACCAACATTTTTTTTTTTTTTTATCATTTTTGTAGTTTGTGATGAAAGAACGTTATTTTTTTTACGTATCATTGCTGACTGCACTCAGTAATATGGGATGCAGGCTGATCACATCTAACAATTACACATACCTGCATTCAGAGTCAATGGCTTTGGAGGTTTCATTCTAACTCTTCTTCGGTGAGTTATTGTGCAGTGTTGTTATGACTTACAGAAATTCCCGCTAAATAAGACTAGAAGCTTCACGTCACACTAGTCTACCAGCAGCGGTTCAGTTCCACACACTCGAAGCTTCAAGATCGAGATCGTGAACAGAGCCAGGGGTATCGTGTGGGCCAAGGGGGTGAGCTAGTCAGAAGGGGCCAAGGAGGGAAGCTATAGTCAGGAGAGGCCAAGGAGGTGAGCTAGTCAGAAGGGCCAAGGAGGTGAGCTGGTCAGGAGGGGCCAAGGAGGTGAGCTAGTCAGAAGAGGCCAAGGAGGGGAGCTGGTCAGGAGGGGCCAAGGAGGTGAGCTAGTCAGGAGGGGCCAAGGAGGTGAGCTAGTCAGGAGGGGCCAAGGAGGTGAGCTAGTCAGGAGGGGCCAAGGAGGTGAGCTAGTCAGGAGGGGCCAAGGAGGTGAGCTAGTCAGGAGGGGCCAAGGAGGTGAGCTAGTCAGAAGGGGTCAAGGAGGGAAGCTGGTCAGAAGGGACCAAGGAGGGAAGCTAGTCAGAAGCAGGCCCAGGCTCACCGACGTTGCAGGACCGTAGCCAAACTTTTCGAACAGGGGAGGGGGGGCCTTTGCTGAATCTGGCCTTGCATTGCATCAGGCTGGTCAAAAGTGTGCTGCGTGCTGGGAGTCTGGGTGTGTGCATAAGCGATGTTGAGAAGCAGCACAAAACTTACGAACAACGGAGGGTGACTTCTTTTGCAATGATGTTAAAAAACACACCCTGCGAAACTGAACCTAGGCAGGTGGAGGGGGAGGCGTCCGACCCTCTCGACTCCCCTCCCCGACCCCTGGCCCTGGCTACTGGTCTGCCTAGGATGTCCCGTGAGCAATTCCTAAGGCTCATTTGTGTATTTGTATATCGCCTGTGTTTAATATTTGCGTTGTTTTTATTAATGCTGGCCAAATAAAGGGTGTGTTTGAATCCTGATTAGCGTTTGCGGAGCATCGACGAACCTACAGTACAGGCACCACATTAACCGCCCAGCCGCGATACAAAGACAACTGATTGACGTTAGCATGACTAATGTTACTCAACTAACTCAGATGATGCAGCAGCAAAGACCACAAGTAGATGGAGCCGCTAGTTATCCTTAGGAGACTCTGTAGCTGCTCCTCCACCGTCGAGCATTTTTTTTTTTTTTAATAACAACAGAGGAAGGAAAAACAAATGGATAAAAAAAAATAATCCATACACCAGATTACTGGTGTCCTCTGATCATAAAATACTTGTAACAGTTTGACTAGAACAGCTGTAGGTTGAAGTTTGGAGGGAAACAACTCTGGGGAAGCGAGTTCCAAAGAGATACAGTAGGGGGGATGAAAGAATTCTGATAGGCAGAAGTTCTGCAATATGGTTGAGTGACATTCCAGTCATGAGCGCTACCAGATGCCCGTGTAGCACAAGGGAAGGCATGGAGAGGTGGCACCATGGACGCAACTTCGTCTGAGCATTTGCCAAAAAAATATCTGTAAAATAATGCAAGGGAGACAACATTCCTTCTTACTTGTAGGGGAGGTAGTTTATTTGTAATGGCAGGGTTGTTAATAATTCTAATGGCTTTGTTCTGAATTTTGTCTAGTTGTTTTAATGCAACCTCTCCACATCCATTCCACAAGGGTGAGCAATATTCAAGCTGAGAGCGCACATGACTCTTATAAATTATAGCTAACTGTTCGTCAGTGAAGAAGTTACGGACTCTGTACAATAATCCAAGTTTCTTTAAGGCGGTTTTAGGAAGTGATCTAACATGAGATGTCCAGCTGAGGGCATTGTTAAGTGAGACGCCGAGAATATCAATACTTTTGGAGATGGGAATATTAGTAGCACTGAAGGTAATATACGAATCTGGCAATATCTGTCTGTTATTAATTGTATATATTTAGTTTTGCTAGCATTAAATGAGACAAGGTTGTTTTGTCCCCATTTACTGATCGTAGATAGGTCTTGACTTATGGAGATGACTGTACTGAGTTGAGAAGTAGAGATATCAGACTTTGTAAATGGGTGTCTGAGTTTGAATGAACTACAGTATGTAGTGTTCAGTCATCTGCATATGAGTGGATGGGACTGTGGGTGACAGATAAGAGATAATTAACATGAACCAGGAACAGGATTGGTGTCAGAACTGATCCCTGCAACATGCCGGCATTAATTGAGTGGAAATTGGAATATACATCATCTACTTTTATTTTCCTGTCACTGAGATAAGAGGATATCAAATGAACAAAAGACGTTAGTCCATAGCAAGGGAGTTTGGACAGCAGGGAACGGTGTCATACTCTGTCGAAAGCTCTAGAAATATCAAGGGCTACTGCATGAGTTTCACCACGTAGGTCAACTGATTGATGGATGGTATGAGTCAGGAGATTGAGTATGTCAATGGTGGATCTTTCGTGGCGAAAACCATATTGTCTATCACTAATTAAGTTGCTGGATTCAAGATGTTTAACAATGTGCTTATTAATTAAAGTTTCAAATACCTTACCAAGAGAAGATGTGACAGCTATTGGTCTGTAATTGGAGGGGTCAGACGAACTTCCTTTCTTCGGAATTGGGTGGATATTAGCTTCTTTCCATGAATATGGGAATAAAGAAGTACGCATGCATAGTCTGAATAATTTAGCTAGAACGGAGGCAAGTTCAGGGGAACACTTTTTCAAAACAATTGGCGGAATTCCATCTGGGCCTGGAGCTTTGTTGGCAGATAAATTGTCTAGGATGGATTTTGCGTATTTTGTCTGTATTTTAAGTGAAACAATTTTGAGCGAGTCAAGTTCTAGTACTGGGACGTTCTGACTGGCATTGTCTATGGTAGAATTTCTGGCAAATGTAGGGGCAAAAATATCTGCTTTCCCACGCGGGTCATTTGTAATGTTGCTCTCTGAAGATTTTAGTGGGGGAATGGAAGATGACTTGTTAAATTTATTGTTGAAAGAATTAAGAGTTGACCAGAATATTCTATTGTCATTAGGGTTGTTAAGTAGTTTTGATGCTTGCTATTGAAGAAAGTTTGATTTAGCGAAATTTAATACAGCTTTTGCATGACTTCTAGCAATTTTAAATTGAGAGAGTGATTCAGATGTTTTTGACTTTAAGTAAGAGTTGTTGCTCTGGCACAGTTGCCATCCAATCATTTTGGAGAGTTCGATCTTTTAATGAACTGTTGACTTGTTATGGATAAATCTATACCAGTCCCACATTTGCGACTTAATACTAGCTGGTATACCACCTAGTATTAAGTCACTAATGTGGGACTGGGTAGATCTGGGATCACTAGAGAAGAAAGACTGCCATGGAATGTCAGCAAGATAATTTTTAAATCCATCCCAGTCTGCCCTGTCAAAGTGCCATCGGGTCACCCTGACAGGTTCAGAACGGGGAGGTGTGAGGGGGTTAACTAATGAGGCTTTTATGAGATTGTGGTCAGAGGATCCAAGTGGTGACAGTACCTCTATCCTGTATTGATCTGGATTATTTGTCAAGAATAAATCCAAGAGATGGGCATTATGGTCAGGATTATCAGGTATTCTGGTTGGTTGCTTTACTAGCTGGGTGAGATTAAACGATTCTGCAACCAGCTCGCACTCTAGACCAGCGTCGTCAGTCCGGGCAGAATGCAATAACCATTCAACATTATGTATGTTAAAATCACCCAAAATGGTAATTTCGGTGCTAAGGGCAAGGTTAAGGTTACTCAACTGTGTGGATATGGAATCAAATACACTGGGTTCCGAAGAAGCATTGGGGGAACAGTAAACTACACAGATATATTTGGTAATATTTTAACAATTTAGTTTACATAATGAGTAATCAAAACTGGATGACGTGACGTTTAAAACTGTGTCAACTGCATATTGGGATTTGATATAACAACAGGTGCTGAGTTACGGAAGTTTGTGAGGAGATGGTAAAAGGGAAAACAAAATGGAGATATATCGGTAGAGGCTGAGATTTGTGGTTCTGTGAGGAAAAGGGCCAAAGAGGATATGGACTGAAGAAAAAAATGAACTGAGTTTAAATTTGTGGTAAGGCCGCTGATGTTGGTGAAGAATAAGGCCACAGTTTCACCTCTTCGCTGACGAGCATTACCGGAAATAGCAACAGTCGCTGCCGGCACAGTCGCTTGATGGAGACCGGGAGGACCCTGTGTCGCCAGCCCTACCCTGCCGGTGGTGGCAATCCGAGGTACAACCTTATTTGATAGTCAGATTGCAGAGGCCATTGCTGAAGAAAGTGAATAGGAGGTGTGATATGTTATGTGCATGTAGTGTGGTGTAGTCAGCTGAAGGTTGAGGTATTATGAGAGCATGCTGGCCTGCTCTTTGTGTAAATGAATGCACTGAAAATGTTCAGCAAAGGGAGATGGTCAGGATCAAGTCCTGAGGGCTGGTGAAACGGGAGTTCCAGCTCTCCCTATCACCAGCTTGCCATCCACCTGGGGAGTACTGCCCTGTTCGACTGGTGCATACCCAACTTCGCTCCATTCGACCCCACTTCATAGCTTTGGAAGGATTACCGTGCCCGATTCAACACATTTGCTGAAGCTAATTCCGTCTCCAAGGACAAGGCAGCTAAAGTCATCATCACGAACCGAATGGCTCTCATCTACAAGCTGACTGGCACTTTGGCAAGTCAACAAACACCACCCAAGGACACCAACTCCCTCACTATGAAGAAAATTGCACAGTTCTTAGAAAGCCACTACTACCACAACTGTTCATTATGTGGGAACGCTTTAAGTTCTGGTCTGATGTGCAACGCAGACTGGATGAAACAACTCCAAAGTGATTTTGTCCATACAGGATTTTTGGCATGAAGCCGTGCACACTCACTTATATCTGTTTGGTCGGCAACAAGGTAGTTTTCAGGGCTCTCTTAAAGATGAGAGACTACGAACTTACTTTGGCAGTGGCAGTGGAGACAGAAGTTGTGGCAAAGGTTACCAAGGAGACGGTACACGGATCTAAGGCTTCCACTAAAACTACACCTGTCCTTAAGATGAGCCAGAAGAAAATATCAGTGCAAAAAGAAAGCCGAAATCATCACGCCCATATCCCAAGGGACCGTGCCCGTAGTGTGGCAAGAAAAAACAGAGCGAAGGACTGCCGGTTTATCGAGGCTACAGGCCGATCGTGCCAAAAAAGGACACACTGAAAAGGTCTGTTTACAGCGGGACAACAAGGGAGCCGGTTAACCACGCTAAGGAAACTGACAATCCCGGATATCAGAAGCTTCCTGGTAATGGCCTAGCACTACATCAACTACAGGTGATTGGCAAGTCATTCGCTTTCCACATGTACAATGGTGCTGAGGACAATTTTCTGTTCTAGTACGGTTTGGATGAGGCTTGCAAACACTTTACAACCTGCACAAGTTGCTGTATTTATAAGAAATGATTTATGTACCGGTTCTGATCATGTTCAACACCGAGGCTTCATTGGATCATTCTACTGCACAGGCTACAGACCAGGCTCAATTTTTCGCCTCAACTTGCTAGGCAGAAGTGCAGTATACGAGCTGGACATGACATACGTGCAATGATACGGGAACCCATGGCCAGCACCTACAGTGATATAAATAGAATACGAGTACGTGCCATCTGGGAGACTATACTCAGTTACTTTTAATCAGGCGAAGATGCACTTAACAGGTTGGTGATGATTGGCTGAATGCAACATGTCCGAATAACATTTACTAACCCAAATGTCCCCCTCAGATATATGTTGTCAATTAATAATGCTAAAGAGTAGAGAGATTATGAATTAATGTTGTATCTGGCCAATCATTACCAACTTGTCCAGTGCATCTTCGCCTCGATTAAAAAAAAAATATATATATATAGAGGACGACACACCCGGCTATACCCTCCACAAAGCCTTTCAGCAGTAGTGCAGGGAATTTTCATATCTTTTCAAACTAGAACTATTGGTTGCCTCAGGGGTTCTGAGTTGGAGGTAGTGTTTAAGCCAGATATGAAGCCTGTTTTCTGGAACCACGTACTGTTGCGTTTGTCATTCTGGAAGACCTTATCCCTGCCCACAATGAAGGCGTCTGGAAGGGTGTGTAGGTGCCCACGCAGTACGGTGAATTTAGGACCCCGGAGTGCCAGGCGAGAAGACACAGCTGCTAGTATGCAAGAACCACTGATTTTTTTTGTTTTTTTTTTTCAATGCAAGGAAGAAGGAGCATAAGGCCAGAAGCCCGCAGACCGTTCCTTCCGAGAAAAAAAAAAACAAAACATACAATACAAAAGAGAGCCAAATTCAAGATCCGTTCATTTCGAGATGCCTGGAAACATTGCTTTTGAAAGACTGGAGATCATAGGAAGTAGGAAATACAGACAAAGGGAGACAGTTCCAGAGTTGATATGTTGCATAATTGAAGAATCAGTCATCAGTATTAAGAGGCTAATTAAGGCTTTATCTAAACCACCCAGTTTGAAAAGTCCTCCCTAAGCTGGATAAAACTTCTCCTATTTAGAAAACGTGGAATGTCATTGGATTCATGTAGTAAATAATACGCCTTGTGGAGGAGATGGAGTGAGAGACTAACGAGGAGAGTATGAGAGTGAGGTGGAGGGGGAAGAGGGAGGGGGAGACCGAGGATAAGATGGAGGGATGGGGTGGAGAGGTATATGAGGGATGGGGGAGTAATCGAAATAGTAGGGAACAGGACGACATGGAGGTGATATGTTTGTGGCCACTCATGAGATTAAGGCTTCTGGCTATAGATAGAGAGAGAGAATAATACACCTAAGACCATTATACCTCTTTAAACTTACCTTGGCCTTTATTTCCTTCCTGCTATAGTTTATTTCATGTAACTCAGTGGCAGAAGGACAGTGATACAATTCAACACCTTTCCATAGCATTTCTACGTGCTTATAATCATCGTATTGATCTCTTGCTACAAATCAACATTCAAGATGGAGATATAGCAATGTCAGGTCAGATCAGAGAGTAAAAAGTATACTGTAGTTCTCATTGTCGCTATGGTCATAAGGAAAGATAATGTTAACTACCCCTATTTATGCTATAGTTCTTTTATACTACTTTTGCCCAGAATTTTGCCCTTTCATAGCGTGTTTCACGGGGCTATGTGGCAGAAAATGACTGCTGTGGCTCTAGTCCTTTCTATAGCACTTCTTCCTAACATTATATCCTACTGCTAATCTATTGTTATAAATCTACATGCAAGACAGAAAGATAGCAAATTTTTAGGACAAGTTAGAGTAAAACCAGTGTAGTCTTGACTGGGTAGTAAAATAAATGTCAGCAGTATTTTATCACCAACTCTCTTCCTTTTATTCATCAATGACCTTCTAAGCTGTACATCTAACCTTATCCACCCGTACGCTGATGATTCCATCCTTCACCTTCCCATTCGGTTCCCGCAACGTCCATCTCAGCAGTTACTTCATCAAACAAGGGATGAGGCTATGGCACACCTAATGTCTGACTTGGCTCGTATCTCTGACTGGGGTAAAAATAATCTGGTTGTTTTTAATGCATCAATGACTCAGTTTTTACACCTATCAACCCGACAAAATCTTCCACGGGTATACCCACTAGTGTTTAATAATATTCAGATTAATCCTGCATCATCCTTGATCATACTTGGGGTTTCATTCTCTCGGAACTTATCTTGGAAAGATCATATTACATCTCTTGTAAAATCTGCTTCCAAGACATTAGGTGTGCTAAGCCGACTCCATGCGTTTTTTACCCATGCACAGTTGTTGACTTTATAGACGGGTTTTATCCGCCCCTGTTTAGAGTACAACTCTCATGTGTGGGGAGGCTCCCCACATACGGCTATTCTCAATAGGGTGGAGTCAAAGGCTATTCGTCTTATTAACTCTCCTCCTCTTACTGGCTCTCTTCAACCTCTGTCTCTTCGCCACACTGTTGCATCTTTATCTCTTTTCTATCACTACTTCAATGGTCACTGCTCCTCTGAACTGTCTGCTTGCATCCCTCCACCACAACGGCGAGCACGTAGCACCCGTCTAGCAACAAACTCTCATCCCTTTTCTGTTCAACCATCTAATGCAAGAGTTAACTGTTACTCCTAGTCCTTCATTTATGCAACAAGTCAACTCTGGAACTGTCTCCCTCTTTCTGTATTTCCTACTTTCTATGATCTCCAGTCTTTCAAACGTAGTGTGTCCAGGCATCTCGAAATGAACGGATCTTGAATTTTAAAATGCCCGCGACCAGACCTTCCGCCCCGCCACCCCCCACACCACCACCGGGCCACCACCACCCCACCACCCGAGGAGGAGATAACGGTCAGGTTAGTGACCCGGGACAAGAGGGTCATCCGACCACCTCTGACCTGGGCCCCTTCTCCCCGCAACTACCTCAACACCAGGTGAGCCCAGACCCGCAACAAGTTATACGGCGGGTTAACCCTCGACAGCAGTGGGGTGGGACTGATACGTCAGTCCCTCGTAGTCTTGTGGTGACGACCACAACTTCACCCCAACGGGACAGGAGGTCCCTAGGTGAGCCACGGGGTGTTTACACCTACTGCCACCGCAAGCCACGGGGAAGTACCTTCCTCTGCCGCAGTAACCCAGGTGAGCCACGAGGGGCTTGTATCCTCTGCCACAGTGAGCCACGAGGGGCTTGTATCCTCTGCCACAGTGAGCCACGAGGGCGTAATACCCTCTGCCACAATCAGGACAGGAGGTCCTTTGACGAGGGAAGAGAGCCCTCTATAACAAATAGGGCAGGAGGCCCAATAGTGGATTGTACGGGGCTCACGCCCCTAGCCACTCTAAGGGTAAGAGACCCTCACACCCCGCCACAAGTGGGTCCCAGGACCGATCAACCTGGTGCCACGGCAATTGTAAAGACAAGAGAGAGAGTCGCCTCTGTGCTACCCTCCATAAGTGCAAGAGAGACCACGGCCTCCGTGTGTCCTCTAGAGC
Source organism: Coenobita brevimanus (assembly GCF_032717465.1). Lineage (NCBI taxonomy): Eukaryota > Metazoa > Arthropoda > Malacostraca > Decapoda > Coenobitidae > Coenobita > Coenobita brevimanus. Next base: position 1,026,345 of record NC_137009.1, read on the forward strand.
CAGCTAACTCCTGCAGGAGTAGCCGGACACCACCCGGGGGAGTTACCCCTAAAGTGTCACCTGAACAGAGGCCTGGTCCCAGTCAGGACCTACCTCCTACCCCCGGGAAATTCTTGTCTTCCCCAGGTACCAGCGGGAGACGAGGCCGCAGCCCACACCTGACGGCGCGTCCCCCAGTAGCCCCCCTCAGTCCTCGGACCCCTAGGCGAGCCCGGCAACCCGTCGACGCCGACCTCCCCCTGCCGCAGACCCTACAACGTCAGGCCCGTCTGCTACACCTGTTTGGCCCCAGTCTCTAGGGCCAACACAGACAGGCCTCCCTTCACAGTGACCAGAGGAGGGCCTATAACAGGTCGAGACCCCAGGCAAGAGGGTCTCCCTGCACCGTGACCAGAGGAGGACCTACAACAGGTCGAGACCCCAGGCAAGAGGGTCTCCCTGCACCGTGACCAGAGTGAGGACCTACACCTTACAGTGACAAAGTGATATCGCCCCAGAAACTCGGGCAAGAATAGTGACTTTCCCTTTCCTGTCGTGATCCAGTGACAGAGTGAACCAGCGGGATTACACCAAAAAGTGTCTGTAAATACCTTCCCCTAACAAAGACTATAAGTTCCGGGTTCATCCGAGCAGTGCTATCCCAAAGTCCAATCTAGAGTAGTCTCCCCCCTTGTCAGTGTACGCGCGGGCAAGAGTTGCCGCGCCGAGCCTAAACAGTGAACTCTAGTGCTCTACCTCCCTTGTTAATTTATAGTAATAATCCCTCCTCGGCTCATCAAGCCCAGACATCTCTATTGCCCCGACACGCTAAGACCTTTTGGACTTTGATACAAGTGAATCCCATCCACTTACGGACTCTTAACCTATTATAAAGCATAATTAAGGAGTGTGTGAATATCCCATATTACACTAACGTAACTCTGTATATCTGTATCCTCTGTTTATAATACCATCCTATGTGATATTGTTAAGGTGTTGTAATTAAGGTAATAGATGTGTTAAAGGTGGACTGCCTAGTTTTTATGTCCTGTTCCCTTGTTAGTGCATTACTTCCGGTCCAGAAAAAGGACCCTGTTCAGTAGCTAGTGTCTTTAGTACGAGGAGTCGGCCTAAAAACACTCAGCATAACACTGGTGGCAAGCGGTGGTTCTGGATCCGAGTAACGCACGGGGGAACGTTAAAGGAAACCTTGCACAATGGCAGCTAAACCGCACATTCAATTACCAAAATTCAACCCGGACCAATGTGACATGGAAGTTTATTTGGACATGATCAAACCCCTTTTAGACATAGGATTTGAATCAGGTAAGGAGAAAATTGCAGTCACACTACCGAATCTGGGAAAAATCATCACAAATGTCGCACCCAAAATAGTCACAGAACTGTCATGGGACCAGTTCACTCAGATAGTGAAACAGGCTTTTATGCCTTCCATGGGCAAAGTTGTCGCACTCTCACAACTCGACGCCCTCACCTATGACGGTAACCTGGATGATACTTTCACCCAGGCTCGGCGCCTCGTCACCACCGCTTATCCCGAAGCTGAAGTAAATACTCGGGACACTCATACCTACAACGCCCCGCTGAGGATCCTCCCGAGCATAGTCAGGGAACATTTCTCCATATACGATCCCTCAGGAAATATGGACCAAGACCTGCAGCTCGTCAGGCGCCTTCTCGCCGCCCGTCCCACACCACAACCGCTTCACGCAGTGACAAAGTTCCCAACAAATCACAACCTCCCACCAAAAGCCAAGCCGACGCCCCACCAGACGCCTGCAGACCCGCCCCCCACAGTACCCTGGGCTTACCGGCACAGGAAGCGCCACAACCCCAGGGAACAAGGGAACTTAATCAGTATAAACCCTTGGGAATTCACGGCTTGCAGCCGCACCTGCCCCCTTCATGACATAAGGGAACAACTCAAGGCGAATCGGTGAAAGAACCCCCAACAAAGCCGTAGAAAAATTTCCTCCCTTGAAGACGACGCCCAGGAGGACGACGTACCACCACTGCTCTACCAAGGACCAGAAGAAGACGAGCACGACGACTACCCCCATCCTCAGCAGATGGATTTTTAGGGCCGCCCCCGCACCTCCCCACGGTGGCGGGGGCCACCTCAAATACCTACAAACCCCCAGTCTACAACAAGATATGGCTGAATGGGGTCAAGACAAGATTATTGGTGGACACGGAAGCAGCCAGGTCTGGTCTCTACTCCCACTTCTACTCTCGCCACATCACAGCATTCAGCCCACTTCTCCCCACTTCAGCCAACCTCGTAGACGCCGGGGATGGCCCCCTACCCATCCGTGGGGAAACCAGGGCCTTACAAAGTACCACCCACCAACGAGTCTCCACCGACCACCCATTCATCATTTTTGACTCCTCCTGTAGCCAATATGATGGTTACCTTGGCCTGGACCTGCTGCAGAAACTCCACGCGACCATTGATTGCTATCAACGTCGCCTCCACTTCGGTCCAGCCCAACCCAACCAAGCATTCACCGACAAGAGAGAAAAAAAAGAAGAAAAAAAAACACCATCACCACCCCCACACCACCCACCCACACAACACACCACCACACGCTCCACCTCCAGCCCACCTGTTCCTGTAACCCAAGCCTACACTCCCCAAGGACCTCAGTAACTTCCCTCCCACCACCACCCCCCACCCCACCCTTGCCATCACAAAACCCCTCATTCCCCGCCACTATTGCCTCCACCATTACCATTCCACCCCACCAAGAAGCATGGGTCACACTCACCAGACCCTCAAGTACATCAGTCCTTTTTTCACCATCCATCCCCAACGGGCCCTTATCATCCTGCCTAGTCTCCCCCACTTTCCTCCCTCCCAGCGCCCACCAGATACGTATTGCTAATCTCTCCACAACACCTTTAACCCTGCCCCGAGGCCTCATCATCGGCGACACAGAAGAGGCAGAACTATATCCAACACCACCCCCCAATCACCCCACCCTCCCCAACATACCACCACATCTCTCCCCTGCCCAGTCAAACAGCCTCCACCAACTACTCCTGGATTTCCAGGACTTATTCTCCGTCGGCCCCACTGATCTCGGCCATACCACCTACCTCAGCCACGAAATTCACACTACAGGACCTCCCATTCGCCAACCATCTCGCAGAAAAAATCCTAAACAACGGGCTGAAGAAGACCGGCAGGTTCAAGAAATGCTAGATGCCGGGGTCATATCAAACTCCACCAGCCCATGGTCATCACCTGTAGTACTCGTGCGGAAAAAAGACGGAACCATGCGGTTCTGCGTCGATTACCGAAAATTAAATGACGTTACCATCAAAGACGCTACGCCACTACCCAGGATCGACGACTCCCTAGATTCACTACATGGATCCACCTGGTTCTCTACCTTAGACCTCCAATCAGGCTATTGGCAGGTTCCAGTTCACCACGACGACAAGCACAAAACCGCTTTTTCTACATCAAACGGGAAGCACTACGAATTCAACGTCCTTCCCTTCGGACTCTGCAACGCCCCTGCGACCTTCTCCCGCCTAATGGAATCAGTGCTGAGCGGACTCACCTGGGAAACCTGTTTAGCCTACCTGGATGACGTAATTGTCTTCAGCCATACCTGGGCCGACCATCTCCACCGCCTCAAACAGGTTTTCCACCGCATACGACAGGCGGGATTGAAGCTAAAACCAACCAAATGTGTGCTAGCTGAAAGATCAGTCTCCTTTCTCGGACACCTGATCAACGCAGAAGGCATCTCCCCCGACCCCGACAAGCTGCGTGCAATCGCCAACATTCCACCACCCCGCGACGTGCACGAAACCAGGGCCTTCCTAGGACTAACCTCCTATTATCGGCGCTTCGTGAAAGGCTTCGCAAACATCGCAAAACCCTTGCACGATCTGACAAAAAAGGGAGAAACTTTCCCCTGGACTGAACCCCGACACATCGCATTCACCACTCTCAAAGCCAAACTCACCTCTGCCCCAGTCGTCGCCTTTCCGGACTACAACCTACCATTCCGCCTGTACACGGACGTCTCCCTCCACGCAATAGGGGCAGTCCTTGCACAAGTACAGGACGGCCGCGAACACATCATCGCCTGTGCCAGCCGCACCCTCAACTCGGCAGAAAAAAATTACGCGGCCACCAAACGTGAATGCCTAGGGATAATATGGTCACTGGAGTACTTCCGCTCATACATCTCAGGCACCCATGTGATCATCATCACGGACCACCAGTCCCTACAATGGTTGCGCCAGTCCAACACCACGAACGCCCAGCTCACTAGGTAGCGCGAAACCTTAGAATACGATTTTGAAATATCATACCGTCCAGGCAAGCTCCACACGAACGCCGACGCCCTATCAAGACTACCCATTAATGCCATCACACCAGAACCCGACCTGATTAAGATGTGGCAAGACAACCAACGCCCTACCTGGATTTCGCCTCATATTTTCAGCAAGCTCCACCTGCATGGCGAACACTTGTTTGACCCTAACGGCCACATAGTCCTAAGCCCCACAGCCGCCCATGACACCATGCTCCACCTCCATGCCGACAACGGAATCGACTTGGGCACCAAGAAACTCACCCAAGTTTTCAATGACATATACTGGACACCGAACCCCACCACCATCGTCAAAACCATCGTGCAATCCTGCCGAGCCTGTGCGCTAGGAAAAGATATCACCTGCACACCAGGCCCATCCGGAAAACTTACGGCCGCTAAACCTTGGCAACTGCTATCCCTTGACGTCGTCGGACCACTCAACCCCAAGGCAGGATATAAATATATTATCACCTTCGTGGACGTCTACTCAAAATTCATCATAGCTTGTCCTGCTAAAGATCATAGTGCAGTATCTGTCACTGATGCTTTGACTCGCCACGTGTTCCCATATTTTGGCATTCCCCAGGCATTGCATTCCGACAATGCACCTGAATTCACCGGAAAAGTTTAGCAGGAATTAGCTAAAATATTCGGATTCCACATCTCCCACTCATCCCCCTACTGGCCACAAGGCAACAGCATCTGTGAAAGAAGCCACCGCTCCCTCTTGAATCAAGTCCGCACTCGCATCACACAAACAGGAAATGAAGACTGGCCTGCCCACGTCAAAATAGTTCAATGGGGCTTAAACACATGCCTGCGAGAAGACGGCATAACACCACACGAGCGAATATTCGGGGAAACCCCGCTCCTCCTCCCGCTCCGCCACCACCTCCAGCCACCCTCCCCACCCTCCCCCACCGACCCCCTCCACCATCTCAAACGACGCCTCCACCACCTACAAGTACAACAAGACCTGACACCCGATACCAACCACACCAACCCCTACAAAACAGGACAATCCGTCGTCGTCGCCCAACTACCTACTCCTAACAAAATGGCGCCACGATTCATCGGACCCTTCACCATAACTCAAGTCCCCAACCCGTATCAAGTCATCATCAATCAACACGGCCAGCAGCGCACGTATCGCAACCACCACGTGCGACCCTTCTACCCACCCAACAATAACCACATGCCCAGCACCCCTACCCGACCACCTGGCCATGACGACACTTTCGGAAATTACCACGCCTACTACTTCTCATCCCCACCCAGTACCTCACCTACCACCTCACCACCCCCACCCAGCACCTCACCTACAATCACACCACCACCCACCACCCCAGATCCTGCCTCACCTCAGCCGCCGCCTACACCACCACCACCACCCACCACCACCACATACTCAACAACGCCCACACCACACTCCCCCACCCATTCACGCACCACCCCTCACACCACACCTCCTCCATCCCCTACCTCTCCATCAACCCAAACCACTGCCTCCTCAAACCATACTCCTCCACCTTCGCCCACCTGCGCCCGCACCACGCCCAGAACCACCCAAGCAAATGCACCCGCCCTACCCAGTGACCATGCTCACTATACCCGCCACACAACCAGGCCACCCACCTCACCTCCCACCACCCGTACACCCTCACCACCACCACGTGCTCAACCACCCTCACCACCCACACCCACCCTTACCACCACCACTATTAGATCAGGCCGCCTTTCATGCCCACCACCCAGATATACACCTACACCACCCCACGGTAACCAGCCAACCTACCATACCCCACCACAAAGACCCCCTACCCCAAACACCTCCCCCATCACTCTCCCTCTCCACCAAGCACGATGGAAAAACCCCAAGTCCCAATTCCCCAAAGTCAAATCCCCTACCCACCGACCCATCTCCCATATAAGCACCAACCCGCCAACCCTAGCCAGCATTCAGCTACAGCTGCCCCACCAAGCAGCAACCACCAGCATGAAAATCACCCGCGTCCAGTGGCTATCTCACGGCCAGCCGCCCATCAGAATCCGACAGACACACCAGCTTCTTCGCCGTCTACGCCGCACGAACCACCCATCCTCCATCAGGCTGTTCATCAACCCAGCCCACGAAACAACCACAATGACCAACCACTGGACCAACCTCCTGCATCACCTTACCCCAGTTAACATGACACCAACCACCATCACCTACCACCTGCAGTCACGGGGTCGTGACTTTTTCACGAACGACGGTGGTAAAATGCCCGCGACCGGACCTTCCGCCCCGCCACCCCCCACACCACCAGCGGGCCACCACCACCCCACCACCCGAGGAGGAGATAACGGTCAGGTTAGTGACCCGGGACAAGAGGGTCATCTGACCACCTCTGACCTGGGCCCCTTCTCCCCGCAACTACCTCAACACCAGGTGAGCCCAGACCCGCAACATGTTATACGGCGGGTTAACCCTCGACAGCAGTGGGGTGGGACTGATACGTCAGTCCCTCGTAGTCTTGTGGTGACGACCACAACTTCACCCCAACGGGACAGGAGGTCCCTAGGTGAGCCACAGGGTGTTTACACCTACTGCCACCGCGAGCCACGGGGAAGTACCTTCCTCTGCTGCAGTAACCCAAGTGAGCCACGAGGGGCTTGTATCCTTTGCCACAGTGAGCCACGAGGGCGTAATACCCTCTGCCACAATCAGGACAGGAGGTCCTTTGACGAGGGAAGAGAGCCCTCTATAACAAATAGGGCAGGAGGCCCAATAGTGGATTGTACGGGGCTCACGCCCCTAGCCACTCTAAGGGTAAGAGACCCTCACACCCCGCCACAAGTGGGTCCCAGGACCGATCAACCTGGTGCCACGGCAATTGTAAAGACAAGAGAGAGAGTCGCCTCTGTGCTACCCTCCATAAGTGCAAGAGAGACCACGGCCTCCGTGTGTCCTCTAGAGCCAGCTAACTCCTGCAGGAGTAGCCGGACACCACCCGGGGGAGTTACCCCTAAAGTGTCACCTGAACAGAGGCCTGGTCCCAGTCGGGACCTACCTCCTACCCCCGGGAAATTCTTGTCTTCCCCAGGTACCAGCGGGAGACGAGGCCGCAGCCCACACCTGACGGCGCGTCCCCCAGTAGACCCCCGCAGTCCTCGGACCCCTAGGCGAGCCCGGCAACCCGTCGACGCCGACCTCCCCCTGCCGCAGACCCTACAACGTCAGGCCCGTCTGCTACACCTGTTTGGCCCCAGTCTCTAGGGCCAACACAGACAGGCCTCCCTTCACAGTGACCAGAGGAGGGCCTACAACAGGTCGAGACCCCAGGCAAGAGGGTCTCCCTGCACCGTGACCAGAGGAGGACCTACAACAGGTCGAGACCCCAGGCAAGAGGGTCTCCCTGCACCGTGACCAGAGTGAGGACCTACACCTTACAGTGACAAAGTGATATCGCCCCAGAAACTCGGGCAAGAATAGTGACTCTCCCTTTCCTGTCGTGATCCAGTGACAGAGTGAACCAGCGGGATTACACCAAAAAGTGTCCGTAAATACCTTCCCCTAACAAAGACTATAAGTTCCGGGTTCATCCGAGCAGTGCTATCCCAAAGTCCAATCTAGAGTAGTCTCCCCCCTTGTCAGTGTACGCGCGGGCGAGAGTTGCCGCGCCGAGCCTAAACAGTGAACTCTAGTGCTCTACCTCCCTTGTTAATTTATAGTAATAATCCCTCCTCGGCTCATCAAGCCCAGACATCTCTATTGCCCCGACACGCTAAGACCTTTTGGACTTTGATACAAGTGAATCCCATCCACTTACGGACTCTTAACCTATTATAAAGCATAATTAAGGAGTGTGTGAATATCCCATATTACACTAACGTAACTCTGTATATCTGTATCCTCTGTTTATAATACCATCCTATGTAATATTGTTAAGGTGTTGTAATTAAGGTAATAGATGTGTTAAAGGTGGACTGCCTAGTTTTTATGTCCTGTTCCCTTGTTAGTGCATTACTTCCGGTCCGGAAAAATATATATAATAATTGTGAAGTCTGTCTATCTATTGGCAGACGCCTTGATCCCGTAAAGGGTGGCCACAAACAAATCGCCTCCATGTCGCCCTGTCCCCCGTCATTTCACTGCCCAGCTCCCAGCTCCCACCCCCCTCTCTCAAATAACTCTCTACTCCATCTCATCCTTGGCCTCTCCCTCCCTCTCCCCTCCTCCACCTCACTCACATACACTCTCCCCGTCAGTCTCTCGCTCTCCATTCTCTCCACATGGCCAAACCACCACAACGTGTTTCTCCTAATGCTTCCTATCACATCCACAGTAAGGTGTAACAGACAAAACAAATCGCCTAGGAAAAGGTTCCGGGACCTTAACTGAGAGAAAACGGTCCAGGAAGACTTGTATGAGGAGGTAAACTATATTATTTTTATGCCCTTACCCACTGAAGGGAGATTCAGACACTGGTAACATGGCAGGGGTAACTACTATAGTGGGTGATATTTGCTACAGTGGGTAATAGTGTGGGATTCTGGATTTGAGGTTGGAACAGTAATTATTTCCTTTAGTACAGGTATTTAACTATGTATCTGTTTATCTATCTATCTATAGTCAGATGCCGTAATCCCGTAAGGGGTGGCCATTTGTCTCAGAATTAGTTGTGTTACAGGGAGGGGCACTGAAATACCCACCCAACGAAGTGACCCCGGGGAGGGTGCAACACCCACCCCAAGATGAGGCCACGGGGAGAAACAGGGGCCCCGAGCCACACCGGCCCAAGTCCCCAGTTACCATATGCCTCTATTCCACCCAGCCAGACCAACAGGAAGTGCATCATCCAGGTGCATTACCCCCCGACCAGGACAGCACTCACCAGACTCGGGGTGGGACTTGTTTTCATACAGTCCCACGTAGGCCCTCGGCAGTAGAGTCCACCGGACCTGCCATCACAAGAGGAGGAAAGACCACTGGTCTTCCTAGACCTACGTACCCCAAGGGGAGCAGCAGCGCAGTAGAGTTCACTGGACCTGCTGTAGAGGGGGAGTCCATCGGACCTCCCTCTTCTGCCACCCACCTTCGGGAGCAGGTACTTTGGAACGTACATTGGACTTTCCCCATCTGCAGTCCCAGGGAAGGGAGCAGAGCCATGGTAGAGTCCACCAGACCTGCCACAGAGGGACTGAATCCACCAGATGCTCCTCAGCTGCGACTTTCGCCTGGCAGCAGGACAGTGGTAGAGTCCACTGAACTTGACGCAGGAGTCAGAAAGTCCATTGGACTTCCTCCTCCTGCTGTCTCTGGGATGGATGGTGCCCCAGCAAAGTCCACCAGACTTGTTGGGTGGAGGGAAAGTCCGCCAGACTTCCTTCCTCCACAACCCTGGGAGGGAATCTTGGTAGAGTCCACCGGACCTGCCAGGCAGGAGAATCCACCGGACCTGCCAGGCAGGAGAATCCACCAGATCTCCTTCCACTGCCCCGGAGTGGAGTTCCGGCAGAGTCCACCGGACCTGCCAAGCTGAAGGAAAGAACACTGGTCTTCTCTCCTCCACCACCCCGGAGGCTCCTGCCGAGGGCGACGTCCCTGGCTCGGCCCGCCCCTCCAGAGGCTGAGCAAGATGCCCCTCACACTCCTTCTGTACCACTCAGGGTGGAGATTGCTCCCCTACAGGACTCCTGTTGGAGAGTGTCTGGAGCAGTCATGTCATGAGCCTGGGTGACCTGTCCCTGCAGCCGAGCCCTCAACGCCCCCAGCTGCAGACAGACTCCCCGGGAGCGAGTGGTCACAGACGACCTCTGACGGCCTCCCCCTCCGAACGAGACTGCAGCCCCCAGACCTCGAGGGGCACCCCGACGACCCCAGGCCCGGACCAGCCCAGACCCTCCACCAGGACTCCCACCACAGCCAAAGGCAGGCGCTGGGCAGTGCGCCTACTTGCCCTATTTGGCCCCAGACCCGAGGGCCACCACACCCCTAAGGCCCCCACTAGGAAAGGACCTCCCACGACGCTGTCCTTCAGCCTACACCGGACACCTGAGTACAAAGCCCGAGACCAGCGTCTCTCCCCAGAGCGTATCCCTGATGGACCCCCTCCCACACCTGACTACCACCTGCACCTACCTGTGATCTAGAACCTCTGCGGTCCTTGTGTCCTTTATAGTGTTGTACTGTGTTTTGTATTGTGTAAGTCCACTATGTTTCTGAGGTAAAATATGTGTAAGACTGGTTAGCCTGTGTTTGAGCCCTATTCCTTTGTTGCATGCTCTGTCCCGGTCCTGAACTAAAGAACCCAAGTCCATGCCCGTATGCTGAGTCACAAGAAGATGAACCCAGAATATGCAGCATAACAGGCACTAACCCTCCACCAACCCACTTGTTGACACGTAGGGAACACGTATGGGTTGGTTATATGGTTACCACCCAGTGTTTAAATGGTTTCCTGGCTTACAGGAAACCATTAGGCTTGTCACTCAATGTAAAGCCACCTGAAAAGGATAGAAGAGTAATAAAAAGTGACAAGAAAGATGGGAGAATAGGAAGAGAGGAGGACAGACACAGAAAATGAATGATTAAGGTGAGGGAAGAAGTAGGCAGCTCTACATCAAGTGAGTGGATGATGGTGAGAAATAGGAAAAGAGGAGGACAAACACAGAAAAAGAATGATAAAAGTGAAGCAGTAGGCAGCACTACGTCAAATGAATGAATGATGGTGAGAAAAAGGAAGAGAGGAGGGCAGAAAAAAAAAAGAAAAGAAAAAAAGATAAAGGTGAAGGAAGAAGTAGGCAGCACTACATCAAGTGAGTGGATGATGGTCACCACTACCTACTAAAGGCTAAGTACCTTTCTTTTTTTTTCTGCTACCTCACTAAGTCCTCCTTTGACGCCTACCGTCACCACACCAAATCCTCCCTTTATTCCTGCTGCCACCACACCAAATCCTCCCTTTATTCCTGCTGCCACCACACCAAATCCTCTCTTTATTCCTGCTGCCACTACACCAAATATTCCCTTTACTTTCTCCCATCATTCTAAATAATGGACTCCCTTTATTCTTGCTGTTTATGAAGTACCTATCACGGTAAAAGGGATATACTGTAAACTCAATTAACCTTTAAAAATTCCACTGTTTGTAATCTTCATAGTTATTTTAAAGTTTACAAAGGGCCAATGACAATGGATCAGGCTAATGCGATCAGCTAAGAAAACTCCCTAGCACCTTTTCCTAAGTAATTTATTATTGGATTCAGCTGTTTAATATGCTTTAGTACCTTCCTTATGCAGAGAATGGTAATAATAGATTATTTAAGGCACACAGAAGAGTAGAGTAACGCGTAATAGGCAAGATAAATTGCTTAGGAAAAGGTGTTAGGAGCTTCCTTACCTGACAAGAAGGACCTAGGGCTCATATTTTTGTCAGTTATGGAGATTCCCTAACACCTTTTCCTAAATGATTTATTTTAGTTATGACACCTTGCTGTCCTATTCTGTGTTGTGTAAATCCTTCAAACGTCACCATACTCTGCATAACTTACATACAAAAGGATATTAATCAACCATATCCAAAACTAAATCACTAAGGAAGAGATGTTAGGGAGCTTCCTTACCTGATGAAACTATGGGCCTAGGAGAGTGTATGAGGTGGAGATGGGAGGGGGAGTCAGAAAATGAGGAATGGGAATGAGAGGTATAGAGTTGGAGGGGGGGCAGTCAGATAGCAGAGGACAGTGTGACAGAGAGGTGATAACTTTGTGACCTCCCTTTACAGGATTACGGAGTCTGGCAATAAATAAGCTAAATACGGTAATTGTTCCGAGAAAGTATCATTGCAAATCCAGAACCAAAGAGATACGGTGGAGGAGGTGTGATGAGGACCAAGACCCATATTCTCCCTGTCACCTCTTCCTTGGTGATTTATTTTTGGATACTATCTGGTATTATAATTTTGTACATTAGTTATAAAGAGTATGGTGGTATTGGAATGATTTAAATAAGACAGAAGAGGAAGGCAAAGTCTGAGAAGCAAAATAAATCGCTTGGAAAGAGGTGTCAGGGAGCTTCCATAATTAAAGAGAAACAGGGCCAAGAGACACTCTTTACACTGGTACCTTGTTTATCTAAAGAACCGTTTCACAGCCTAGAACTGAATGATCGGTATTCAATGAGATTTTGTCCTAGTAACTTAATATGGAACTTGGTCAGAACTCAATCATTTCTATTTGTTCAACACGTAATGAGGTCATTGTTGCAGCACTCTTAATTATTGTCTTGTTACCCAAAACCATGCTATGACATCCCATGGTTTTGTTTGTAGACCACTGTATGACATCAGTACATAGAATACTACTAGACTGGGTTCTTTTTACCTCTGACTGGTACATTAATGCATTCTTACCTAAATGAAAACCCAATATGAGGCTCAAATTGCCAGTCCCATGATAAGTAATGGGCTGGATGTCACAGTGCAAAGTAATAATAAAAAAAAATGGCTTCCAGTGACCATCTCAGTGTGCAGCACAAGGACAAATGTCATATCTGATGTAGGATGAGTTTGTACATTTAATTTTCCAGTGCATAATTCGAGTACTGTCTATCCCATGCTTACTAACCCTAATGATACAGCTGAATTGTTTGGTGTGAAACTAAACCACTTCTCTGTAATGGTAATTTAATTTTTTACTGTGTACAGTAGTATATTATAAATATATGTACTTCAGAGTTTTCATACTTCATACAGCTTTGGGTTTCTTTGTATGTGTATATAGCCTTTGAATTTGCATGGTTTCACATAATATTGAAAACACAACTTCTCAGTTCTTTTCACAACTAATCTCCTGAATATTTACTCAGGAATGGTGGCAACTGCTGAATATTGCACAAGTACTATTACTCCTTACTCTGGTGTCCTGACCTCCTGCAGTGTGTCTTGCTTTGGATCAATTTATTCTAAAGTGAAATGCCTCTGTTTAGCCTTTGGTTGCCTTGATCCCTTGAATTTGGATGATGCCTGTTCACTTTATTCTTGCGACTAACATATGATTATATTCAACTTAGGGAAGACCATTTGTACCAAAGAGGTATAATAAGGATCTCAATGTCACTTAGTTCTTGCTGTTACCACTTACACAACTTAAAGGCCTCTTGTATAGAAGGGGTTTATTATGGCTGTATAACCCTTATCTGAAAAGCCAACAGAATTAGTCAGGAGATGGCTAGGAAAACAAGACATGCCCAGGTTCAGTGGGATAAACCAGCCTCATAAGTTACTGCAATTTCAAACTATTTTTCACCTGACAGCTGGGCAAGTCCTACAGCTAGAATACAAAGTTAAGGTTGTATGAAATTCAGTGAGACTGTTAATGAGTCTTCTTGGTTACCAGTACTATTCAATCCTCTAACCTAAATGTGGCCATTAACTGAACTGAAAGGGGTTACGTCAGGTAAGGACAAACTCTACATTTAAGCTTAATATCTGCCAGCATCGGACAGGTACACTGCGTCACCACACTTATTTTATAGCATTGATATTTGGTTGTTAGTAGAACTGATATTTGTTTACATGGAATAATTTAGTGCCTGGATTATCAGATGTGTTGCTGATCACCTCTGAGCACGGAATTACGTAATGACAAGTTTGGCTTTGTAAAAGTTGAAAATTATATTGAGTTACATTGTAAGTGAACAGTAAAACACACAAATGAATCTGAACTAATGCAGCATTTAAAAGGTATTGCTGCTGTCTACTGGTCTGCTGCCATCACTAATGACCTGCCACACTGATTCTCCATGGCTGGGATCTGCCCCACCTGTCAACACAGGCCCTGCAAGACTGACCCACCCCTCCAAAGGCTCTGGTGGTGGTGTCCCCAGTTAAGACTGCTGGTGGTGGTGATGGTCCTCCTCCGTCTCAGGACTCGGACTAATGATGTTAAGTATGGTATGTTACTTTCAGTGTTACTATGTTTTTTTTTCTTTTTTTTTAAATGTGTCCGACTCTGGACAAAGGTTTCAGGGCCTATATCTCGTGGACAGTAGCCTATCTCAAGGCCCAGTAGTCCTCCTACACCTCCACATGTCACCACTTCGGCGCTAACACCCACCGTCCATATTGAATACATGCTAGGGCTGTCTCATACAGGACTGGTGTCTTGGTATTAGCGGGGGTATTTTTACGACATGTCAGCTGGTCATCTGGTAGATCAGGAAAGTCTGCTTTTATGAAATTCAAATCCTTAAACTGTTCCCTGCCCCTGCCGGGATTCGAACCTGGGTCCATCAGGATTGCAGTCCGCCTCTACCGATTCAGCCACCGCCTCCCCTTCTTTACCATTGTATAAAATATCCAAAACAAACACTAAAGCGATCTTATTATGCATTTTATATTTATTTTTTTTTTTGGTTTTCAGATGAACTCTGACACTGGTTTCACTTTATTTGGGTAACAACTGATATCTTGTAATCTATTATACTCATAAAATACATACAGGGAAAAAATATTAAAAATACTATAAAAACTAACCACATTTTAATTACTGAAAAAAAACATACACAGGAAAAACAGTCAGGAAAGAAGGGCAAAAATATTACTGGTAGTTACAAAAAATAATCCTCAATATCAACAAAAAAGAAAAAAAAATTGCAAAATTATTTTTTTAGGCAAATATATAATTGGTGATAAATGGTGGTGACCATCGTCCACTCACTTGATGCAGTGCTGCCAACATCTTACTTCATTTTTATCATTCTTTTTCTGCGTCTACCCTCTTCTCTCCCCATTTCTCCCATCTTTCCTGTCACTTTTTATTACTCTTCTTTCCTTTTTAGGCGGCTTTACATTGAGTGACAAGCCTAATGGTTTCCTGTACACCAGGGAATCACTTACAAAGCTGGGTGGTAACCATATAACACCCAAATATGTTCCCTACGTGTCAACAAGTGGGTTGGAGAAGGGTTAGTGCCCCTCCCCGTAAAACAACTACAGTACATCCCCCTAGTACGCGCCTATATGGGCGGCAGAGGACGTCGCGTACTAGGGATTCGAGTACTGTGAATACATAAACCTATGGGAAAAATTACAGATGGGCAGCACCCCCCTTCATGGGCAACCCTTGAGACACCTTTCAGACCTAAGTATTGTACTATACAGGGAAACTATCTAAGACATTATTACCTAAGATAATGTAAACCTACAAGATCATGGCTTTACTAGGTAAATCATTGGTGGTAGGTGGTGGCGACCATCATCCACTCACTTGATATAGTGCTGCGTACTTCTTCCTTAGCCTTTATCATTCTTTTTCTGTGCCAGCCCTCCTCTCTTCCTATATCTCCCATCCTTCCTGTCACTTCTTATTGCTCTTCTTTCCTTTACAGGTGGCTTTACATTGAGTGACAAGCCAAATGGTTTCCTGTAAGCCAAGAAACCATTTACAATGCTGGGTAGTAACCATATAACCAACCCATATGTGCTCCCTGTGTGTCAACAAGTGGGTTGGTGGAGGGTTAGTGCCCCTCCCAGAAAAACCAATAACTCAAAGTCAAATGGCCACCCCTTATGGGATTATGGCATCTGGCAATAGATACAGTAGACAGATAGATAGATAGACCTTTATCTGTTATCGCTTCTTGGGGGGGCAATGTCACGTACTTGGGGTAACCCCGGATTTGGGCCACTCTTCGCTGCCTGTCTCACTTACAAGGAGTTCAATTTGCATATTAATAAAAAATACACTAAAATAAAAAAACAAATTGGTCCCCGCATACAAGGGGGATCGCGTATTCGGAACAGGCGTACTGTGGGGATGTACTGTAACTCAAAGACAAATGGCCACCCCTTGTGGGATTACGGTGCCTGGCTAGAGATAGACAAACAGATAGATAAAAATATAAAGATAGGTAAATATAATGGGAAATCTTGACACTAAAGTCAACTGAAGAGCTTAAGGTGACCAGGATGTGTGTTGTTTGGCAGTCTGAGGTGCTGAGAGACAATCTGAAATGAGGAAAGCTGTTAGTAAAAATAAAATGCTTGTCAGGGAAATCCCCATCCCAGTTTCCTCCCCCTCCCCCTACCGCAACTGCTGTAGTGGGGTGTATAAGTCTGAGAAGAGTTGCCAGCTAGCATTAAATCAAGCCAAATTTTAGATGTATAATTTTGCAGTACCAAGATACAATTTCATATACTGCAACACTGGACTGCCAGTTAGTTATTTATGAACTTCTGAGAGGGGACCTGGTGTAAGTTCAAGATCACAATACACCTCTGAGTTATGAAACCCATCACTGTAGTTACTTTAAAAATCTGTTTTGAACTCAGAATAAAAATTGATGCCAAAATATTGACTTCTGCAACATTTCATTGCCAGTTAACCCCTTCTTTACAGAATATGTGTTTTGATGTACCCCCGTACATCGCCTGTAAACACCCGTGAGATACCGGAACCGCTACCATGGTGTGCTGGTACACCCTCTAATGAATGGCAGCTGATGGGCCTCAGGGTAGCCCGGTAAGGCTGTTTCTGAGGACCTCATGTTACCAACAGCTCGTTTGTGTTTTGACGACAAAGACTGTGATGAAGTTCTGACGAATTCTGACATCATAAGATACGTCATGACTGAGTTGCGGTGGTACCAATGGCTTGCTTACTCATCTGTGATGTAACCTCTTTTAGACCAATCATTATTTTATTTATAATTTCTACTACAGATATCATACTATATTTTCTGCTGACATACGGCAAAATTTACACCCCTTGGCCTGCCTGAGAGAGTCAGTTACCATGCACTTAACCACGAGAGAGGGTGTACAGGATATTTTTCTCTCATGGCGTCTCTGGTGGATTCAGATAGTGACGCGTTTATTCCTCATGAGGATACTTATTTAGATGTATCAGATGATGATGCAGCAGTGTCTAATGTGTCAGTAGATGACTGTGATCCTGAAAATGATAGCGAGGTTGACGTGAGTGAGGAGGAGGAGGAAATTAGTAGCGAGCTTAGCGATGCTGCACTCTCAGCAACAAGTGGGTCAAGGTCGTCATCACCATCACGTATGTCCACATACTTCATGCTTAGCTTACAAGGTAAATAAATAAGCCATCCATCTGTGCAGGACATTTTTTTCTAGTCAGTTTGTACAGTAGTTACCTGGGTAACAGTACTTCAGCATAAGATATGTAAACTTATATACCATAAAGATTTATTTTATAATTTTTTTTTACTACCAACATCATGCTGGGTTTATGTGATCATCAGTATACAAATAAATCACAAAGAGTGAATAGTTTCAATGTGGCAAAAAATATACACTACCCCTCACACTACAGGAGGGGGAGCTATCAGGACGGTATGAGAGGTAAACGTAGTGTTTACATTTGGGGGAGGGGTCGGTAAAGAAGGGGTTAATTCAAAAATAACTTTTACACTTTGCAACTGAGATGGCAATCATTAGTTCTGAAGATGTAATTACCATAAATATTTTTTTATAAATTTATGGATGAGGTAAAATTATATATATATATATTTGTGGTAGGTGGGGGCGCTCACCATCCACTCACTCGATGTAGTGTTGCTGTCGGGTGTCTGCCCTTTCCTCTCCTCCATCCTTCTTTCCTTCCATCCTCTTCTGTCTTCCTTTCCTTCATTCATTCCTTGTCCTTCTGCCTACGGGTGACTTTACACTTCCTCTTCTGTCTCTCTTTCCTTCATTCTTCTCTCTTCCTTCTGCCTGTGGGTGACTCTACACTGAGTGACAAGCCAAATGGTTTCCTGTACACCAGGAAACCATTTACTATGCTGGGTGGTAACCATATAACCAAATTTTGGCGCCTGGTGGTTTGGTGAGTAATTACTGTCCTCCAATCGGATTGAGCCGGTGAAGGTTTATATCCAAGGGGTGGTTGGGGTTGATTGCTCATGTAATGCCACTCAGGGATGAGTGAGGCTGGTCACTCTCATCTTAAATGTCAGGACCAACTGCTTAGCCCCGGGCTCCTACACTCCTCATGGGGCAATGTAGGATTGGATGATGGATGGATGGATGGTAAAATTTTAAATGCAGCGACACTGACCCTTTCACTGCCATGGACATAATGAGGTATTTAATTCAGGTCTGTTGTTATCGTTGTTGTTGTTTTTGTTTGCGGAGCCAGGCCCATCAAAAACATGAACCAAATGGACGGCAGTAAGTTACCCTCCGGCAGCCCACCATCCTTCTTTGAGGAGACAAGGAAGTAACTGAGGAATGTTTATCTCATGAGGCAGTTGAGCTGCTGGTTATACTGATACCACACCATGAAGGCCTCTTTCTCCAGCTACCTTACTGAGGCCAAATCCAGATTAAAACCTGCTGCCTGAGGATGTTTTTTCCACTTTATTCTTAATAGTTTCTGACAATTTTATTAATCCATCCATCCATCATCCAATCCTGTGTTGCCCCATGAGAAGCGTAGGAGCCCGGCGCTAGGCAAGTTGGTCCTGACACTGAAGACGAGAGTGATCAGCCTCACACATCCCTGAGTGGCATTATGTGAACAATAAACCCCAACCATCCCTTGGATATAAACATGCACCAGCTCAATCCCATTGGAGTGTCTTAATTGCCCACAAAACAACCAGGTGCCATAGTTTGGTTATATGGTTACCACCCAGCATAGTAAATGGTTTCCTGAAAACATTTGGCTTGTCACTCAGTTAGAGTCACCTGTAAAAAGAAGGAAGAGGAAAGAAAAGAGGAAAGAAAGACAGAAGAGGAAGGAAACACTGAAGGAAGACAGGAGAATGCAGTCACCTGAGAGCAGCACTACATCGAGCAAGTGGATGGTGAGCACCCCCACCTACCACTATCTTTAACTAATAAGCTTATGCTTTTTCCACTTAATGAAAAACTATATACACAGAAGTGAGACTTGGGGAATTTACGTTACTGTCAAAATCTGGACACAATTCAGTGCGAATAAATACTCTAGCCCTGCCCTTTCCCTGACACACACAAAGTCTTTCATTTCATTTTAGAACATCAGCTCCTTTATATTTTCCAGTTACATCTAAAACTATACAAACTTTGAGGTTATAAACTTATTTTGTGTGTCAGCTGAGTACATAGAAATACTGATGTACTATTCAATATAAGGCAAGTCTGAATATCTATTCCTTTCCCTTGCATCATCTCCACTTAGATATTATAAACTATCCTCATTTTCTACCACACTTAACATGGACTTACTGAACTAATGGCTCTGTTGTATAGGGCACTGGAGACACCTCTTCCTTTATCCTTTATTTTACATGTTACAATGGTGCTGGAAGGGACATCTTTTTGTAGTGGCACTGATATAAATGGTCGGTTACACTGCCCAATTTTAAAAGCATCCCTCATATCCTTCCCTATCACCTGAAAGGAAGATGGTGGATAACAGGAGGATACCTTCATCCTGCAGGCCACTGCGTTCGCACTCAATGAACCTGGGGTTGCAACTACAACTACTATTACTGGAAAAAAATACTGTGTTGCAAATGCAGGATAAACTGCTAAGAAAGAAGTGCTAGGAAACCTTCAAAAGCAATCAGAATAGGAATCACTAAGCCGCACCTCTCTAGCATTAGCAGCTGATGGTCTTGAATACGTTGAAACCCGAGAGTGCGGTAGACAGGATAAGACCAGGGATCTGAGGGTGCCAGTGTAGCTCCTTCACCTCCTCCTGACCCTGGTGCACGAATAACAGCTGCGCCGGTACATCCTGCGAGTGGAAAACAGCTTTAACCCCTCAAGTGCCAATCTCATCGATCGGGCTTTTTGCGCAATTTCTTAAGAGGACGAGCAACACCGATCGAACAACATCCACAAAAAACTGGCGGCAGCTGGCTCCACCCCAGCTGTGACATAGATGGCTTCTAACCAATCAGAACTAGGTGTTGGACACACCGGAGGGGGGACCCAGGCCCGTAACCAGGTGGTGGGGACCCCCCACCTCCCTCTCTCCATGTCCCTCTACTCCACTACCTTGTTACTACCTTACCTCCCACCATTCTTACCACCACAACAACCCCTCCCACCCCCTCCTCATGCATCTCCCCCTCCCATGTGGATCCCCCCAATGTCCCCACCCCAGTCAACTGGGGGGAGGTTATTTCCCCCCTACCCTCCCTCCATGTCCCTGTACTCCACTTTGGCCCTTCCTTGTGTCTTGTGGTGGTCTCCTCCCATCCCTCCATCCTCATCCACCCCCTCCTGGCCTTACCAGCTCCCCCCACCCCCCCAACCCCTACCCGCACCCCCTAGAACCTCCCTGGCCTCGAATATTTTGCGTATTTTTTACGCTTTATGGCACGTGTTTTTGAATCATTACCTGTAATTTATTGGTGTCTGCATACAGATATGCACACCACAATTATTTTATCTGTCTTTAGTCGAAACCCACTTGAAAAAGACATTTTAACTTATGCCGAATCATGGCAGCATGTTGGAGCCTTCAAAACGAAACGAAACGAATCGAAAACTAGATTTGACAGCTCAGAGGGAAGGGGAGGAGGGAGGGGAGGTTAGGCGAGGGGAGGGGAGGGAAGGGAAGGGGAGGGAGGGGATTGGAGGTTTGAAGAGGAGAGAGAAGGGGAGGATAATTTTTACTATTTATCATATTTTTATTGGGGGGTTCATGACCAATTTCCCTTGCTAGATATGACAGCTCGGCAGGGAGGGAAGGGGGGAGGGGAAAAGGGAGGGGAGGTTAGGTGAGGGGAAGGGAAGGGAAGGGAAGGGAAGGGAAGGGAAGGGAAGGGAAGGGATGGGAAGGGAGGGGATTGGAGGTATGAGGAGAGGAGAGGAGGGAAGGATAATTTTTATTTATCATATTTATTTAGGGGGTTTGTTACTATTTTATTTTTTTCTAAGCACATTACAATGGTTTATAACATCTATACACACCAAAAAAAATTGATTTTGGTGATTTTTGTACGTGTTTTTGTGAAGAAAACAGGTGCGTGCGGCGTATTTTCTTTCTCGGCGGGGCCATGACGGGTAACTATTATAAACTTTGACGGGCCATAGCTCAGTAACTATTGGGTCTAGGAGGGTGGGGTTTGCGGTTTCATGTGTGTAAATTCAAGCTCTATAAATCGGGTATAAAACTTTTAACCTTTGAGGAAGTAGAAAAATTGGCCTGTTTTTGCGTCCTGGGGGGCAGTCGAGGCTGGGGATTTGCGTACCCTAGGGGTTAATGATACCAAACAGGCAGAACAAACATATCCGAAGCATGGAGTTGGTATCAAAGCCAGAATGAACAGACTGCAGACTGAGGAAATGGTATGCAGCTAAGAAGAATGAACAGATACTAGGCAAGGAGATGGCACTGAGGTAAAATGAACAGACTAAACTGTGGGGTTAGTATGCAAGCAGAATAAAGAGAAACAAAGCATGACCTTGGATTTGAGGAAGAATGAACAGATTGAGGATGATTTGTAGGCATAATAAGCAGATACTAAGCACAGAGTTGCTCCCGAGGCAGAATGAAAATATACCAATCACACTGGGCACACAAACTCACCATATCTTCAGCCGCATCCACCTCAGTGTCTCTCTCCACAGCCAGGTCCCACTGCAGCACTTGGTTGTCCTCGCCCCCACTGGCTAAAACTGAGGCCTCATCCGGGTGCCACTCCACTGTTGTCACCGGCCCTGTGTGCTGCTTCAACACTGCCACAGCACCACCACCCTGAAATATTATGCAGCATTACAATAACACTGCACAGGTGGCTATTATGTCAAAGTCACCATAGTCTATCTATCTATCTATCTATTGCCAGACGCCTCAATCCCGTTTGGGGTGGCCACAAACAAATCGCCTCCAAGTCGCCCTGTCCCCCGCCATTTCACTGCCCTGCTCCCAACTCACACCCCCCTCTCTCATATACCTCTCCACCCCATCCCTCCATCTCATCCTCGGCCTCCCCCTCCCTCTTCCCCCCTCCACCTTACTCACATACACTCTCTTCGTCAGTCTTTCACCCTCCATCCTCTCCACATGGCCAAACCACCTCAGTGTGTTCCTCATAACGCTTCCTATCACGTCCACATGCACACCACAACGCTCCTTTATATCCTCATTCGTCAGCCTGTCTCTCCACGTGACTCCACAGGCTCCTCTTAAATAACTCATTTCCACTGCTCTCACTCTTGACTTGTGTCCTTCCAACAATGTCCAAGCTTCACTTCCGTACGTTAGAGTTGGTATCACAAGACTGTCATGTAGTAACTTTTTCACTTCCATGCTCACTTCCCTGTTTCTTATCACTGCTTTCAAGGAACCAGCAACCTTTCTTCCCTGCTGTACCCTTTCAAGCACTTCACCCTCCAAACCTCCATCCTTACTCATCACACTACCCAAATACTTAAACGTACTCACATTTTCCAATTCCTCACCATCCAACCTCACTGTACATTCACTAACTTCACCTCTCTCAAAGACCATTACTTTACTCTTCCCTACATTCACCTTTAGGTTCCATTTCTTACACACTCTCTCAAACTCATCCACCAAACCTTGCAGCTCCCCTTCGTCTTCACTCAACAACACAGTATCATCTGCAAACAACAGTACAGGGAGTTTCCAAACACTATCCCCTCTCACCATGGCCACTCCAACATCCACTACCCTACCTTGTACCTCTTTTATTACCCCATCCATGTACAGATTGAACAACCATGGAGACATGACACATCCCTGTTTCAAACCAACTCTCAAAGAGAAAAATTCACTTAGTTCACCATCCACACGCACTGCAGCCTTCGCACCATCGTACATACTCTTCACAGCATTCAACAACTTCCCATCTACTCCGTATATTCTTAACACTTTCCACAATCCTTGTCTATCCACCCTGTCATATGCTTTCTCCAAATCCATGAAAGAAGCAAACAACTTCTTTCCCTTCTCTAGAAACTTTTCCACTAAAGATCTAAGAATGAATATCTGATCTACACAACCTCTTCCCTTCCTAAAGCCTCCCTGTTCTTCTCCAACTAATTTCTCTGTTCTTTCTCTAACTCTGTCTATAAGTATCCTACCATACACTTTTCCTATTATACTAAGAAGACAAATGCCCCTATGATTACCACACACTTCTTTTTCCCCCTTTCCTTTGTACAAGGGAATAATTATACCTGACTTCCAATCCTCCGGGACTCTACCTTCCTCCCAGGCCAATCTGCACATCTTCCATATCCATTCTACTACTATCTCTCCCCCATGCTTCAGCATTTCGCCACACACTCCATCAATTCCTGGGGCTTTCCCCGATTTAACATTCTTCATTGCTTCCACAACTTCTATCCTACTGATTTCTTCCTGTCTTCTCACCATAGTCCTTTCACATTAATTTGGGCCAGATTTTTGTCCTTTTGTAGCTTATTCCAAGGGCCCAAATGGCAAAAAATGACAACTTTACAGCTCTACATCCCTTCCATAGCACTGCTTCCTAACTAGCCCTATACTGGTACTCTGCTGCTAATCTACATTTTCAACTCCGCATTCAAGATGGAGAGCCAGCCATTTTAGGCCAAGTTAGGGCAAAACCAGTATAGAGTTCAATGTCATTAACCTACTCTAAAAATGATGCAATGTTTCCTCAGAAGGAAACCCTGTACAGTAGAAAAGGTCAGCTTTAAAACAATCCAACTTTTTGCACATGACTGCTACTGTAAATCAGGGGTAACTGGCCAACCAACTTTCTAGGATAGCGATGAAACTTACAACACAATTTTTAAAATAAATTTACTGAGAACTTACTAGAATCATTTTACTTTAACTTGGCGTAAAATTGACCTCTTCTGAATGCTCAGTTGTAACAATGCATTGACACTAGAATACAGTATGATACTACTCATGATGAAGAGCTATGGAAAGGATGTAGAGCTGTAGTACTGTTTTATTCCACTGTCAAGCTGTGTGGCTGCAAAATGATGAAAATTTGGGCCAAGTATGGGTGAAAGTTGTATAGCAAACAATGGATGTGGAAATCGGTACTCTGTCCGCCTGATGATGTGCATTTCTTTCTACTGCTCTTATCTGTTGACAATTTTCTCCAACCCAAGAAGGATCTGTAGTAAAGCCATTAATTATGTCTCCCCTGATATAAACAAAATCACTGGAAGGTAACAACAGCAGACTATAAATATTCGTTTCATCGTTTCATTTTTAAAGGCTCCAACATGCTTGCATGCGTCGGCCTTGGTCACCTAATGGGGGCTCTCCATGCTGCACGATCCATTGCAGCCTCCCTGTTCAGTCCCTTAACTCTGAGGTCACATTTAATGACTTCGTTCCATGTCTTTCTCGGTCTATCCCTCATAACCCCACCCCCAATATTAACATTTCTCACCTTCCTCACCCAATTATCATCCCCCATCCTCTCCACATGTCCAAACCATCTCAATCTACATCTCCTCATCACAACACCAATACACTCCAGTCCCATCCTACCTCTCAACTCTTCCATCATAAACAAGTCCCCCCCAGACCTTGAATGCAGGGACGCACTACACATCCACCTAATCATTGTCATTTCTGTACATCTGAGCCGACAAATATCCTCCTCCTTCACTGCCCAGGTCTCACTGCCATACAGCATTACACTCCTAACACATGCTGCATACAAAGACCCCTTAGCACTTAGGGAGAGTCCTCTCGATGTCAGAAGAGGGAAGAGCTCCCTGAACTTCTTCCAACCACTTCTCACCCTAGCTCCAGCCCCACCTCCAGCACACAACGTCTCCCAAATAACAAAACTCTTCCACACACTCGACAGATTCACCAGCAAGTTCAATCCTTTCACATCTAACAATCTCCACCTGCTCTCCCTAACACGCTGTACACATAAAATCAGCATTATCTCGCAGTCTACCTCTGATATCACTACATCTCTTATGCACCCATTTATCACAAACACCGCACAAGATGGAATTACTTCCCACGCCCTTGTGGCAAACCGCACATGGCCACTCTCCCTCGTCTTTGACAGTACCGCCACCAACTCTAGATATCATCACTTTTGTTTTATCTGCATTTACCCTTAAGCCCTTGTGCCCCATACCATCTCTCCACTTTCTAAACCTTTCCTCCGCCTCCCTTTCATGCTCTGCAATCAACACCAAATCATCAGCATACAACAACTCCCACGGGAGTCCGTTTCTAAAGTCACGTGAGAGGGCTTCAAGTACCATGATAAACAACATGGGACTCAAAACTGACCCCTGATACACACCAACATTCACGGAAAACTCATCACTCAAATCTCCATTCACTCTTACCTGGGTGTGAGCACCCATATACATAGCCATAACCACCCTAACCAGCCACTCCTCCAAGCCAAGCTTTCTCATTGCCCACTTCATCACCTCTCTAGGGACTCTGTCAAAGGCCTTTTCCAAATCAACAAAAACAAAATAAAGATCCCTTCTCCTACCAATATATTTTTCCTGAAGCTGTTGAACAATGAATAAGGCATGAGTGGTCCCCCTACCTGGCATAAACCTAAACTGCATCTCATCAATATTCACTCTTTCTCTAATCATACCTTCTAAAACTCTCTCCATTACCTTCATTATCTGATCTAAAAGCTTTATACCTCTATAATTTCCTCTTTCCAGGGCATCACCCTTCCCTTTATACACCTTTACAATTACACTCTTCAGCCAATCATCTGGGACAACACACTCATTAAATAATCCTATTTATCAGGTCAGTGACTAAACTCACCCCTATATCGCCTGAGGTCTTCAACATTTCGGCAGTCAGCCTAGACACACCTGCTGCCTTCCCCACCTTCATCCTGCCTATTGCCTCACTCACAGTAGCAGCATCAATCAAATATCACAACACTGAAGGGATTAAAATAAGAACTCCCTGTATGGGCTAAATCTCACCTGAAGGCTCCTCAGATCCCAAACCTGCACCTTGCCATCATCCCCACCCGACACAATGAATGGTTCCTTATGGTTCCAATGTATCACATTGACATCGGAGTCGTGGGCATCAGGTACTGTAATCATGCATGCCTTCTTGGGGGCGGCGCGTGCATCCCATATTCGGATCCTGCAGTGGAAATTATAGTCTTATCACCATTTTGTTTTGTTTTGTTTATAACGGTTCCAACAGCTCTCCATGCTGCTCCATCTCCGGCAGCCTCCCTATTCAGTCCCTTATCCCTGAGGTCACACTCAATGACCTCATCCCAGGTCTTTTTTGGTCTGCCTCTTGCAGCCCTACCCCTAACATTAACACTTCTCACTTCCTGCACCCAACTGTCATCCTCTATCCCCTCCACATGCCCATACCATCTCAATCTACCTCTCCTCATCACAACACCAATACATGGAGGAAATATGTTTGTGGCCAGCCCTTCCAAGATTAAGGTGTCTGAGTATACTGTAGATAGATGGATACTGTGGTTTTCACTGCCCTTAACATCACCGATTTTTTAGTAATTTTAACCTTACACTCAACTAACAACTAGGGTGGGTGGGATCCAAAATAACTATAATAAAACTCATTCACCATCACCATCATCCTGACCTCATTTTCCTGTCTAAGGATGGAGTGAAGTAGGATCTAAAAATTAAGGCAAAAGGGAAGAATGACAGAACCAAACTATCA
Organism: Coenobita brevimanus; assembly: GCF_032717465.1. NCBI lineage: Eukaryota > Metazoa > Arthropoda > Malacostraca > Decapoda > Coenobitidae > Coenobita > Coenobita brevimanus. The sequence goes on from NC_137009.1 coordinate 1,053,329, forward strand.
ACAACAAGTTCTCTGAAGTGGGCCACACACTCATCCACTCATAATTCCAGCCACCATTATTCCCCCTACTTCAAAGGCCTAAACATCAATCAATCAATCATTAAATTATGCTATGCTGCCTTTTAATGAAATAACCATACTGAAGCAGGCCATGGTACTGCTGATGTTTTCTATGGACTGGGAGCTAAATCAAGTCCCAAAATCAGCTCATTACTTCCCAACAGTTACTGGAAACTGTTGACAAAAAATTAAATACATAAATACATCATCATTCATTCATCATCTAATCCAGTGTTGTCTCATGAGGAGCGTAGGAAATTAACCCCTTATGGGCGGGCAACTTGTTAACCCCTTAAACGCGGATCGTCTCGTTTGCGACGCTCGGCAAAAAGGACATAACGGCGGATCGTCGCATTTGCGATTCTAGTAAATTTTGAATAACCGCGGGCAAGCAGGCTCCAGCTGGTATTGTCTATCAGTACCACCACCCTTTAGCTACAATTAGCATACTTTACCTTTGTACTACTGACCTCAGTTGTTGCCAAGTATCGCGTTTTTCCCCCGTCCCTTCCCCCCACGGCCCGGCTAGCCTGGCTGTAATACATGGCAGCGCTCTGAGTGCTCAGAACTGTAAATCTGCGCTCTCCTCTCACAAGCAGTTTATGCTAATAGGAAACGCTTGTTTCCCCAGTTGTAACACTAGCTTTTTTTCTCACGGTTTGCCCCTGTTTAGCATCAGTTTACCGTAAGCTTTCAAAGTGACATTATGGCAAGTTCTAGCTCCTCCGAGTCAGTGCAAGCGGCCGACAGGAACGAGAATAAAGTGGCGGGCGTAAGGCAGAATAAAAAGCACGCCGTGGTGATCTTTTGGGAAGTAATATGATTGAAAATAATGTAGTATGCATGTTTTTTTGTGGGGTAGATGTGGATGTGGTTGAAAAGATTAGGAGAAATACACTGAGGTGGTTTGGACATGTGGAGAGGATGGAGAATGAAAGACTGACTAAGAGGGTGTATGTAGGTGAGGTGGAGGGAGGGAGAGGGAGGGGTAGACCGAGGATGAGGTGGAGGGATGGAGTTGAGAGGTATGTGAGGGAGGGGGGGGTGAGTTGGGGGGAGGGGAGTCAAATGGCGGGTGACAGAGTGACTTGGATGCGTTTTGTCTGCGGCCACCCTTTGCGGGATTAGGGCGTCGGGCTATAGATAGATAGATAGATGTTTTTAGCTGTGAAAATGGAAATGTTTGTTGACTGATGGGAAGACCGCCGCCGCGGTGCATGTCGGCCATACGCTCCGTTGATTTTAGCCTTATTTTCAGTGCTTATTGTACAAATACGGATTCCAAACTACCTTTACGTTGTAGTATAAAGTTTACTGTGACAGAATGAGGCTGTGGTAGAGGGGAAACCGGGATGCTGGAGGTGTGAAAGTGAAGATTTGGTTACCCAACTTTGCAAGTCTCCACAAGTCCTTGGGTAGTCCACGAAGGCTTAACACCTGTCTCTGGAGAAAGCTGAATGTAAGTACTATCTGCCATACCGAGTATAATGTTCTAGGGTTAATCTCTGATTTTTGGCTAATATTATCCTACAGGTACTCAGACCGCGATACAACCCCGCCACTCAGGGGGGGTCGACTGTTCACGGCCGCGTTTAAGGGGTTAATTATATGACCATGTGGGACGGCATATTTTCGGAAAAATAACGTATCAAGGAATAAGCCTAAACATGCATAAATCGATGAAAATGGATGAAAAACGAAGGCAAGAGGTGTTAAATGCATGGTAATACATCTCTGCTGGCTGTGGGAAGAGGAGGGGAGGAGTGAGGGAGGAGTGAGGCCAGGCAGCTTCCAGGCGCACCTGGGGCGAGGCTAGCAAACTATTCACTCATTTGCTTTTTCTTCACCACTGAACACTATATTTATCATTTATGCATTCTTTACACTACTCACTGTCTTCATAATTTTATGTATGTGTTCTCTATTATACTTGAACACTTATAACAATAAAACCTACGTATGTGTATACTATTTTACCTGAACAATTATGACACTAAAACTTATATATTATATATATATATATATATATATATACAGTAGAACCTCTTTGGTCAGGACCCCTTTAATCCGGATTTCTGTTAATTCGGACAAAATTTAAAACTAACAAGCTCCAAAAATATGTTGAAAGTAATTCTAAAGTCATTTTCAGTATCGGTGCGGAAAGCGATCGTCATTCGTTTAGTCTCGGATCACGCTAGGTTGCAACATGGGTGCCTGTTTAAACACACGCTAGCATTCGTTCCATCAACTAGTTCACCAGCCATTTATATTTTTACGCTGTATTTCAAAAGTTAATCCTCCTTACCATGCCCCTTAATGCAAGTGTAGCTTCTGCAATGAATAAAGGTGTTAAAAGGAGGAGTTTGCTTACACAAAAATGGGTCAGAATATTCTGCAGTGTTTAGTGATTACTGTAGGTTATTTTTTGTACTTAAATGTGCTTTACTTGTACATCAAACATTAGCTTCTTGCCCATATGGGCGTTATCAATATGCCAAAGATGACAATGTATTTTTTGCCTACATAAGTTTTATTTATATTCCAAATATTACAGTTAATTAATTAATTTATTTTTTTGCCCACACGGGCCTTAGTCACTTACTACAATTTAAAATGTAGGCTAGTTTCTTATCATGGCCTTACCTGTAAATTATGCAATACAAAACTATCGTACATGATTAGTTTGGTTATTTTAGTATCCTTTCATCTTTTGCAGTTACACAGGGTTGACATATGCCACATATGTTAATAATTAACAAACATACGATATGTAGATAGATTTTGGTATGAACTGGAGATTACCCTGATGGTCCGGACAATCTGCTAATTCGGACAACCCTTCCCCCTATATAGTCCAAATGAGAGAGGTTCTACTGTATATATATTTATATATATATATATATATATATATATATACAGTAGAACCTCTCTCATTTGGACTATATAGGGGGAAGGGTTGTCCGAATCTATCTATCTATCTATCTATTGCCAGACGCCTCAATCCCGTTTGGGGTGGCCACAAACAAATCGCCTCCAAGTCGCCCTGTCCCCCGCCATTTCACTGCCCTGCTCCCAACTCACACCCCCCTCTCTCATATACCTCTCCACCCCATCCCTCCATCTCATCCTCGGCCTCCCCCTCCCTCTTCCCCCCTCCACCTCACTCACATACACTCTCTTCATCAGTCTTTCACCCTCCATCCTCTCCACATGGCCAAATAACCTCAGTGTGTTCCTCATAACGCTTCCTATCACATCCACATCAACACCACAACGCTCCTTTATATCCACATTCGTCAGCCTGTCTCTCCATGTGACTCCACAGGCTCCTCTTAAATAACTCATTTCCACTGCTCTCACTCTTGACTTGTGTCCTTCCAACAACGTCCAAGCTTCACTTCCGTACGTTAGAGTTGGTATCACAATACTGTCATGTAGTAACTTTTTCACTTCCATGCTCACTTCCCTCTTTCTTATCACTGCTTTCAAAGAACCAGCAACCCTTCTTCCCCGCTGTACCCTTTCAAGCACTTCACCCTCCAAACCTCCATCTTTACTCATCACACTACCCAAGAACTTAAACGTACTCACATTTTCCAATTCCTCACCGTTCAACCTCGCTATACATTCACTGACTTCACCTCTCTCAAAGACCATCACTTTACTCTTCCCTACATTCACCTTTAGATTCTGTTTCTTACACACTCTCTCAAACTCATCCACCAAGCCTTGCAGCTCCCCTTCGTCTTCACTCAACAACACAGTATCATCTGCAAACAACAGTACAGGGAGTTTCCAAACACTATCCTCTCTCTCCAGGGCCACTCCAACATCCACTACCCTACCTTGTACCTCTTTTATTGCCCCATCCATGTACAGATTGAACAACCATGGAGACATGACACATCCCTGTTTCAAACCAACTTTCAAAGAGAAAAATTCACTTAGTTCACCATCCACACACACTGCAACCTTCGCACCATCGTACATACCCTTCACAACATTCAACAACTTCCCATCTACTCCATATATTCTTAACACTTTCCACAATCCTTGTCTATCCACCCTGTCATATGCTTTCTCCAAATCCATGAAAGCCGCATACAACTTCTTTCCCTTCTCTAGAAACTTTTCCACTAAAGATCTAAGAATGAATATCTGATCTACACAACCTCTTCCCTTCCTAAAGCCTCCCTGTTCTTCTCCAACTAATTTCTCTGTTCTTTCTCTAACTCTGTCAATAAGTATCCTACCATACACTTTTCCTATTATACTAAGAAGACAAATGCCCCTATGATTACCACACACTTCTTTTTCCCCTTTTCCTTTGTACAAGGGAATAATTATACCTGACTTCCAATCCTCCGGGACTCTACCTTCCTCCCAGGCCAATCTGCACATCTTCCACATCCATTCTACTACTATCTCTCCCCCATGCTTCAGCATTTCACCACACACTCCATCAATTCCTGGGGCTTTCCCCAATTTAACTTTCTTCATTGCTTCCACAACTTCTATCCTACTGATTTCTTCCTGTCTTCTCACCTCCCTCCTTCTCCCAGCCATTCCCCAGCCACTTATACTCGCATTACTTCCATCTTGTATGTTCAACAATTCCTTAAAGTGTTCTCTCCATCTGCTCACTTTTTCTCCCTTCTCCACTAGTAATCTACCATTTTTATCTTTCACTCCCCTGCTAACTTCACTTCCACCCTGTCTTACTCTTTTCACCTCTTTCCAGAACATTTTCTTACAGTCCCTCCACTTTACACTCAAATTCCTTCCAAATTCCTCATCCACTTTCTTCTTACTCTCTCTTACTAATATAACTCTCTCTTCCGCCTCTCAACTTCTTCCACGCCCCTATACATATATATATATATATATATATATATATATATATATATATATATATATATATATGTATATTCTATTTTACTTGTTTCAAGGCTTGGGAGAGTAGAGGGCAGGACAGTAGGTGACAAAGATGCCTTATCATCCAATTTCACCAATAAATTAGGACCGAAAATAGCTGAACGTTATGTAACATCGCCCGCCTGTTACGGGTTAAAGGGGAAAAAAAAATCTGGGCTGTGTAATAAGAACTGTAACAGTGTTCAAAGTCTTGGTTTGGACTTTGTACTTGTCAGTGAATGTGTCCTGCCTGAGAGTGAGGATTGTGCAGCTTGTTCCTATGCTGGCTGCATGACACTCTATCACCACGGGGCTGTTCGGCCAGACTGTCTAGGGAACAACTACTACTACTCTATCACCAACATTAAATAATACATGAAAATACTTACGTCTTGTCAACAGAACAAGAGGCAAACACATTTGGTTCATTGGGTGACCACTGTATGTCCTCCACAGATGCTGTGTGTGCCTCATAGGGTCTGGAGTCAACTGACCAGCTTCCCCCTTCCACTGGCTTCCATATGTAGATGTTGCGTTGACAGTCACCTGTTGCCAGCGAACCTGATTATAGAAAGAAATTAAGTACCCATGCCTCTAAAGTTAAAAAAAAATCACGTCTATCCATCCATCCATCATCCAATCCTACATTGCCCCATGAGGAGCGTAGGAGCCCGGGGCTAGGCAGTTGGTCCTGACATTTAAGATGAGAGTGACCAGCCTCATTCATCTCTGAGTGGCATTACATGAGCAATAAACCCCAACCATCCCTTGGATATAAACCTTCACTGGCTCAATCCGATTGGAGCGCAATAATTACCCACTAAACCACCAGGTATCAAAATCTGGTTATATGGTTACCACCCAGCATCGTAAATGATTTCCTGGTGTACAGGAAGCCATTTGGTTTGTCACTCAGTGTAGAGTCACCCATAGGCAGAAGGAAGAGGAATGAATGAAGGAAAGAAAGACAGAAGAGGGAGTATAAAGTCACCCACAAGCAGAAGGACGAGGAAAGAACGAAGGAAACAAAGACACAAGAGGATGGAAGGAAAGAAGGATGGAGAAGAGGAAAGGGCAGACACCCGAGAACAGCACTACATTGAGTGAGTGGATGGTGAGAGCCCCCACCGACCACAAAAAATCACTTCTAAACAGAATATAATTTGTGGGAGATGGGGACACTCACCATCCACTAACGCAATGTAGTACTGCCCTCAGGTAACTGCCCTTTCCTCTTTTCCTTCCTTCTTTCTTTCCTTCCTCTTCTGTCTTTCTTTCCCTCATTATTTCCTCTTCCATCTATGGGTGACTCTACACTGAGTGACAAGTAAAACTGTTTCCTGTACACCAGGAAACCATTTACTATGCTGGGTGGTAACCATATAACGGCACCTGGTGGTTTAGTGGGTAATTAAGATGCCCCAACCAGATAGAGCCAGTGCAGGTTTATATCCAAGGGGTGGCTGGGGTTTATTGCTCATGTAATGCCATTCAGGGATGAGTGAGGCTGGTCACTTTCATATTAAATGTCAGGACCAACTTGCCTGGCCCTGGGCTCCTAGGCTCCTCATGGGGCAACACAGGATTAGATGATAAAGATGATGATGATGATGATATGATGACAATAAATATGATGAACTCAGACCAAAAAAGTTAAAACATTCAATATATCAAATGGGCAGTCAATCTACTAGATTGAATAAACGACACTGAAACAGTACTCAGCCAAGTCTTACACTCACTTAAAACTGAACCCTATGGATGTTGTATACTACTGTGAGTTACATAAGAGTGTCTGGCATCAGATGAAATAATATAAAAAGTTCTTCTTTCTCTCATACAAATGCTGAGATTGTTTTAAACTTTCCTGCTGGCCAGGACTTTTTCATCATCATCCGGACCTCCTCTCCCACCTCAGGGCAGGGTGAGGAGCAGCGATGTCCAGACAGCCAGGATTTTTTACAGCTTAATAAATTCATTTGATATAAACCATACTATGATGTTGATGATTCACAGGTAAAAGGCTAACTATTTTAAGATGCTTTTTAGGCTAAGTATTATCTTTGCCTTAATTACTGATTCCAAGTAGCCTCAACCCCTCCACTCCCGATTATAGTCAGAACACGATGAGATAATGGTTGGATGGATAGACTATCACTGGATGCTTTCATTCTACTTTGGTAAGACTTTCCAAACTGAAGAGGTGAGATACAGCCTTAGCTATACCCTTCTGCACGAGAGGACTTTCTTAAGCTGAATATAATTACCTGGAGATCGCAGAAATACTCTAAAATTAAACATCAGATTAGTGACAAGGCTTAAATAAAATGTTTCCTTTATATATTCCGGTTATTACCTTCGCCACACTGGATCTTTCCTCATGAAGAATAAAACTGTCTGGGGATATAAAACTAAGTCAATTATGAAGTGAAGGGGTAGATGGATACTGCTTCTAGCTTTCTAATGGTCATTAAATCAGAATACAAAAAAATGGTGAGAGGTAATTAACTGAGAATAGAAGTGTCATATTTCTCACATTTCCAACCTGCCCACAACACATGCACAACTGCAGTACTTCCTCAACACTGTCTTAAAACTGTGTCAGAATGTAATGAGAGCTTGCCACACTAACCAGAAATATGCAGGCTCAATGGAAGGGTTGGACACTCATTTTCTTTAGTCTTTAGGCAATTCGTTTCTGGCCATCCCTTCTGGGAATATGACATCTTATAATATATAGCAGGATAAATTACAATGACAGTGAAGTGTATTTTACCCTGACTCTTGACTGGCTGACTCTACCTGGCAGGAATATGTTAACTGGATCCTTAAATATAATTACAGATGGTTAGGCCTCTGAGATGAAGCCATGAGTCTGGGGCTTTGAGTGATGAGTGTGTGAGCTACTTCCCTGGGCATGCTGTTGTTATTTTCCCACTTTCATACTTTCTTTCTTTCTCCTTGTCTTCTGGATCCTACCTCATTCCATCCTTAGGTGGGGAAAAAGATGTCTGCAAGATGATGATGATAGTGATGATAATGACATGGATGATGATGATGATGATGATGACAATGATGATAAAAACAATGAGAATGATGATGAAGATGATGACAATGATAAGGACAACAATGATGATGATGATTGCTATTATTATTATCTTAAGCCCCTGATTCACCTGTCATTGTATTTGACCAGTCTACTGCAAATCCCTCTGAGCGATGTCCTTTGAATGTGAAAACAGGCCTCTGCTCCATGGCAATACTCTCAGGTGCATTTGGTGCCTCTACTGCCTCGAGAAGACTGGACAGGTCCCACACACCCACCTGACCCGTTTCCGACCACGCTGCTGCCAGTGTCACATCGTTGATATTTGTTACCTGAAAAACAAAGCTTAGTGTGGTCTATTCTACGTGGCTCAACAGATTTTGTAACAATTCTTCCTATGTGATTTGTTTTGCATATTACACTGTAGTGCTGCCTACTTCCTCCTTCATGTCTATCACTCTTTTCATGTGTCTGCCTTCCTCTCTTCCTACTTCTCCAATCCTTCCTGTCACTATTTCTTACTCCTTGCAATTCAGGTGGCTTGACAATGAGTAACATGCCAAATGGTTTTCTGTAACCCAAGAAATCATCAACAATGCTGGGTGGTAACCATACAGCCAAATAGGGTGACATGGAGCCTACCATGGCACCCATGTTAACTGGATGGAGATGTAAATGTGATGTCCACCCAAGAACCAAATTTCAACAATAATCCCCACACCTTGCTGTGATGAGGCACTTGTCAACCGCAAGGGAACATCAGTTCACTGCACAAGATGGCCCTGCAGGGGTGGTTTGCCATTTGGGTCTGCTCAGTCATAAGACAGGGGTGGCACAACAACAACCACCACTTTATGCATCTCACTCTTACAACAAACACAAGCTTAAATCTTACTCTTAACAAAAAGTTCTACGGAAGCACCTGGCTGATGTCAGTTTCCTGCAGTCCACCAGGTTTAAATCAAAATGTGACCCTGACAGCATAACAATAGAACATATTACTTTCTGAACTACTACATTACCCTTTGACCACAAGTAATGGAATGAATATTAAAAGAAAAACAATCACAATACATACAACTGTTTCAAATTAATAAAAATGTGTCATTTTCATTTATTTATTTAGTTTTTGGAGAAAAATTAAACATGAAACTTCAACCCCATCCATACCATTCTCCTAAAAGGATATTGTTTTGTTAATGCTATTGTTTTTGCACTAAATGTGAACTTGATGGAGATGCCCTTCTCCCGTAGTTCACCATCCTCCTTTCAGGCATAAAGAGAGGTGTCTGTGGAACATCCAAATAACCAGGCAGCAGAGCAATTATGTTGGTGCCACTTCTCCAACAATGCAGGTACTATACCGGTACTCTTTTCATTCTAACCTTGCCTAAAACTGCCATCTCTCCATCTTCAGTGCTGAGTTGCAACAAAAAATTTAACATACCACTGCCATTCACAACGCAGTGATATGAAAATGATGTCGAGCCAGAACATTTTCTTTTTCTGCCACTAAGCTATGTGAATTTAGCTGCAAAAGAATGAAAATCTGGGCCAAATTAAGGTAAACAAACTACACCTCCAACACCACATACCCTGATGCGATTGACACAGCCGGCATGAGACAGACTGGCAGAGGAAACGATAGGCTGGCCGCGCGGACCACCCTCATCCTCATCATCTTCTAGTTCACTGTCACTGTCATCACTCGCATCGTGTTTGATCTTCACAAGGTTTCTCATCTGAGGAATTTAAATGTGGACATAATCACTAAAACTGCAAAGGTGGTATGCAAATCCTGTACAATAACAAATGTGAAAAATTAAGGCAAGAAGAGGATAATATCACTAAACAATATGAATGGGGCAACAATCTTCAGTGATCATCCAGGAGACAAACCAACATGAGCTATTTTAAACACAAGGAAGATCCCTTGTACAAAAAGAGGTTGATGAATGACAAAATAAAATCCTTGAGGTTCAAAATAACAAAGAAGACAAATAAAGTCACCAGGAGAAAGAAAGAATAAAATAAAATAAGACAGAAAAGGCTAAAATGTGGGGTAATAATATCCCTGTTCATTTACATTTCACCATTCAACCTTTTCTTATAACTTACATTTTAACTTGAGTAACATATGGATATATGGTCACTGTTCAACAATAACTCATCATTCAACATTCTATATTAAGCTGCCTTTCCCATTTTGCACTGATGAAAGACCTTCTCTTGAAAATGCCTTCAAATTACAGTATGACACTGTTCACCAACTCACCATTAACCTTCCATTATAGTTCATGTTTTTTGCCAACTTGTAATGACAGATAATTTAGCCTTCAAACTGTCTGAATATAAAGCCAATACAAACCAATAACTCATCATTACATTTTCTAATAAATCTACAGTATGGTAAATATTTTCTGTCTATGTCCAATGCAGGTCACAGACTTTCTGACACTTCATTCCCAGAAGCCCAACACTCCTCCTAGCTACGTGCTACACACCACATGTTATCACTTGGGCACCAAATACTGATACCCTCCATCCACACTGAATGAACAATAAGGCTGTCTCATTCAGGGCTGGTGTCATACTACTAGCCGGGGCGTTTTTACGAAATGCCGATGGGTCTTGTGGAGGATCAGTGAAATTCAAATAGCCAATCTTTTTCCTATCTCAGTCTTGGATCGAGCTCATGTGTTTTCAGACAGCACAAGCCTTCCCTAACCTGTGCTGACAGTTGCTATTACCTTCATGAGCGTGATGGAGTTGAGGTGTGTACGTGACGCCTGTGTGCCGGCAACAAAGATGAGGGAGACAGGCGTGTCACAAGTCCGGCAATCACCAAGCTTGTCACGTACTATGTCAAAACTCAGGCATGGTGCACCTATGGATAACAGCATCATCATAAGGTACTGTACATGTAATAATAATAATAATAATAATAATAATAATAATAATAATAATAATAGTGATAATAATGGTAATAAAACTGGTCGTAATAATAATCATATTGGTAATAATAATAATAATAATAATAATAATAATAATAATAATAACAGCTACTCATTGTCATCATCATATCCTGACTTCTGACTTCCCACCTAAGGATGAGGACAGGCAAGGTTTAGAACGCAAGAAAAAAAAAAAATGAAAAGACTTTAGCCTATTACTTTTTTTATTACCTTACTGAGAGGTCTTACTGATTTCTGTTTTTCTAAGGATTGAAACTTCCCTCATCTCGCCATGCCTTTATGATAAATTAAGAGGGGTAACTTCTGAGGTAATCTGGTCTCAGATGTATGACACCACTGTTGTGTAGTGCAATGCAGCGTGATCTGTATCAGATATATGAGTTATGTTACAATCTAGGTTACATTACACGAGGTCAGTTTAGGCTCTTTATAACCTTTTGGATACCACTAAGGCCCCCTGGGTGGGAGAGGGGAAAAAAATAAAAAAAAATAAATTATGAGGTAAAAACAACAAAAAACAGGGCCACTTTCTTCATACCAACTATTGTTTTTACTCTAACCTGGACTAAAATTTTCATCTCACCATCTCAGTGCTCAGCTGTAACAATAGCTTGATACTCGAATACGTAACTTGTCATGAGAAGGTGCTATGGATGTAGGGTTGTCACACTGTCTTTTACTGCTACTAAGATATGTGAAATAAGCTGCAAAAAAATAAAAATCTGGACTGGTTAGTGCCAAGTAACTATAGCAGATATCATATATTAATTATACCAACATGAATCTTATCTCATCATACAGCTACTTGTTGATGCATGTGGAAGTAAATTCTCCTAAATTCCCCAAAAATATGATTTAGAAATAGGTGAAAAATATGGCACTGCTGAAACAGAAAATAATACGAAAACTTTTTAACTTCAGTGCAGGAATGGACACAGCTAAAATTTTCCCAGTGATGGAATTCTGCAGGAAGAACTAGGTGCCTCAGTCGGTAGAGAGGTGGCCTGCAGTCCTACTGGACCCAGGTTCAAATCCCCGCTGGGGCAGGGAACAGTTTAAGAATTTGAATTTCATTAAATCAGACTTTACTGATCTACCAGAAGACCTGCTGACATGTCGTAAAAATATCCCCACTAATACCAATACGCCAGTCCTGTATGAGACAGCCCTAGCATGTACAGGTATTCAATATGGACCATGGGTGTTAGCGCCGAAGTGGTGACATGTGGAGGTGTATGGTATGTAGGAGGACTGCTGGGCCTTGATAGCAGGCTGTGAAGCCTATGCCCAGAGTCGGACAAAAAAAAAAAAAAAAAAAAAAAAAAAAAAAAACTGAGATGGTTCTGCACACTCCTTTCCTTATTCTTCCTGCTGAAAACAATCTATAACCTACAATAATTTTCTGATAATTTTTACCAAATCATAACACTGTCTTCCAGAGAAATGATGGTGTGAATCATTTAGTTGCACATTTCCAATTCTACTTTCTTCTACAAATTAAAATAGAAGAGATAATATGAGGTCCCTAATAACACACTGTACCAAACGCCACATGTTGAAAACGAAGAAAAACGCAGTTAATGTTGTGTAACTTTCAAAATGCCATAACCTTTGAACTAGTGATTATTTTTTAGTGCTTTTTTTTAAATATTTTAGCTTGAAGTTTGTACTTTCATGTCAGGCTAATCTTGGTAGAAGAGAAATTAGTAGCATTCTGAAAGGTAAAACAATAGCTGAGTTTTTCTCCAGTGTGGTTATTGAGAGTCAAAACGTACTCTCAGTAAGCATTTTTAACAATCAAACCAACCAAAGATATCAATGAGAAATATTTACAAAAGCAAAACAGATGTATGTAATACTATTTTCAGAAATTAAAAACCATTATAAAAAAAGAAATCTTCCCTTTTAGCCATTTGAGAATAATGGTAAGCTCTTTTTCTGTTATGAGAAGGACCAGCAGCTTTTTGCTCACTACTGGAGTCACTCATGTTCTCAAGACAATGAGAGAAAACACTGAAACAGCTCTGAAAATAGCCAGTTAATCCAGGCAGCGTTCTAGGCCGGCTGGTAAACAAAAAACTGTGTCACGTCGCGACAGATTCCCAGATCACAGTTGCCAATGTCTTGCTGAGCTCTCTGCCTTTCCCATTTTCTGTACATTATGGCTAACTTGCCCTTAAAATCATTCAATTTTATGCTAAAATACTCCATTATGTTAGAATAATGATACAATAGTTAATAATGCTATGAAAAAAATGCATGGCTATGAGCATAAAGAATACTAGTATCTGGTAACACCAGACAACACGTTGCTGGGAGGAACTTGGTACGGTACATGCTGTGACCAGCATGAAGGCTTGTCAACGCACTGAGGTGAAGCGGGCAGTGAGACCATGTTACAGAAGGGGAATTTGGACCCCAATGCCAGTTGCTTTCTGTACCTTGTGGTTGCTCTCCACATCAAAGAGGGTTTGGGCTACATAGTGGTATACTTAACTCGGTTTCGCTTGCAGTGGCGCTCGGTACACTATGTTATTAGGGGCCTCATATAGGGTCTCTAATTTAGGCCTGTGTTGGCCATCTGCTTACAATTTCCATTATAACCAATGAGTTTTTAATTCTGGGTGGTGTATTATGGCCATGAGTGGTATGTCTTCATTTTTGCTGGTGCAAAGCAACGTTGGGTCTGGTTAGTACTTGGATGGGTGACCGCCTGGAAACACCAGATGCTGTTGGCATCCCTACATGTCAAGTGGGGTTGGTGGAGGATTAGTGCCCCTCCCTGTAAAACAATTAACTCTAAGCCGTTGGCCACCCCGTTTGGGATACATGGCGTCTGGCAATGAATGAATGAATTAGGGTCCTGACTCTGTCAATCAGAGGGCTGGAAGTTTCTGTTGCATGTTTTCAAATCTGAAATCAGTCAAGATGGACTCTGTCGATGACTTTGGGTGATTGGAAACTGGTATCGGTTTGGCTCAAGTGACATGGATCTAATGGCGTTTGCATAGGTAAATGACAAATGACTTGAAATTCGAACATTTGTTTATTTTCACCATTAAAAAAAAAAATGTTTATAAGGTCTCAATACCACACTGAAGACCCCACAATATCTCACTTGCTTTTTACTGAAGGAAGAAATGTCACAGATGAAAATTGCTTCGAACTGTATGATGAGTTGATTCGTGTTACTATGGTGTTTTTTAAGAAGCCACCATCATGATTTTGTACAACGTTACCTACGGTAACTTCTTGTAAGTATGAATTTTATTTTATACGAGAAGCAGAACTGATGGGACGATTCAGCATACTGTCCTTCTATCCTTGTCATACCTACAAAAATAAAACAGCAGGATACCAGTCCCATACAAATCACTACTGGTGTCACATGCTGAGACTAAGGCCGTGCTGAAATTACATGGTGCCATTTTGGCCCCTACAGAAGTCATGGCCCCTACAGAAGTCATTATTTTTCTGTTCTCCAATGGAGAGTTCTCCCAGTGACAAGAATTTTGTGTACCAGTTACTTCAGTTGTTCTAATACAACACAGCCTCATGTAAGTTAGGTTGGATTGGTTTGGTTAAGGTAGGTTAAAAAAATAAATTAATAATTAAAGTGAGGTTAGGGGCTTAAACAATAATTTTATCTCAGCCCCTTGGCATTCGGATACCTAACCCAAACCTAACCTAATATTCTGTGACATTTCTACCTACTTACTGCATTAATATACTTCCCTGCGCCCATGCACGGTGTTTAGTAGAACTGCAGCCCGTGACAAGAGTTCCACCCAGTGAGTTTGATGCTGTAACAAATGTTAATGTAGTATGCAGACAGAACTGTCACAAAATATTAGGGTACGTCAGGTATGGTTAGGTATCTAAATAATAAGTGGCCAAAACTGCACCTCATAATCCCAGGACGATTGCAATTTAAGTACGTAACACCGGTACCAATGGGTTAGTACTTCGCAACTTTTTGTGAATTGTTACTGAATATACATGAAACATGTAACAGAACTGATAAACCATCATTTGTATTTTTACCAACATATCTTGTGTATACTATACAAATGCATGTTAGCCTTGCCTGTACTGCCTTCGTGGAAAAGCTTGTAGGCAGAGAAGTCACATTCCAACTGATCCCGCTTCGATTCATCCTCTTCATCAGTCTCTTGCAAACCCTCTCCCTCGTCCATAACTTCATCCTCCATTGCACTCATGCCGACAATAATGTAAACGCCAGTAATGAAAATCGTGGAGCTGATCACACGTGCGTATGTTTACCCTTGTGCAGTGTTGCCAGATTTAATACAGGTAATTTCCCTAACTGAAAATGCTAAATTTCTCTTTTTAGCACAGTATTTGCACTTTTACTTGTATTTGTATTATTCTGTAAAAAGCAGATATCTTGGAAGCGCAAACAGAAGCCTTAACAGGTACTCATCCTAAAATTTTAATATCAGTCAATAACTTGGACAATTGGCAATATTGATTACTAGTCCCCCTAAATACTACCCGGGAAATCTATAGCTCATTCATTTTGACTTCCCTTCTACAACCTTGCCATAATATTTTCTCGTGACTAGCAGAATATTTATTGTTGTAAAAGTATACAGAGTACTGTACATATACAATACAAGGATTAATAATGTTACACCTCAACATTAGAGATCAGATAGGAGTGATATAAAATTTCAGTCGTATACGGCATAACAGTAGAGGAGAATCATTTAATTAATTATTAAAACTAAACAATTTTATTCAGAATAGAGGTGATTTTTCGAACTGGTAGGCCAGATACAAGGCAGAAATGGTGAAATAAAACAACAGACGAAGCAGACTGTGGTATTATAGGCTTGATTCTTCGATGCGAACTAAGCGTTAGCAAGTGTCCATTGCGTCCACGGTGGGCTTGAAATCTCAAAGCGTCCTTCTAATGTGAGGCCAACACTGAACCAACCGAGGCACGTGTTTTGTCGTCTGCCCTCAGGCTACCCTTCTTTCAAGTCACACGATACCACCCATGCTCTCCTAATCAGTCTCCACGTGAACGAATTTTCTCAGGGTATTTCTTCTAATCACCAAAATAATACTTTATTGGATTAAGATAGAGGTGGAGGAACGATTGGGCAAATATGAATTGGAGCAGATGGGGGATGTGGAAGGTGTGTGCAGGATATTTACAGAAGAAATATGTGCAGCATGTGATGTGGTGTGTGGAATGAAGAGAAGACGGAGGGGTGTGCAAGGAACAGCGTGGTGGAATGAAGAGGTGAGACAGGCTGTGTCACAAAAGAAGAAAGTGTTATGCTGGGTGTTTTTAGTCCGACTTCTCGTTCTAAGAACACCAGCGACTGAGCGGGGTCCTCTTTCCGGACCGGAAGTAAAGCACCCACAAAGGAACAGGACATAAATACCAGGCAGTATACCTTAACACATCCATTGCCTTAATTCCTACACCGTTACAATATAAAAGAGGTGTAATGCTGTGTTTTTAAGGCGACTTCTCGTCGTAAAAACACGAGCACTGGGACGGGGTCCTTTGGCTAGACCGGATGTAATGCACTAACAAAGGAACAGGGCATAAAAAGAGACAGTACACCAAATCACATCTATTGCTTAAATTCTATTCCTTACAGTGCTACATACACAATATTTGATACTCAACAACACAGAGATACAATAATACACTTATAATTGGATCCAATCTACTTTTGCACAGGGCACAGGGCAGTCAGGGATATGGGTGACTATTATTGAGGAGAGTTATCACTTCACTGCAATGGTCAATCGAGAACACTGGTCGTGTCACTGGTGGATAATAATAAATGGAGGAGTCTCACTTATATTCCCTGTGATTGGGAGTCTGTGGGGGATATGATACTATAACAAAGGTAGGGTGCGTGTGGCGACATCCGACACCGTCTCCTAGTCGCAGGGAAGCACTTCACTAGCCTTCCGGCTCGCTCACACACCTACCTTTGATTCCACAGAAAACTCCCCGCTTCCTTTCTGAGAGGGGGAACTGAACTGTTTAATGGTCAAACACGACTTACCCTGATATCACTGTTTAACATAACTTTTATTTGTCACTGCCACTGTGCATTGGATCACTGTCACTGTATTAGGGGTCGCTGTCACTTTCACTGTTCTACCCGTGTTTCTTTGGTAGTTGGGTCACTAGTACTTACTGTCAGGGAGGCTCTCTTGTTTAGGGCCTCGGCCTGAGGGGCGGCTCCTTCCTAGGGCCGCGTTGGTGGGGTGCAAGGAGACCTCGTAGTCCGGAGGGCTTGACCTGATCGGGGGGCCTCGGGACTAGGACCGAACAGGCGGAGGATTCGGGCCTGCTTCTTCTTCTGCCGGGGCGTGAGGGAGCCTAGGTCGCCGTCGTCGGGGACCGTGGTGGAAGGCCTGGGCGTCCGGGGTCTGCAGGTGCTCAGGGTGAGAGGCGCCGTCAGGGCTGAGCTACGGCAGCGACTCCTGTAGGGCTCCAACAGTGCTAAGGAGCGTCCGGGTGTGGGCGGTAACTCCGCAATCGGGCCTTGCCACCACTCTAACGCCTCCGCTTGGCCAAGAAGCCTGGATGGCGACGAAGGGCTCCCCGGAGGGAAAGAGGCTTGAGGGAGACTCACGCTCTTCGTGGTTCCCTGAGTGTGTTCATTGGGCTGAGGTGGGGCTCCACTTCCCCTAGTATGGACTTTGGCTGGTGCCGTGAACTTGTCCGGCGTGCGAGGGACACCAGTAGGGTGATCGGGGTCGCCCTTTCGCCGAGGCAAGCGGCCGTCAGCGTGGTGTTCCTCCCGCAGTAGGGAACAAGCCGGAGTGAGGGGCGCGAGGACCGCACTTTCTCCAATACGGACAGATCCTACCGTCAGGGAATTCTCCATCCTGGTACGTGCCCCAGTCGTAACTGAGTGTCCGCCCGTACGGGAAACGACTAGCGGAGAAACGGGATCACCCGTCTGCTCCGGCGAGAGGCCGGCCCCGAGTCGCCGCTTCCGTAATTGGGTGGCGCTACACGTACGGTAGCAGGGTCTATCTACCCTGGACCGTATTCTGGCCGTAGCCAAGGTACAACTGGAGAGGGATGCACACAGGCAACTCTCTCTCCTCAGCGTGTTAAGGCCGGAGCCTGGGGTCACCTTCCCCTTTACACACTTTGTCAGGCCGTAGCCTGCGTCTATCTCTCTTTTAAGGCCGTAGCCTTGGGCCTCTTCCTGCCCTTGGGCCTCTTCCTGCCCTAGAGGGTGTAGCAAGACCGTCAAGACGGTGTTACTTGGGACTGACCTCTTTTCAGTCCCACCCCTGGTCTGACGGTCACTACCCCGCCCGCACAGTAGTTCAGGTTGTCTGAACGCCTGGGGTTGGGGCACTTGCGAGGAATAGGGGCTCAGGGTCGGGATGCCCCGATGACCCTCTTGCCCGGGGTCACTAACCTCACCGGTGTGTCCTCCCGGGGTGGTGGTGGGGTGGCGGCTCGGTGGTGGTGTGGGGGGTGGTGAGGTGGGAGGTCCTGCGGCGGGCATTTTAAGAGGTATTGGATATACAGTAGACAGGGACACAGAGTTAGCCTTTAACACCAAGATTTACAGTTACACTTGAGACACAGTAGGCTATTCTGCATGTACACTTAGGTAATTAATTATAAGATCGTGATACCCTTATTTCGTCTTTAGGCAGAATTGGCATTACATAAATTGAGTCCGATGCAATAGGGATGAACAAGGCCAAGAGTTAGTGGGGTGAATGTTACTATAGCTAGATACAGTAGGGTGCGGGTCGCGACACTTGATGGAGTCAGTCGTGACGGCACTTATTCACAGACTTTTGATTCTTCCGCGCACCCTGGTCTTGGCTCACAATTTCTATAAGGTCTCTTATCTGGGACTCAGGCTATTTTCTATTCTGCCGGGTATTGGGCGTTGGTAGGTTATTGGTAACTTTGTCACTGGTATTATTCTGGCCCTCCTTTGTCACTGTTCACAGTTATCTTCCCGTCTCGACTGTTCTCGACACAAGGGGCGTTAACGTCACTATTTACCCGTGTTTCCTGGGTATCATTCACTACGGTGTCCGGGCGTGAGGGGGAGGCCCTGGGGGGAGCCTTCCAGCAGAGGGCAATACACTGCCCGCAGGGGAGTCACTGCCCGGGTCCTGGTCGTCGGTGGAGTACAGGGAGGCCCTCATGTCTGGGGGCCTCGACCTGGGAGGAGGCCTTCGTACTGGAGCCTCGTTGGTGGGGTGCAGGGAGGCCCTCCGGTCTGGGGGCCTCGACCTGAGAGGTGGCCCTCGGGACTGGGGCCAAACAGCTGTAGGAGGCGGGCCTGTCGCCTCGGGCTCCGTGGGGAGAGAGAGCCTGGGTTTCCTTCGCCTGGGGGCTGCTGGTCGGGCCTGGGGGTCCTAGGACTGCAGTCGCCTGTAGGGGGAGGCGCCGACAGGGGTGAGCTGCGGCACCGTCTCCGTCGGGTGTCCGGCAGGAGCAGGGATCTCCCAGGGGTAAGCGGTAAGACCTGGATCGGGCCACGCCACCACTTTGGCAGCACCTCCAGGGCAACACTTCCGGAAGGTGACAAAGGGCGTCCCACACAGCCGAGAGGGAAAGGGTCGGCCGCACAAGGGACTTCCTGCATCGGGAGGGCCTTCGGAACCACGAATGAAGGGTGTACAGTGGCCTCTCCTTCCCCATCACGTACAGTGGCCGTGAGTGCGGTTTCGTGACTCCTAGGGCTCGCAGCTGAAGGGCGTACAGTGGCCGCTCCTTCCCCTGCACGTACAGTGGCCATGCTGACGGTGCTGCTCCCGAAGGAGGAAAAGGCAGGAGAAGGGTACACGGAGTCTGCGCCCTCTCCAGTACATACTGAGGCAGTAGCCCTGGGTCTGCTTACCCTGGTACATACCGCGGCCATAGCCGTGGGCCTATCCGCCCTATGGGAAGCAACTGAAGGGCGTACAGTGGCCGCTCCTTCCCCGTCAGGTACAGTGGCCATGAACGCGGTGTTGCTCCCATAGGAGGGAAAAGCAGGAGAGGGGTGCACAGAGGCCGCGCCCTCTCCAGTACGTACTAAGGCCGTAGCCGAGGGTCTATCTACCTTGGTACGTACGTTGGCCGTAGCAGGGAGCCTGCCTGCCCTTTGGGAAGCAACTGAAGGGCGTACAGTGGCCGCTCCTTCCCCGTCACGTACAGTGGCCGTGAACTCGGTGTTGCTCCCGTAGGAGAGAGAGGCAAGAGAGGGGTGCACAGAGGCCGCGTCCTCTCCGGTACGTACTGAGGCCGTAGCCGAGGGTCCCCTTACCCTGGTACGTACTTTGGCCGTAGCCTTGGGCCTGCCTGCCCTTGGGGAGGTAACTGAAGGGCGTACAGTGGCCGTGAATGCGGTGTCACCTGGGACTGAATCTTGTTCAGTCCCACCCCGATTCTGGTGATGGCTATCCTGCTTGCAGGGTCGTTGTTTCTTCCTGCTTACCTGGTGTTGGGGTAGTTGCGGGGAAGAGGGACTCAGGACAGTAGTGTCCCGGTGACCCTCTTGTTCTGGGTCACTAGCCCCGCCGTGGTGTCCTCCTGGGGTGGTGGTGTAGTAGCGGCTTGATGGTGGGGTGAGGGGTGGCAGGGTGGGTGGTCCGGCGGCGGCGGGTATTTTAGAAAGCATACAATGAATGGATGAGAAGTAGGGGCGTGGAAGAAGTTGAGAGGCGGAAGAGAGAGTTATATGTAGAAAGAAAGAGAGAGGTGAAAAGATTAGTAAGAGAGAGTAAAAAGAGAGCGGATGAGGAATTTGGAAGGAACTTGAGTGTACAGTGGAGGGACTGTAAGAAAATGTTCTGGAAAGAGGTGAAGAGAGTAAGACAGGGTGGAAGTGAAGTTAGCAGGGGAGTGAAAGATAAAAATGGTAGATTACTAGTGGAGAAGGGAGAAAAAGTGAGCAGATGGAGAGAACACTTTAAGGAATTGTTAAACATACAGGATGGAAGTAATGCGAGTATAAGTGGCTGGGGAATGGCTGGGAGAAGGAGGGAGGTGAGAAGACAGGAAGAAATCAGTTGGATAGAAGTTGTGGAAGCAATGAAGAAAGTTAAATTGGGGAAAGCCCCAGGAATTGATGGAGTGTGTGGTGAAATGCTGAAGCATGGAGGAGAGATAGTAGTAGAATGGATGTGGAAGATGTGCAGACTGGCTTGGGAGGAAGGTAGAGTTCTGCAGGATTGGAAGTCAGGTATAATTATTCCCTTGTACAATGGAAAAGGGAAAATGAAGTGTGTGGTAATTATAGGGGCATTTGTCTTCTTAGTATAATAGGAAAAGTGTATGGTAGGATATTTATTGACAGAGTTAGAGAAAGAACAGAGGAATTAGTTGGAGAAGAACAGGGAGGCTTTAGAAAGGAAGGAGGTTGTGTAGATCAGATATTCATTCTTAGATCTTTATTGGAAAAGTTTCTAGAGAAGGGAAAGAAGTTGTATGCGGCTTTCATGGATTTGGAGAAAGCATATGACAGGGTGGACAGACAAGGATTGTGGAAAGTATTAAGAATATATGGAGTATGAGAAGTTGTTGAATGCTGTGAAGAATATGTATGATGGTGCTAAGGCTGCAGTGCGTGTGGATGGTGAACTAAGTGAATTTTTCTCTTTGAAGGTTGGGTTGAAACAGGGATGTGTCATGTCTCCATGGTTATTCAATCTGTACATGGATGGGGTAATAAAAGAAGTACAAGGTAGGGTAGTGGATGTTGAAGTGGCCCTGGTGAGAAAGGATAGTGTTTGGAAACTCCCTGTACTGTTGTTTGCAGATGATACTGTGTTGTTGAGTGAAGACGAAGGGGAGCTGCAAGGGTTGGTGGATGAGTTTGGGAAAGTGTATAAGAAACGGTATCCAAAGGTGAATGTAGGGAAGAGTAAAGTGATGGTCTTTGAGAGAGGTGAAGTCAGTGAATGTACAGCGAGGTTGGACGGTGAGGAAATGGCAAATGTGAGTACTTTGGTAGTGTGATGAGTAAGGATGGAGGTTTGGAGGGTGAAGTGCTTGAAAGGGTACAGCAGGGAAGAAAGGTTGCTGGTTCTTTGAAAGCAGTGATAAGAAACAGGGAAGTGAGCATGGAAGTGAAAAAATTACTACATGACAGTATTGTGATACCAACTCTAACGTATGGAAGTGGAGCATGGACGTTGTTGGAAGGACACAAGTCAAGAGTGAGAGCAGTGGAAATGAGGTATTTAAGAGGAGCCTGTGGAATCACATGGAGAGACAGGCTGACGAATGAGGATGTAAAGGAGCGTTGTGATGTGGATGTGATAGAAAGCGTTATGAGGAACACACTGAGGTGGTTTGGCCATGTGGAGAGGATGGAGGGTGAAAGACTGACGAAGAGAGTGTATGTGAGTGAGGTGGAGGGGGGAAGAGGGAGGGGGAAGTCGAGGATGAGATGGAGGGATGGGGTGGAGAGGTATATGAGAGAGGAGGGTGTGAGTTGGGAGCAGGGCAGTGGAATGGCGGGGGACAGGGCGACGTGGAGGCGATTTGTTTGTGGCCATCCCAAACGGGATTGAGGAGTCTGGCAATAGATAGATTGATAGATAGATAGATATGACAGGGTGGATAAACAAGGATTGTGGAAAGTATTAAGAATATATGGAGTAGATTAGAAGTTGTTGAATGCTGTGAAGAGTATGTATGATGGTGCTAAGGCTGCAGTGCGTGTGGATGGTGAACTAAGTGAATTTTTCTCTTTGAAGGTGGGGTTGAAACAGGGATGTGTCATGTCTCCATGGTTGTTCAATCTGTACATGGATGAGGTAATAAAAGAGGTGCAAGGTAGGGTAGTGGATGTTGAAATGGCCCTGGTGAGAGAGGGCAGTGTTTGGAAACTCCCTATACTGTTGTTTGCAGATGATACTGTGTTGTTGAGTGACGACGAAGGAGAGCTGCAAGGCTTGGTGGATGAGTTTGGGAGAGTGTGTAAGAAACGGAATCTAAAGGTGAATGTAGGGAAGAGTAAAGTGATGGTCTTTGAGAGAGGTGAAGTCAGTTAATGTACAGCGAGGTTGGATGGTGAGGAATTGGAAAATGTGAGTACGTTTAAGTACTTGGGTAGTGTGATGAGTAAGGATGGAGGTTTGGAGGGTGAAGTGCTTGAAAGGGTACAGCAGGGAAGAAAGGTTGCTGGTTCCTTGAAAGCAGTGATAAGAAACAGGGAAGTGAGCATGGAAGTGAAAAAGTTACTACATTACAGTATTGTGATACCAACTCTAACGTATGGAAGTAAAGCTTGGACGGTGCTGGATGGACACAAGTCAAGAGTGAGAGGAGTAGAAATGAGTTATTTAAGAGGAGCCTGTGGAGTCACATGGAGAGACAGGCTGGCAAATGAGGATATAAAGGAGCGTTGTGGTGTGGATGTGATAGGCAGCGTTAGGAGGAATACACTGAGGTGGTTTGGCATGTGGAGAGGATGGAGGGTGAAAGACTGACGAAGAGAGTGTATGTGAGTGAGGTGGAGGGGGGAAGAGGGAGGGGGAGGCCGAGGATGAGATGGAGGGATGGGGTGGAGAGGTATATGAGAGAGGGGGGTGTTATGCTGGGTGTTTTTAGTCCGACCTCTCGTCCTAAAAACGCCCGCGACTGAGCGGGGTCCTCTTTCTGGACCGGAAGTAAAGCACCCACAAAGGAACAGGACATAAAAACCAGGCAGTATACCTTAACATATCTATGGTCTTAATTCATACACCGTTACAATATAGAACAGAGAGACACTGGATATGCTTTGGACAGGGACACAGGGTTAGCCTTCAATAGGAATTTACAGTGTTACACTCAGGAGATAGTATTCTTCACTTACACATGAATAATAAATAATGAATGCACGATACCTGCAGTCTGTTCATACGCAGAATTGGTATTTTATATATTAATTCTGATGCACTAGAAGTGGACAGGGCCAAGGGTCAGGGGAGTGAATATTACTATAAGTGTTCAGGGTGCGGGCCGCGACACTCGGGAAAGTCAGTCACGGTAACACTCATTCACAGGTCTTTGGTTTTCCCGTGCACCACTGGTCTTGACCCACTATTTCTATATGTTACTCTGTCTGTATTTATTAGTATTTTCCACTC
The DNA here is from genome assembly GCF_032717465.1 of Coenobita brevimanus. Taxonomy (NCBI): domain Eukaryota; kingdom Metazoa; phylum Arthropoda; class Malacostraca; order Decapoda; family Coenobitidae; genus Coenobita; species Coenobita brevimanus. Next base: position 1,077,431 of record NC_137009.1, read on the forward strand.
TGCCGGGGTATCGTTTCTCAGTGTGTCACTTATAACTTAGTCACTTATATTGTTCTGGCCCTCACTTTGTTACTGTCACTACACACTCCCGTCTCGGCAGTTCGCGGCACAAAAGGCGTCAATAACACTACATACCCTTGTTTCCTGGGTTTAACCTGATGAGGCGCCTGGGCGTGAGAGGAGGCCTTATGGGGATCCTTCCTGTAGGAGGCAATGCATTGCCCGTAGGGGCGTCACCGCCTGGGCCTTCATCGTCGGGGGTGTACAGGGAGGCTCTCCTGTCTGGGAGCCTCGACCTGGGAGGAGGCCCTCGTACTGGAGCCTCGTCGGTGGGGTGCAGGGAGGCCCTCCGGTCTGGGGGCCTCGACCTGGGAGGTGGCCCTCAGGACTAGGGCCAAACACCTGCAGGAGGCGGGCCTGTCGCCTCCGACTCCGGGGAGAGGGGGAGCCCGAGTTGCCCGGGTCTGGGGCCTGCCGGTCAGGCCTGGGGGTCCGGGGACTGCGGTCGCATGCAGGGTTGAGCACCGTCAGGGGTGAACTGTGGCACCTTCTCCGTCGGATGTCCAGCAGGGGCAGGGACCTCCCAGGGGTAGGTGGTAGGACTGGGATCGGGCCACGCCACCACTCTGGCAGCACCTCCGGGGAACCACTCCTGAAAGGAGACAACAAAGGGCGTCCCACGCAGCCGAGAGGTAAAGGGTCGGCCGCGCAAGGGACCTCCTGCTTCGGGAGGACCGTCGGAGTTACGAATGAAGGGCGTACAGTGGCTGCTCCTTCCCCCACACGTACAGTGACCGTGTTGGCAGTTCCGTGACTCCTAGGGCCTGCAGCTGAAGGGCGTGCAGTGGCCGCTTCTTCCCCCGCACGTACAGTGGCAGTGCTGGCGGTGCTGCTCCCGAAGGAGGAAGAGGCAGGTGAGGGGTGCACAGTGGCCGCGCCCTCCCTGGCACGTACAGTGGCCATAGCCATGGGCCTGCCTGCCCTTTGGGAAGTAGCTGAAGGGCGCACAGTGGCCGCTCCTTCCCTGTCACGTACAGTGGCCGTGAGCGCAGTGTTACTCCCATAGAAGGAGGATCTAGTGGATGAGAGGCATACAGTGGCCGCTCCCTCCCCGTCATGTACAGTGGCCGTGATCGTGGCTCCACTATTCCTGCCTTTGCCAGTTGGAGCGCATTCAATAACTAACGCTCCGAGGCCGTCTCCAGAGGTGGCTGTGACCGAAGGGCGTACAGTGGCCGCTCCTTCCCCCTCACCTACAGTGGCTGTGATGGCGGGGTCACAGGGGGAAAACAACCGAAGGGCGTACAGTGGCTGCTCCTTCCCCGGCACGTACAGTGGCCGTACCGCGGTGTTGCTTGGGACTGACTCTGGATCAGCCCCACCCCGAACCTGGTGAAGGCTGCCCCGCTCGCAGGGTTGTTGCCTCTTCCCGCTTACTTGGTGTTGGGGCCAGTTGCGGGGAAGAGGGACTCAGGACAGGGGTGCCCTGGTGACCCTCTTGTTCCGGGTCAATAGCCCCGCCGTGGTGCCCTCCTGGGGTGGCGGTGTGGTAGTGGCTTGGTGGTGGGGTGGGGGGTGGCGGATTGGGTGGTCCAGCGGCAGCAGGTATTTTACCACCCTCCATGGTGAAGAAGTCACGGCCCCGTGATTGGAAGTGGTGTCGTGGTGGTGGATGTCTGGTGGGCCGGGTTGAGGTGTTGTAGGAAGTTGGTCCGGTGGAGGGTGGTGGGGTTTGGCTCTCGGTGGTGGTTGAGAGTGAGCCGTAGGGAGGATGGGTGGTTGGTCCGGCGTAGGAGCCGGAGAAGCTGGTGTGTTGCCCTGATCCTGACATGGGGGCGGTTGTGAGGTTGCCAATGGACTCTTTCGATCTTCATCTCGGGTGGTGGTGCTTGCTGTGAAGGCAGGGGTTGGATGCTGGCGAGTGAGGGGAGCTTGGGGCTTTTATGGGGGACGGGTTGGTGGGAGGAGCGTTGTACTTTGGGGAATTGGGATTTTGGGAGATTCCATTTTGCCTGGTGGAGAGGGAGGGTGATGGGGGAGGTGTTTGGGGTGTGGGTGGTATGTGGTGGTGAATGGTGGGTCATGTGGGCGGTGGGTGGTGGTGTTGGGGTGTATCTAGAGGGTGGGCATGAAAGGCATCCTGACCTGGTGGTGGTGGTGGTCAGGATGGTTGGGCACGTGGTGGTGAGGGAGCGTTGTCGTCGCTGGGTGGGATTGTGGGTGGGGGTGTGGTGCGTCGTGTGTAGTGAGAATGGTCATGGGGTAAGGGGGGAGTGGTTGGATGGGTGGTGCGTGCGAGTGGTGGAGTGGTTGCATGTGGTGGGCTGGAGAGTGGTGTGGTGGGTGGGGTGGTGCGTGGACTGGTGTGAGGGGGGGTGAGTGGTGGGTTGTGATGGTATGGCAGTGTCGTGCAGGGGGTGGGTTAGCTGGTGGGCTGGGGGCTGGGTAGTGGGCGGCGGGGGCAGTGATGCAGGATGTGGTGGCGGAGATGGTGGTGCGGAGGTAAGGTGGTCATGGGGAGGAGTGGGGAGTTGGGTTTGGTGTCGGAGAGAAAGGGTGGTGTGTTGGGGGTCGGTGTGGTGGGAGGTGGCATGCTCGTGGGTGAGTTGGAGGGTGGAGGTGAGAAGGAGTAGGAGTCTGGGGGGTAATTCTCGGAAGACGCCGAGGTAGCAGGTGCGCGGAGGGAGGTGCGGGGTGTGCGGGTGTGTGTGTGTGGTCATTGTTGGAGGGGTGGAAGGGGCGCACGTGTTGGTTACGATATGTGTGCGGTTGTCACTGGTGATCAATGGAAACTTGATAAGGGTTAGGGACTTTGATGATTGTGAATGGACCATCAAATCAGGGGGAGGTCTTGGCGGGGGTGAGTAGATGCACCACGACGACGGAATCTCCTGGTTTGTAGGGGTTGGAGGGGTTAGTGTCGGGTTTTAGATCTTATTGTGCTTGGAGGTGGTGGAGATGCCGTTTGAGGTGATGAAGGAGGTCGGTGGTGGAGGGAGGGGTGGGAGGGTGGAGGTGGTGGCGGAGGGGTAGGAGGAGTGGTGCTTCCCCGAACACTTGCTCGTGGGGGGTTATGCCGTCGTCTCTGGGGCATGTGTTGAGGCCCCATTGTACAATTTTGACATGGGTGGGCCAATCGTCATTTCCCGTTTGCATGATTCTAGTTCTGACTTGGTTTAGAAGGGACCGATGACTTCTCTTGCATATGCTGTTTCCTTGTGGCCAGTATGGGGATGAGTGGGAGATGTGGTAGCTGAATATTTTTGCGAGTTCTTCCCATATTCTGCCAGTAAACTCTGGGGCATTATCTGAGTGTAGGGCTTGGGGAATTCCAAAGTAGGGGAAGACGTGGCGGGTCAGGGCGTTGGCGACTGATACGGCGTTGTGGTCTTTGGAGGGGCAAGCGTTGATGAACTTTGAGTAAACATCCACGAGTGTGATGACGTATTTGTATCCCGCTTTAGGTGTGAGGGGGCCGACGACGTCGAGAGAGAGCAACTGCCGCAGTTTTTGTGCAGTTAGTTTGCCTGAAGGGCCGGGTGTGTGAGTGATGTCTTTACCTAGGGCACAGGCACGGCATGCTTGGATAATGTTTTTAGCAATGGTGGATGGGTTTGCTGTCCAATACATGTCGTTGAAACCATGTAAAAGTTTCTTCGTCCCGAGGTGGATGCCGTTGTTGGCGTGAAGGTGTAACATGGCATTGCGTGCAGTGGTAGGGTCGAGGACGATGTGGCCATCTGAATCGAACAGGTGATCGCCATGTTGGTGAAGTTTGGCGAACGTGCGCGGCGGGATCCAGGTAGGGTGTTGTTTATCTCTCCACATTTGAGTTAGGTCTGGTTTTGGGCAGATAGTGTTGATGGGTAGGCGGGAAAGGGCGTCGGCGTTGTTGTGTAACTTCCCTGGCCGGTATGATATCTCAGTCGAATTCTTCTCGCCATCGGATGAGTTGGACATTGTTGGTATTGGAACTGGCGTAGCCATTGCAGTGATTGGTAGTCCGTGATGATGACTACGTGGGTGCCAGAAATATACGAACGGAAGTATTCTAGAGCCCAGATGATTCTGAGGCACTCGCGTTGGGTGGCAGTGTAATTCCGTTCAGCTTGATTTAGGGTGCGGCTGGCGCAGGTGATGATGTGTTCGCGGCCGTGTTGTACTTGAGCGAAGACAGCCCCTATGGCTATGAGGGAAACGTCGGTGTACAGACGAAATGGAAGGTTGTAGTCTGGGAAAGCTACGATGGGGGCTGAGAAAAGCTTTGATTTGAGGTTGTTGAATGCAGCCTTCCTTGGTTCTGTCCACATGAATGGTTCGCCCTTTTTTGTGAGGTCATGGAGTGGTTTGGTGATGTCGGCGAAACCTTTAACAAAACGTCTGTAATATGAAGTTAGGCCTAGGAAGGCCCTGGTTTCGTGGACGTCACTAGGTAGAGGGATGTCGGCTATCGCACGTAGTTTTTCGGGGTCGGGTGAGATGCCCTCGGCTCCGATCACGTGTCCTAGGAAGGAGACGGATCGCTCGGCTAGGACGCATTTCGACGGTTAAAGTCCAGCCTGGCGTATGCTTAGGAACACTTGTTTGAGGCGGTGGAGGTGGTCGGCCCAATGTGTGACTGAAGACTACGACGTCGTCTAGATAGGCCAGTTAGGTTTCCCAGGTCAGACCGCTCAGCATGGATTCCATGAGGCGGGAGAATGTAGCTGGGGCGTTGCGGAGTCCGAAGGGGAGGACGTTAAACTCATAGTGTTTCCCGTTTGAGGTTGAGAAGGCCATCTTTTGTTTGTCGTCTGGGTGAACGGGGACCTGCCAGTATCCTGATTGCAGGTTTAGGGTAGAGAACCATGTTGAGCCGTGTAGGGAGTCAAGGGAGTCGTCGATTCTGGGTAGGGGTGTGGCGTCCTTGATGGTGACATCAGTGACTCTGCGGTAGTCAACAGAACCGCATGGTTCCGTCTTTTTTTCTCACGAGCACGACGGGGGAGGACCACGGGCTGGTGGAGCCGGAAATGACACCGGCATCGAGCATGTCCTGGACCTGCCGGTCTTCTTCCGCACGTTGCTTAGGGTTCATGCGGCGTGATGCTTGGCGAATGGGTGGTCCGGTTGTGTGTATCTCGTGGCTGAGATAGACGGTGTGGCCGAGGGCTGTTGGGCCAGATGAGAAAAGGTCTTGAAAGTCCAGGAGTATTTGTCGGAGGCTGTTAGTCTGGGAAGGGTACAGGTGCGGAGGTAGGATAGGTAGAGTGGGGTGGTTAGAGGGTGGTGCTTGATGTTATGCTGAGTGTTTTTAGGTCGACTCCTCGCCCTAAAAACACTAGCGACTGAGCGGGGTCCTCTTTCCAGACCGGAAGTAAAGCACCAACAAAGGAACAGGTCATAAAAACTAGGCAGTATACCTTAACACATCTATTGCCTTAATTCTAAAACCGTTACAACATGATACAGAGTGATATTTAGGATATAGGATACAGAGACACAGAGTTAGGTTGGGATGACACGAGATACAACTGTACTCAACACACGATATGATACACATATAACAATGGCTTTAGTTCTATAAGTGTGGATGATCGTCTTTCATTTAAACCCAAAATATCTATATTCACAGTAGCAAGGGGAATACACAAGATTAAGGGTCTGGGGGAGAAATATTACTATAAGGAAGTCAGGGTGCGGATCATGACACTCGACTCAGTTAACTATAGCCGCGGCGACACTGTTGACAGGTCTTGGTTCTCCTGCGCACCCTGATCGTCATTCACACTTACCGGAAGTTCCTTTATTCTGGGAGGGTGATAGTACTTTACTTATTATTATTGAATTATTTTCCTTTATGGGACATGTGAGTTTGTTGGATTAAATAACATCAGCCACTGGTTTCATATGGATCACACTCTGTCACTGTTCACTGTTCCTCTTTCTCGGGTTTACTTAGGTCTAAGGGGCGTCACTGATTTACCCGTGTTTCCTGGGTTAATTCACCCTGTCACTCTGTTCGAGGGGGAGGACCTCAGGGGGACTCTGCCTGTGGCAGGCAACGCACTACCCGCAGGGGAGTCACTGCCCGGGTCCGGTCCGTCGGTGAGTTGCAGGGAGGCCCTCCTGTCCAGGGGCCTCGACCTCGACCTGAAGGTAGACCCTTACCTCAGGGTCTCGTAGGTGGGGTGCAGGGAGGCCCGCCTGTCTGGGGGCCTCGACCTGAGAGGTGGCCCTCGGGGCTGGGGCCAAACAATTGGAGGAGGTGGGTCTGGCGTCGGTGGCTCCGCGGGGTGAGGGGGTCAGAGTTACCCTTGCCTGTAGTCTGCTGGGCTCACCTAGGGGTCCTGGGGCTGCGGTGGTCTGCCAGGGGACGCGCCGTCAGGGTTGGGCTGTGGCCTCGTCTCCTGCTGGTGCCTGGGGAAGATAGAAATCTCCCAGGAGTGGGAGGCAGGTCCGGTCTCGGACTTTGCCTCCACTCTGGTGACACCTTCGGGGCAACTCTCCCGGGTGGTGTCAAGCTATTCCCACAGGGGAACGCGGAAGGTGGAGTGCACACGGAGACCGTGTCCTCTCCTACATACAGGGAGGGAAGCACAGAGGCGACTCTCTCTCCTGTCTCTGTCACAGCCGTGGCTCCAGGTTGCTTTACCCTGGGACCCACTTTTCGCTTTCTACTAGGGCCTCCTGCCCTTGGAGTGGCAGAGGGTACTGGCCCCTCGTGGCACACTGTAGGGCCTCCTGCCCTGGATGTGGCAGAGGGTATTGTTCCCTCGTGGCACACTGTAGGGCCTCCTGCCCAGGATGTGGCAGAGGGTACTGGCCCCTCGTGGCGCACCAAAGGGCCTCCTGCCCTGGATGTGGCAGAGGGTATTGCTCCCTCATGGCACACTGTAGGGCCTCCTGCCCGGGATGTGGCAGAGGGTACTGGCCCCTCGTGGCGCACCAAAGGGCCTCCTGCCCTGGATGTGGCAGAGGGTATTGCTCCCTCGTGGCACACTGTAGGGCCTCCTGCCCAGGATGTGGCAGAGGGTACTGGCCCCTCGTGGCGCACCAAAGGGCCTCCTGCCCTGGATGTGGCAGAGGGTATTGCTCCCTCGTGGCACACTGTGGATGTGGCAGAGGGTATTGCTCCCTCGTGGCACACTGTGGATGTGGCAGAGGGTATTGCTCCCTCGTGGCACACTGTGGATGTGGCAGAGGGTATTGCTCCCTCGTGGCACACTGTGGATGTGGCAGAGGGTATTGCTCCCTCGTGGCACACTGTGGATGTGGCAGAGGGTATTGCTCCCTCGTGGCACACTGTGGATGTGGCAGAGGGTATTGCTCCCTCGTGGCACACTGTGGATGTGGCAGAGGGTATTGCTCCCTCGTGGCACACTGGAGAGCCTCTTACCCTGGACGTGGCAGAGGTAGGGACACCTCGTGGCTCACTGAAGGGCCTCCTGCCCTTGAGGGGTGTAACTAGGGCCGTCGCCAAAATGTTACTAGGGACTGACTCTTGTTCAGTCCCACCCCACTGCTGTCGATGGTTGTCCCGCCTGTGAGGTTGTTTCCGATCCTGGTTCACCTGGTGTCGGGGCAGTTGCGGGGAAAAGGGGCACAGGTCAGTGGTGGGTGGGTGACCCTCTTGCCCTGGGTCATTAGCCCCCCCCCCCCGTTGTCTCTTCCGGCGGCGGGTATTATATAAAAGTAGAACAAATAATTTACCACTAAATGATAGGAAGAGATTTTCAGGGGGCAATATTAAATGTGATTTGTGCGGGGCAGCAGAAGAGAACATAAAACACTTTTTATTATGGTGCCCATTGTATCAGGAAGACAGGAATAAGGAAGAACACCTACAACAGCCTTATATAGAAAATGAAAACAATTTAATAGGACAATTACTGTTTAGTGAAGAAAATATAGGAAGAACAAAAGACTATTTATATAATATATGGAGGAAAAAGAGAGAAATTAAGGAAAGAAAGAGGAATACGTTAACAAATAGCAAAGAATAGAAAAAAATACAAAACAAAATAAAACAAAAGACACACGAGCAAAACACGAGCTAAATACAAGAAAAATAATAAACTAGAAAAATTAATTGACAAGAGGAGTGCCGATGAAAAGGCAATACTCCTCACCTATCAACTGAACTGAACTGAATTTTACTTGACATGGCTCGACTTCTTCCGTGACGTGGAGGCGATTTGCTTGTGGCCACCCCGAACAGGATTGAGGCGTCTGGCAATAGATAGATTAAAAGGGTTAGGACGTCATTTGTCCCGGGTTGGTGTATAGGAGAACCGAACATCGAAGTCTGTAACCATAGTAACGAGGCGCCGTATGTGTTGTATTACGCAGCTTCTGAGAATAAACAGATTTGACCGCTTACTGGTGTAGAACGTGCTGGCTAATCAGTAATAGTAAGTAGTAGTACTTCCGTAGTTGGGTTAATTGATTTAGAATTGTTAGACATGCTCAAATGACGGTGTAATATTTGGTAAATTTGGAGGTTCAGTCGTGGTTATTCTGTTGGCTGTTTCTGATACTGTGTAGCAGAAGCCACAATTAGAAATCAGTCAGGTTTTGGTAAAAGGTAAAAATTTAAAATGCGGGCATGGCAGTTCCACCTATCTTCTTATATTCCCATGTTCTTAAGGAAAGTAACTTTAGTACATTATCCAACACAGAGAACTGCTTGTTGATTTTAGATGACAAAAGGATTATGTGAGAAACAAGTTTGACCTATTTTAAGGTATTTAAGGAAACTACCTTGGTAGCTGCAGCAGCCTATTTACTAATGGTCTTGCCAACCTAACCAACCCCCCAGGTCCCCCACTGATTTTAACCACTTGGAATTGCCACTAAATCTAAAACTGGAAGCCTCCAATTCCTATCAGCCCAACACTTATGCCCCAACCTGTTCCAGTCAACCGGTGGTAGAACCATTTGGATTGGAAATTTTGAAGTTGTGTGTTCAGAGTGGTAAAGGATTTAATTAACTTACCACACGGGCACAGCAATACCGCCTGCCTTCTTATGTTATCACATTCTTAAAGAGAATAATTTTACTACATTATGCAATACAGATAATTGCTTGTTGATTTTAGACCACAAAAGATATACAGTATATAACAAACAAATCTTGACCTGTTTTAGGGTAGCCATTTAAGGAAACTGCCTGGACACCTGCAGTAGATTCTTTACTGATGATCTCGCCAACCTAACCTAAGTGGAGAGCTTCACCTTCTAGATCCCTGATGATTTTAACCACCTAGGATTGCCAATAAACCTAAAGTTGAAAGCCCCCACTTCATATGGAACATTTGTATAATTAGGCAGGTGAGCTGCCCGGTTATATAGTGGCACCACATGACGATGACCCTCTCCAGCGCCAAATTTAGTACGGTAATACCTCAACATACGATACCCCTAGATGCGATACCCTGGCTTAACGATGGGGGTTGAAATTGCACCATGCCCCTCCTAACGATGGCCAAACCCTGGTTTAATGATGGGTTTTGATTTTTCTTTCCGATTTTGATGATATTTTAGACTAAAATTGTGTGTTTAGGTTGACTTCATTTAATGTGTTTTAGCCACAGGTGGGGTGAACATTGTCATTTTGGGGTACAGTTTACTATGCTTGAATTTTTCCAGACTTATATTTGACAATATTCAGATTACATTTGTTGGTATAGTTGAGTTATTTACAGGTGTTAGGCTTAGGTTAGCTTCCTTAACAGCTGTTAGGCCATATTGATTGCCTTTAAACCTGTTTTGGGGCTCATCTGGGTGGGTTTTGGACCTGGTTTGGGGGGAAACCCATGGCTAGTAAACAGTCCACATTGAAATACATGTTAAAAGTACCCCGATATACGATACCCCGCCTAATGATGGGGTTTTACCCAACCAATTAGATCGTTAAACCGGGGTATGCCTGTAGTTTATTACAGTGTATGGGTATGGTAGCTTAGCCTCGGAAGATAGGAACCATTTTTTTTTCCCCAAGATTTACTATTTTCATCTGTTAACTGTGTCATGGTTAGGAGAGGTCTAATATTCTTTTCATCTAATACCATGCAATTTTATTCAGCTGAGAATGAGTTCCATGAGACTGAGATTATGAAGTATGTTCATGGGTAGCTACATTATGTGGTACCCTTTTAGGTGCGATGAAATACTGACTCAGCGATCATTAGCCAAATCAGCACCTTTGATTGGAAAATATAATTTTTATCACCATATACGTTCATTTTTTCATTCATTCATTGCCAGACGCCATGTATCCCAAACGGGGTGGCCAAGGGCTTAGAGTTAACTGTTTTACAGGGAGGGGCACTAATCCTCCACCAACCCTACTTGACACGTAGGGATAATATACGTTCATACTGGTACATATTTAATTATCTGAAAGCCATTCAAAATTTTCTGTTTAAATTAACATTTAATAAAAAATGAGGATTCAGAGGGAAAACTTGTGAAAGCAGAAGTGTTTTGCCTATACAGTAGTTCAATAGTTCACCTTGGCAGACTTGTAGTTTGTATAAATATTGATATAATATGCAAATACATCAGGCATACACTGGTTTAATACTGAAATTGGTAGAGTGAAAACCCATCACTAGGCGGGTATCATATCTCGGGGTAGATTTAACATGGAAAGTATAAGGATGTGTTTTTGAGCCTTGGGTTTCCCTCACAACCAAGTCCTAAACCCATCCAAATGAGTCCACAAACAAGTTTCTAGCTAACCTTAACCCTCAAATAGCTTTCAAACAAGCTAAACTAAGCCTAAAAACAGTTTATAACTCACTAAACCCAAAAATAAAATCTGATCAAAAATAAGTCTGGAAAAAATGAAACTTGGTAAATTGTACCTCAAAATGACAATGTTCATCCCACCTAGGACTAAAATACATTAATCTAAGTCTAAAAACAGGCTATAAATGAACCTAAACACAAAATTTACGTCTAAATTGTAATGAAAATCGGTTTTAAAAAAACAAAACCTGTCATTATACCAGTGTTTGGCCATCGTTTGGTGGGGCAGAGTGGTATTTCTACCCCCATCGCTATGCTGGGGTATTGCATCTAAGGGTATTGTATCTCAGGGTCTGCCTGTATGTGCACTGTAAAGCAATATTTATGCAAAATAGAAGTCTGTCAAGGTGTACTGGTGATCTAAATGGGAAATATCTGCTAACTTTAGCATATTTTTGCCTGAATCCTGATGTTTTATTATTAGTTAAAATAAGCACAATTTTTTGACTGGATATCAGATTATTAGGTGTGTATGAACCCATATGGTGAAAAAAAAAATGATAATATATAACTATTAAAAATGCCGATTTGGTGTTGATTTGGTAAATGACTGCCGATTCGGTATTTCGTTGCACTGTACCCTTTTTACTAACTTGGACCAGATTCCTGTCCTTTTGCAGCATATTTTATTTAGCTGTGACAGAAAAATACAGTACTGCAGCCTTACATTCATTTTGTAGCACTTCTTCATTCCTAGCACTATACTGTATTCCAATGTTAAGTGCTTGATACTGCTCAGTATTCAAGATGAAGAACTGGCAGGTTTATGCCTAGTTAAAGTGAACTGAGTGTAGTAAATTTTCACCACTTCTTGCCCTCTCAGCAGGGTAGATTCCAGAAAAAGAGGGAAGACTTAAGAGTTCCTGGACAAAATCAGTAGAGAAAAAGAAGAGGGCCTGGTGTTCTCGGAAAATTATTGGGTAAGCAACTAGCTCAAAGACAAATGGTTATCCCTAAAAGGATTATGGTATCTGGCTATAGACAGAATAGACATCATATAAATATACCTACCGGTACTTCACTATATGGATGTGGTTGTAATAGTAGTAGTAGGAGAAGTATTATAGTAGTAGTACCAGTAGTATAGTAGTAGTAGCAGCAGTATAGTAGTAGTAGTAGTAGTAGCAGTAGTAGTTGTAGTTGTAACCCCAGGCTCTTCTGAATATGATACTGGTGGACTGCAGGTGGAGGTTGTTCTGTTTCCTCAGTCCATCCTCCTCGTTTGGGAGATAGGGAGGTAGCTGTGGGACATTTTTATAACTGGACACCTCCACTGCTTAGTCATATTGGTGCCACCACTTGAAGGCATCTCTATCTCCAGCACCTGCTATACAGAAATAAACTACACTATTCAATGTGCCCTTCTGTACACCATCCAAACAATATGCCCTTCTGTTCACCATCCAAACAATGTGCCCTTCTGTTCACCATCCAAACAATGTGCCCTTCTGTTCACCATCCAAACAATGTGCCCTTCTGTGTGGTTATTATGCACAAAAAATAATTAAATACAGTAATGGAAAAATCTGGGAAAACTATAAACTGCTTCCTTTTTGTAGGTTCATGTGGCTTTCTTATCATTACTGTGTTTGTGTATAGGCTACGGTATCAGTGGTGAATTTCAGGCATCTTTTCAGTTTTCAGACAGTTTGGTTGGTGGTCGTTTTTTGTACAGTACTGTGCCTTTTTCATACTCCTTTCATTTCTTGCTTAGTTGCTTCAGTATACAGCAGTTTCTTTTGTTGTTAGTGTGTTCTAACGATTTTCACCTCCTCCTTCCAGTGGCACAACTAGAAAAAATAAAAACAAGGGGCACAAAGTAGAAATATGTCAGATTTTATTGCATGCCTTGCATGTGTTGTTTCCCATTAAAAATAGAGGCAAACTTAAGGAGACTAAGGATAAAGTTCTTGGAAATAACATCAAGCTTTGGTGTATGTAAGTAATGGCTGTCAAAAATGAAGTGCAAATGACAAAGAGTGTAAAGTGGAGCCAGGATTTCAGGGACTTGAATGATGTTTAAATGATTGTCTACCCCCTTTGGCATACTGTTGGTAATTTTGCCTCTTTCATTCTGTCTTTTTCCTTTTGTTATGGATTCCACCTCACTTCACCCATGGTTGTGAAGAAAGGTATGGGAAAAAAAACTAAAGGTGTTGATAATGACAGTAAGAATGAATGAGAAAGTAACAAAGAAAAAAAATACAGATAAAGCAATCTGGGATGGATGGGTGATGATGATGATGATGATGATGATGATGATAAGAATAAATAAAAAAGTAAAAAATAGAGATAAATAAATAAATAAATAAATAAATAACTGTATTGCAGAGAAAGGAAGGGTGTTGTGTTTTGGTGATGATGAGGATGATAAATAGTACCGGTATGTGATTAAGCTCCTCTGGCTTGCCTAGGTGTGTTATTTTTCATTCTGTCTTAATATCACTGAAGCACAAAGGTTTCATCAGGATCAGAAAACAGCATGTGACCTAAACATAGCCCTTCCTGTATCTCTTCACTCCCCATGCATTAACTACATGTGTATTTACCTATTTACCTATTTGTAGTATGCAGGAATTGAGTGATGCTCGTGTTGTCCTGTCTCCATATCCACATTTATCTAGTTTACATTTACACACATGAATGTTTTTCTCCTGCACCACCTTTTCGTCTAAGTCGTTCCAAATACTTATGTATTTACCCAGTATACCTAATTGAGATACACACGAAATATGCTATGCTCGTGGGTTCCCATCGCTGTTTCTCAGTAAGTCAAATTTGGCTTTAAACTCATTTAAGTTTTTAGACTGGATGATCTCTTTGTCAAGGCTATTCCATAAATCTATACTTCTGTAAGGAGAGCTATGTTTCTTGATATCCTTCAAGCAGCTTGACTTTTTCAGTTTCATTCCGTGTCCTCTTGTTGCTCTCTTATCCCATAAAAACAGATCTTCTCTGTCAATTTTATCTACTCCCACCATGGTCCTGAACACTGCAGTCATGTCTCCCCTCTTTCTCCTTTCCTCTAAGGAAGGCAAATCCAGCTTTTCCAGCCTCTCTCTCTGTATGACAGATCTGCCAGACTGGGGACCATCTTGGTTGCTGTTCTTTGTATTCTCTTGATCTTGTTTATATCATTCTTTTTGTGTGGGGACCACACTACTGCTGCATATTCTAACCTGGGGCGGATCATGGCCACTATCAATTTTTTCATCATCTCCTCATCCATATAATGAAATGCTACTCTTATGTTAGTCAGGAGTTTATAAGTCTCTCTAACTATCTTATTAATGTGCTTTTCAGGTGACAAACTATCTTGGACTAGCACTCCCAAGTCTTTCTCTTCTCTCATTTTAGTGATTAATTCATTACCCAACAAATAATTCAGTGATGGCCTCCTGGTACTTTTACCCATTTCCAATATTTTACATTTCTTTACATTAAATTTCATTTCCCACGTCCGGCTTCAATCATGTATCCTATCCAGATCCTCCTGCAGCATTTTACAATCCTCCTCAACGTCTACCTTCCTCAAGATCTTTACATTATCAGCAAACAGACTTGCATAACTGTTCACTCCATCTACCATATCATTTACGTAAATCAGGAACATTACTGGCACCAATACCGAGCCTTGGGGGACTCCACTTGTTACTTCCCTCCATCCAGACATCCTATCCATTATTACTGTCCTCATTTGTCTGTCCCTCAGAAAATCTCCCATCCATTCCAGGAGTTTCCCCTTCAGTCTTCCTATATATTCTAGTTTCCACATTAGTCTCTTATGAGGTACCTTGTCAAAGGCCTTCTCTAAGTCTGAGTACACACAATCCACCCAACCATCTCTCCCCTGTACCACGTCCATCGCTCTTGAGTAAAAGCTCAACAAGTTAGAAACACATGACCTTCCACCTCTGAATCCAAACTGACATTCGGCCAAAATATTCATCTCTTCTAGATATTTTACCCATCTGTCTTTCAGGATTCGCTCGCACAATTTTGCGACCATGCTGGTTAGAGACACTGGTCTATAATTCAGGGGTTCTTCCCTGTTTCCTCCCTTATAAATTGGTACCATGTTTGCCCTCTTCCATTCTTTTGGCACTTTCCCCTCTTCCAGAGAACACATGATTTAACTGTGAATTTTATCTGCCAGTTGTTCTCTGCATTCTTTCAGTACCCAGTTAGAAATTCCATCAGGTCCTGGGGCTTTCCTTACATCTTGGGTTTCCAATAATTTGTACACTTCCTGTACCTCCACTTTTATATCTTTTATCACCGGTACATTTCTAGTCACTCCCTCCCCTTCCACAATCTCTTTTTCATTAGTGAAAACTGATTGGAAACATTTGTTCATTATTTCAGCTTGCATTGCTGCATCTTTATAGACCTCTCCTTTTACTTTCAATTTGGTGATTCCTTCCTTTTGTTTCAGTTTGCCATTAACAGACCTATAAAACAGTTGGGGTTCATCCTTGCATTTGTCTATTATACCTTTTTCAAAATTCCTTTCTTCTTCTCTACTTATTCTTATGTATCCATTTCTAGTTCTTTTATATTCTTCCTTTTTTCTGGTGTTTCCTCTCTTCCTGCAGTTGTTCCATGCGTTATCTCTCTCTTTTTTTGCTGTCATACACCTTTTATTAAACCACTCCTTTTTCCTGTTTTCTTTCCCTCTTACTCTTGGTACAAATTTTTCCACTCCCAAATTATAGAGGTCTAGAAAGATATCCCACTTCCTTTGTATCTCTCTTGTTTCTCTGAATTTTCTCCAATCTGGATTTTCAAAAAATTTGTCTGTCCTGTGAAATTAGCTTTCCCAAAGTTGTATCTTCCCCGTCTATGAAGCTCGTCTCTTGGCTCGACGTTCCCTATTATCATCTGGAATACAGTGACCACATGATCACTTTTTCCTATAGGACCGAAATATTTCAGTGATTCTATTACATCGGGTTCTTTGGTAAACAGTAAATCTAACCTTGCTGGTGTGTCCTCACCTCGGAACCGTGTCTCTTCTTTGACCCATTGCGTCATCACATTATTCATTATTATATTTAATAATATAGTGCCCCACGAATCCTCGCTGCCTCCTGAGTACCATTCCTCCCAGTTCACCTCTTTACAGTTAAAGTCACCCATCAGAATTATATTGTTGCTTTTCTCAATTGTTTTTTGTAAATACAGGTCTCCCTCACTATTCGATTCCTCACTATTCGATATTTCGCTTATACGATCGATATTTATTGATACCAATCCCTCATTAATCGATTGAGAATGCTCGATTATCCGATCGCTTAAATAAAAGTAAATGTACGCATCGTAAACAAACGCATCGCATCACGCGCTTGTTTTTCTGGCTGAGCGATCGTACCCAAGCCCGCTCATTCTCGCGCTCATTCCCGCCTTGTCCCGTCTAGGCTAAGCTCTGATGCCGCATTTCTTCCATCCACTTCTGCCACTGTCATCATCCATCACTGACATCCAGGATTCATCAAGCCCTGCCACTGCTGACGATGAGGAGCAACTTTTCTTCCAGTGATTTAATGAAGACTAAAGAGTCTCTGAGTTGAGAGTGTACTGCAGCCATGAAAGGTACGTTATGTGCAGGACTTAGCCTAGCGCGTTTGTGATTTTGATTTTTCTGATCTTTCCAGTGGATATAGGCCTCCTGGGGAAGCCACTGTATAAAAAAAAATAATGTGTCTATTACACTACCTCCTTGGGTGACGTGGAAAAGTGTTCTCCATCTCTTTATTGGTAAATATTAATGTAGCGGTCCGCATTAAATTAAATCCTATTAAACCTTAAGTTCGTTATTCGATCGTTCACTATTCGATCTAGTTTTCAGGAACGTAACCCAATCGAATAGTGAGGGACGCATTAAATTAAATCCTATTAAACCTTAAGTTCGTTATTCGATCGTTCACTATTCGATCTAGTTTTCAGGAACGTAACCCAATCGAATAGTGAGGGAGACCTGTAACTAGCCATATCTGACAACATCTGGTATTCGTCATCATTCCATGCTCTTGTCTTAGGGGGAACATACACTACCACCATATCTCTCTTGACTTTCTCTCCAGTTTCTAATTTCATATATATCACTTCAGCCCTGCCTTCTCCCATTTCCACGGTATCTACATTTATGTTGTTCTTCACTGCTGTCATCACTCCTCCTCCCGTTTTTTCTTTTCAGTCTCTTCTCCACAGATTGTACTTACCGTCTCCCAAATGAGCATCAATATCCTCTCTTAATTTAGTCTCTACAAAGCACATGACATCAGGTTCATATTCTCTCAAGAAATCATTAATTTCAGTTCTTGCCTGTGTGATACATAGATGATGTTTAGTAAGGGAAGTTTGTTGATTGCAGAGTTGAAGATAGTGTGCTTTGGTGGTGTGATCATATGGAGAGAATCAGTGTAAATAAGATTGTGCAAAAATGTACATAGTGTGAGTGAGTCTGAATGAGGAAAGAGACGTTATAGGCTATGCCAAGAAGGAGGATGGATAAGGTGAATGAGAGTTAGAGAGTGAGGTATGGATGGTGATGATCCTACAGAATTGAGTGAAGATCAGATTGGCTGAATGGAATATGTATGGAGGAGTACATGGCAAGAGTCTGGCATCCCTCATTGAACTTGATAGCTAACAGACTGACTTAATCAGGCAGGCTCTTGTTGTTGAGTAACCTTGGTCTTTCTGGCCAAGCAGATCCATTAGTTGCAGCAAGCAACTGCCCCTGCAGGCCCGACCCATGCAGTGAACCTGTGTTCCTTTGTGGTAGACAGTGCCCCACCACAGCAAGGCATGGGGAAGAGTGTGGAGGTTTGGTTCCCAATACTGTGCAGCAAAAGTATTAAGATAAATTTTTAACTGTGCAAATGGTTAGCCCTGTGAAGCAAAGTCAGGATACTGTGTGTTTGAATGTGTGTGTATGAGCATTTACTCCATCCCATTGGGCATACTGTTGATAGTGCATTTTGTATGAGGTTTGTGTGTTCCTACCTTAGCCCATACTGTACTTGGGTAGTAAAAAAGTTAAGGGTGATGATGATGATGATAAATATTATATTCTGCCTTTTTGGGTGATTGCTATTGGCCATGTGGAGAGGATGGAGGGTGAAAGACTGACGAAGAGAGTGTATGTGAGTGAGGTGGAGGGGGGAAGAGGGAGGGGGAGGCCGAGGATGAGATGGAGGGATGGGGTGGAGAGGTATATGAGAAAGGGGGGTGTGAGTTGGGAGCAGGGCAGTGAAATGGCGCGGGACAAGGCGACTTGGAGGCGATTTGTTTGTGGCCACCCCAAACGGGATTGAGGCATCTGGCAATAGATAGATAGATAGATAGCTATTGTAGGATTCTTTTCTTTAATGTTTAAGCTCAGCACATCGAAAACTGTCTCAAACGATAATTATATATTCGTAGTTCAGGGAGGGGGTATTAAATTTTGTGTACAAGTCTTACATACCTTACAGTTTGTATATTATTCCATCTAAACTAATTGCTGAGCATAATGCCATACCATCACCTTACCCATCAATCTTAAGTGCACATTTGCGGGGATGGCTACATTGACGTTTTGGGGAAATTGTAATTTGGCGGATCACCCAAATCACCTAGTAGTGTGTTGCCTGCATTCGTGGTAACAGAGTTTCCAAAAAAGTTTGTTCTCCAACCATCACATTCATATGAAAGTCATGTGATAGAAATTACTTGCATATTACTGGTGCTGAGTCTACCTTTTACCTGGACATCAGCCTGGGTCAAAGCTAGTTTATACTCATTTTGATTACACAACAGTCAGCCTGTGGGAGCCCCATACCTACAGGGCCTCTAGACATGTTCCTGCTGTGTCTGTTGGGTAATCCAGCACTGATGATATCCTAAGAGATAATGTATTTGCATTGCAGGGAAAGAAATCTGTGTTACAGTGGTGATGATGATGATGATGATGGTGAGAATCAGTGATTAATAAAAAAAAATTGTATTGCAGGAAAAGAGTCAGTGTTACATAAGTGAAGATGGTGGTGCTACACGTGAAGAGAGGAGATGATAGCAAGTTCCTGCTGAGTGCCAGTGTGGTTGACCCCATAGAAGAAGTGCTGGGCAGGACCATCATGATATACAACGGATGCCTTAAGATTCATCGTATTTGTTTTGGTGAGGTTATACCTGTGTTCTTTG
Source organism: Coenobita brevimanus (assembly GCF_032717465.1). Classification (NCBI taxonomy): domain Eukaryota; kingdom Metazoa; phylum Arthropoda; class Malacostraca; order Decapoda; family Coenobitidae; genus Coenobita; species Coenobita brevimanus. The sequence continues at coordinate 1,096,412 of NC_137009.1, forward strand.
TGATAAGTAGGTAGACAGATTATAATAGTAGTTCTTTTAGCTTCAGGTTCGTCGGAAACATGAACCCAATGAACTGCGGGCTGGAGCTGCCCGTCTCCGGCAGACCACCATCCTCCTTTTGGGGGATTGGATAGGGAATTTGTAATTTTTTTTTCTGTCTAGTTATATTGGTGCCATTACATTAGTACCAATAATATATACACTTGTGAGGAATAGTGTAGTTGACCCTATTGATAATGTATTGGGGAAAACCATCTTGATATACTGTACAAAATAATGGACGCATAAATTTCTTGATATTTATAATGGTGTTTGTGGCCTGCATTGACATCAGCTTCTTAGGTTTTGTAGCATAATACACCTTATTCTCTTGTAGGCTGTTTTTATTGTTATATGTACACAGATTGCATAAATAACATACCCTTGATATGTTGAACTAATTGGGGGATGAGGCTGATGATATATCCAATAATTCAAGATAGCTAGTGTTTGGTATGGTGGATTATAATGAACCCAGGTTTAATCTATCTATCTATCTATCTATAGCCCGACACCCTAATCCCGCAAAGGGTGGCCGCAGACAATACGCCTCCAAGTCGCTCTGTCACCCACCATTTGCAGTATGTAATAAATCTTATCTGGTGGATACGTAGCACAGTTATAAGTGTTCAGACTAGTGTATTTAAGTTTATGTGGGTTTATAGTACTGTATGTATGTTGAGACATGGTGGTACCGTAGATGGTGGTGACCATCATCCACTCATTTGATGTAGTGCTGTCAACTTTTTCCTTCAGTTTTCTCACTTGTTTTCTGTGTCTGCCCTCTTTTCTTCCTATTTCCTTCATCTTTCCTGTCACTTTTTATTACTCGTCTTTCCTTTTCAGGTGGCTTTACATTGAGTGACAAGCCTAATGGTTTCCTGTAAGCCAGGAAACCATGTACAGCATTGGGTGATAACGATATAACCAACCCATGCGTGTTCCCTATGTGTCAATAAGTGGGTTGGTGGAGGGTTAGTGCCCCTCCCCATAAAACAACTAACTCAAAGACTAACGGCCATCCCTTATGGGAGTATGGCATCTGGCTATAGATAGATAGATAGATAGATGATGACACCGTATAGATAAATGTTAAAAATTTCAGTCAGTAGTAATGTACAGACTAGAAACAAAACAATAACTACTTTTTATTTACCTTCTCCTCATGTGGTCATAATCAGTGTTTGTTTAGATTATTAGAAGATTATTTGACAGTCTCAAAGAATATGATGTATCTGATGGTTGGTACTGTATATTGTGGTTTGATACATAATGGGCTTACTGTATAAGAATTTAACAAGTACAGAAATACAGTGGGGCACCAATTTTCGCGCCTAATTGGGTCCAAAAATAATGCGCGAAAGTGGAATTAGCGAAAGTTGGGGCATTGTCTTTATGGCAAAAAGGCTAATTGGTTCCCGGTTATCCTAAAGTAACATCAGATTTTCATTTTCACTTGCAATACAGTACATCAAATCACTATTGTACATTGCATTGTGAGATACAAACAATAAAAACTGTACAGTACACATTATATGAGGAGAAACATACCACAGAGACCAGGTTGAGGTTTCTTCACTCCAACACGATACTCTCTTTTAACCTTGGCCTTTCCTCCCGACTTTGAATGTCCCGGCCACTTTTTATCACCACCACTGCCTCCCGGCCCTCCCCCCACACCACCAGGCTCTCCCCCCACACCACCAGGCCCTTTCCCCACACTACCAGGTATAGTAGAGGCCATTGAACCGTGAGAATCCAACACAATGGAGCTAGCATGCTCATACACAATGGCGGGAATGGGTGGACAGAGTGTTGACATGACGTCATTCAAGATGGTGGTGGGTTGCGGGCGGGCAGTGCAGGAAATTCAAAGTTCAAAATATTGTCCCAAACCCAAAATTTGTGCGCGAAAATCGATTTTTTTCAAGCGAAAGTGGAAGTTAGGGAATATTTGGTGCATGCTGCGAAAGTGGATTCCGCGAATCCTGCTGTAGCAAAAGTTGGTGCACTACTGTACAGTGATAAGGAAGAAGTATTTGTAAGCTTCCTAATGGCACAAGAATATTGCTTTTTGTCTGTGTCCTTTTGGATGGATAATAATGATTGTGTATTTACAGTTGCAGACAGTAATATCACTCTACTTTTTAGTCAAATGTGTATGAAACTATAGCATAATATTCTGAAAAGTTTGTTAGGCTTTTAAAACTATCACAGGATTTGAAAGACTTATTACTGTCTTTATTTTTCACTGTGAAGTGAATCATTATTTATGTTCAGAAAAGCAGCATAGTAAATACTTTCTTTCAAGATGCACAACTTTGCCAGCTTCTTTGTTTGGGGGGTAAATAAATCATCATAGTACTCTATGATGATGATATTTTGAGCTCATTCAACCAAATTTGTTGTGTAGTCATCTCAGAATGCCCTTTAAGCATATATATTCCAATGTATGGTGATGCTTTGTGGCACTGCAAAGGGTTTTTGAGTCATTATATAGGTATCCCTTCTATTTGCAAGGCCTAGGCTTGAGCCAACCTTAAGCCAAATGCCCATTCGCATTTTTAAGGTGCAAAGGCTGAAACTGGACTTAGGCTGCACTTTAGCCAGTCTCACACCAAGTCAAGCCACTCATGGAGCAGGCTGGAGGTAGCTTAAGGCCAGAGGTATGACATCATGTGAAAACAAAGATGGTGTCTTCTGTTGTAAGTGTAAAGTAGCTTAAGGTGTTCCTTTGTGAAGTGAAGTGAGGGGGTTAAATGACGAGGAGGTGTCTATGCAAAGACTATACCTCTGACCAAGCATCAGATCTGATATGGTCAGTAAGGTGTTCCAGTCAGATTGAGCCAGTGCAGGTTTATAACCAAGGGGTGGTTGGGGTTTACTACTCACATAAAGCCACCCAGGGATGAGTGAGGCTGGTCATTCTCATCTTAACTGTCAGGACCAACTTGCCTAGCCCCAGGCTACTCCACCCCTCGTGGGGCAACACAGGATTAGATGATGAATGTATGAATGAATACACCATGAATATGTGACTTACAATGACTGATGATAATGTACTGTACTGTACATACATAATACTGTAGAAGTAACTGTGGATGCATTTTAGATATGAACATTGTATGTTAATAGTGTCAGCTGATTGGAGTGTTTACAGAGGTCAACTGATTGGAGACTAGAAGGTGTTTTTGCACTTTCACAGAGACAAGCCAAGGTATGGAGCCCGGCTTAAGCCTAAAGTCTTGCAAAAATGTGGCATTAAATTATGGCTGTGGGTGCCATTTTCCTAGGAAATTCATTACCTTGCAGAATTTCATTTCTCATGGGTTTCCATGGAACACAGCCCTTGTGAAAGACAAGGGCTTTCTGTATTTACAAGTACCACTCTCCTTGTAAATACACACTTGCTTTAGTGCTGCCTATTTCTTCCTTTTCCTCTGCCATTCATTTTCTGTGTTTGCCCTCCTCTCTTTCTATTTTACCCAACCTTCTTGTTGCTTTTTTTTTCAATGTCTTTCATTTTAGATGGTTTTACACAGAGTGATAAGCCTAATGGTCTCCTGTTACCCAGGAAACCATTAACAGCACTGGGTGGCAGCTATATAACCAAGATCTGGATGGAGTCTGCTATGATGCCTTCATTAACTGGGTGTAGAAATGCAAATGTGGCAACCATTCAGGACCAAACCTCCACATCCTTCCCCATACCACATTGTGGCAAGGCACTGCCTACCATAAGGGAACAGTGGTTCACTGCTTGGGATGGTCTTGTGGGGTCAGTTGCTTACCTGTGATCCATGGGTCCTCTCAGCCAGACAGACTGCAGTTATTCAGTGCCAATAATAGGCACAGAACACCTGACCAAACATGGATACACTTTACCACTGCAGATACATGGACATACCAAGGACCAGATTGCAGACCTTGAGTTACTGGATGTCTAACAGTCTATCTATCTATCCATCTATCTATCTATCTGTCTATCTATCCATCCATCCATCTGTCTATCTATATGTTTGTCACCAGATGCCTTAATCTCATAAATGGTGGCCTCATATGACTGTCCTCTGCCATCGGGGTGCCCTCATTCCAACACACACCCATTGTCTCATATACCTCTTCACCCTATCCCTCTGTCTCATCTTTGGTCTCCCCCTCCACCTCACTCACACTTTTTAAATCAGTCTCTCTTTCTCCTTGCTCTCCACAAATTAGGAGCTGTGTTAAGGTGGGGGTGCTCACCATTCATTCACTTAATGCTGTGCTGCTCTTGGGTCTGCCCTTTCCTCTCCTCCATTCTTCTTTCCTTCCATCCTCTTCTATCTTTCTTTCCTTCATTCTTTCCTCATCCTTCTGCCTATGGGTGAATTTACATTCCCTGTTCTGTCTTGCTTTCCTTCATTCTTTCCTCCTCCTACTGCCTGTAGGTGACTCTACTGTACACTGAGTGACAAGCCATATGGTTTCCTGTACACCAGGAAACCATTTACTATGCTGGGTGGTGACCATATAACCAAATTTTGATGCCTGGTGGTTTAGTGTATAATTAAGGTGCTCCAATCAGATTGAGCTGGTGAAGGTTTATATCCAAGGGCTGGTTGGGGATTGTTGCTCATGTAATGCCACTCAGGGATGAGTGAGGCTGGTCACTCTCATCTTAAATGTCAGGACTAACTTGCCTAGCCCCGGGCTCCTATGCTCCTCATGGGGCAACGTAGGATTGGGTGATGAATGAATGTTAATATATTGAGGTCAACTGAACTAACAGGAGGATAATGATGGTGATTTTGAACATACTATATTTTATTATTCACAGGCATAGAGTACCTGGCAGAACATGGCTATGCCTTGCCTCCGGAGATGCACGGGCTTACTGAAGACCAAATAGCAGACCTGAAGCTGTCCGATGAGCACGAGGGTCGGTGTATCCCCAGCGGTGGATATGAAGTGAATAAGTAAGCTGAATGGCTGTGTTGGTTGAAAAACTGGGTGCCAGAGATATAAGCGGGTCCATCACGTTTCTGTCATCATCATCATCGTTGTTGTTGTTGTCATCATTGTCGTCATCACCGTCACCATCATCATCGTTGTTGTTGTCATTGTTGTCATCGTCATCATTATCGTTGTTGTTGGTGTCATCATTGTCATCATAATCATCATTATCATCACCATCATTGTCATCATCATCATCATCGTCATCATCATCATCATCATCATCATCATCTCACCCTAGAATGTGGTGAAGTAGGGTCAGGAGAGTCAGAAAAAAAAAATGGTAGGAGAAACTAACCAGCATCTGGTCCCTTGAATGGGCCACACTCTCATTCACTCACCTTTCAAACCCATGGAATCCTAACACCACCTCATAGTCATACAGATCCACATTTTAAGCACTTCATACCACCTGTCAGCTGAAGGCAGTGCATGAAGAACCCCACAATTTTTTACTGTCATTAACTTGGCAAGATTAGATTGTAGACTTGAATTTGGCGGACAAACATGAAGCTTGGTTGATCCCCATTGGTGGACATATGTAAATAAGTAAGCTGTAGGACTGGGTTTTTAAGACCTAGTGTGTTGTAGTAGTAGTGGTGATAGTAATATTTTAGTACGGTAGTAGTAGTAGTAGTAGCAGTAGTTGTAGTAGTAGTAGGAGTAGAAGTAGTAGTAGTAGTAGTAGTAGTAGTGGTAGTAGTAGTAGTAGGATGATGATGATGATGACGACGACAGCGACGATGACGACGACAACGACGATGATGATGATGATGATGATGATGTACCACCTGGTTCACCTGAATGTAAACCTAATGGACTGCAGGCTAGAGTTTTCCCTCTCCTGCAATCCACTATGCCTCTTTTGAGGGATAGGGAGGTAATTGAGGGACATTTGTACAGCCAGTCAACAGACCTTCCTTGTTATATTTTTGGCACCACTTGAAGGTATCGCTCTCCAGCACTGTGATGAATTGATAAAAGCTCTATGTAACACCCAGTATGAAAATATCCTCGAATGCACAGATATAGCAGGAAGAAAATGAGGTACATCACTGGATTGAAAGAGTTAATTTTGTTGTATTATAGTTTGTTGTATTATATGTTTTGCAGTTGGTGGGGAAATTCACCATCCACTCACTTGATGTACAGTAATGCTGACTTCAGGTGACACAGCTCTGAATGATAAGCCAGATCATTTTCTGCAAGCCAGGAAACTATTTACTATGCTGGATGTTAATCATATATCCAGGTGATGCCTGGTGGTGTAGTGGATTAAGATGCTCCAGCAGTATAGGGCCTACAAGGGTTTACATCCTAGGAGATGGTTGGGGTTTACTATCACCAGTCACCTTTGTCTTAAATGTCGAGACTGTGTAACTTAGCCCTAAGTCCTATGCTCCTGATGGGTTGGAAAAGGAATGGGTAATGGATGGATAGATGGATGAAATAATGGTAAATGAATGGTCTCTGCTGAGCTGATTAAAATAATGCGACAGTAACAAAAGCAAAATCCAAGTATATATTATGTCATGGTAAAGGAAAAATGAATAAAATATAAGCAGTTTGTAATCCATTCCCAGTGAGATACATCATGGTGCTGTAAAGGGACAGTTATGTGTTGACATCAGTATAAATGGTTGGCCGTGTTGCATGGTTATACCAACATCCTTCAGTTCACTCTCTGTCCACTCAAAGGATGATGTTGGCTTACAGAATGACAGCTTCTGTCTGCAGTCCACTGGGTTCACATTTAGCTGAGCATGGAACCACAACAACAACAACATCCATCCATACATTCCTTCATCCATCTATCCATTCCCTTTTTGCCTCATCAGGAATGTAAGGGCCCACTGCTAGGCCACTCAGGAACAAGCCTTACTTTCCCTTGAGTGGCATTTTGTGAGCAATAAACCCTAGCCATCCACTGATATAGATCTTTACAAACCTCATCTAATTGTATCACCTTAACACACTAAACCACCAGGCAACCAAACAGAAACAAGAGAGTGACTAAAAAAAATCTTATTGCAGAGATCCATATGGCAGGAGGTGTGGTCAGCAGCCTGTGGAAAAAATGAGAGATGTTTTGCTGAAGACTGTACAGGAAGCTAAGGCAATAATATCCGAGGTATGTGTGTGTGTGTGTGTGTGTGTGTGTGTGGGTGTGGGTGGGGGGACTCATTAATTCCTGAACTATGCATGTTGTATCACCAGATAGATGAGTTTCCTGGTTGTATCAGTGCCACCACATGAAGGCATCCCTCTTCAGCACCACACCCTCACAGGAACAAGTGAAAGGCAACAGGCCACTCACTTCCTGCCAGACGATGCTGAAGAGAACTGTGGCCTTTGACAAAATGATCATCTACCGGTACTCTGTTGTCCTAAAAGCCAATCTAGGGTCACATTCTATGTGGTTTGGGGCATTTTGTAACACATCTTTCTCAGTGATTAATTCTGCACAATTCTCCTCTATATTCATTTGTATGTTGATGCAGACTGTCTCAGTAAAATAGAGAAATTTGAATAACAGGCAAGAATATATGAAAGTGTAACATTCAAAATACAGTAAATGGCTAATATTAAGAGATGCAACAAAGACTCCTGTGCCACTTTGAATATGAGCATCTTGATAGGACTTCCTGTATTTCTGGTGGTGGAGAGGGATGCCTTCTTGTGGTGGCACTGACATAACCGGTCAGCTCCACTGCCCAGTTACTCAAACATCCCCCAGCTCCCCTTATTTTCCTGCAACAAGGGTAGTAAACTTCTGAAGGAGATAGTCTGCAGTACACTTAGTTCACAAATAGATGAGCTTGTTTTACAGCTGCTATTACTGCTACTGTATTTTTGCCACCGTCACATAAATAAATGAAGAGCAACACACCTTTGATCTCCCATTGCATGTATGATCCCCTATATATGCTAAATGGAGTGGTGGTCAGTGTCTACCTGACTATCCAGAAAGGCAGCCTATACTAGGATTCATACTTTTCTTCATCCACTCAACAGACACAAGTGAATAGCAACATGCCCCCCACCTCCTACTGTACGTATGATGCCTTGGAGATGTTGAATTAATTGATGGCCCTCATCTGCCTGATTGTATACCTGTGTATGCAGAGGAACAGCTTGTAATTATACCATTTTCACCTTAACCTGGCCCAGATTTTTGTAATTTTGCAGCTTATTTCACATATTTTGGGGGAGGCAGTGGCTGAATCGGTAGAGAGGCGGCCTGCAGTCCTGATGGACCCAGGTTCGAATCCAGGCTGGGGCAGGGAACAGTTCAAGGATTTGAATTTCATTAAAAGCAGACTTTCCTGATCTACCAGATGACCCGCCAACATGTCGTAAAAATACCCCCGCTAATACCAATACACCAGTCCTGTATGAGACAGCCCTAGCATGTATTCAATATGGACGGTGGGTGTTAGCGCCGAAGTGGTGACATGTGGAGGTGTACGAGGACTACTGGGCCTTGGGATAGGCTACTGCCTCCGAGATGCAGGCCCTGAAGCCTTTGCCCAGAGTCGGACACATTAAAAAAAAAAAAAAAAAAAAACAGTGGCATAAGGTAATACTATGGCCCTATGTCATTTCCATACCACTTCTTCATGGCTAACATCATAGTCTTGTATTAATCTCTAGTTATACCTCAGCATTCAAGATGGAGCAATGACATTTTTAGGCCAAGTTAGAGTAAAAGATTAGAATACCACTGTACTTAATGTTTTTCATCCATCCCACAGGGCCAGTGAAAAGCAACACATCCTTGACCTTATGACAAATTTATAATGGCCTAGAAATACTGAACTCAGTGTTAGCCAAAGTGTACTAGTAGTCTATCTAGTCATCAATACAGTTGTCCAGAAAGGCAGTAAAACATAATGAGCATTCACTGTTCATCATCCAACCTTTAGGAACAAGTGATATGCAACACACCCCTAACTTCCTGCCATGTTTATATTTCCCAGGACATTTTATAAGATGACAGACTTTCTATGAGGCCTTTTCAGAAAGTGTCCAACCTTAGGCTCTAAAAAAATAACTAACTAACCTGTTGAGCAAGGACACTAATCCCCCACAAAGTAGGCCCCATCTGACTTGATGCATATAGCCCAGCATTCTTTCTACAGCCTGAGACATTTTTCAAAGTCAGTTTTGGGTATCTCCTGCAGGTGCTTTTGTCATGATCTCATCTCTCGGATGAACATTGGTCAAAATATGTTGGAGTGTGCAAATTGTAATCCAGACTTTTTGAAGACTGTTATCACTAGAGATGGGACTTGGGTGTACGGGTACAATCCAGAAACCAAAGGACAGTTGTCCCAGTGGAAGCATGCATGGTTGCCTTGGCCAAAAAAAGGATGACAGATCCACAGCAAGGTGAAATACGCTCACCTGTTGACAGTATACATCACGAATACGCACCAGAGGGTCAGCCTGTCAACAAACATTGCTACCTTGACATTATCCGTCGTCTTCGTGACGCAGTTCAGTCGAAGAGACCAGACCTTTGGAAAGCTGCAAATTGGAAGCTGCACCATGACAACACCCTTGCTCATTCTTCTCAATTGATTCAGGGATTTTTGGCCAAGTACAACATCCTTCAGGTCCGGCAGGCTCCCTACTCACCAGACATGGCTCCATGCAACTTTTGGTTATTCCCTGAGCTCAAAACTCGGCTGTAGGATTCCCACTTTAAGATAAGAGAAGAGATCATGACAAAAACGATGAAGCATCTGCAGGAGATACTGAAAACCGACTTTGAAAAATGTTTCAGGCAGTGGAAAGAATGCTGGACTACATGTGTCAAGTCAGAAGGGGCCTACTTGAGGGGGGATTAGTGTCCTAGCTTAACAGGTTAGCTATTTATTCTTTTTGAGCCTAAGGTTGGATACTTTCTGAACAGACCTCATATAACCAGACAGATGACCACCCAGTTGTATCAGTGCCACCATAAGAACGTGTCCCTCTCCAGCACCAACAGATAAGGAGAACTGAGTATATTTCGCCCCTACAGGAACAAGTGAAAAGCAACACACCCCTTACCTCCAACCATGTATACGATGCCCTGGACATGCTGAAGGGCGCCGTGACCATAGTGTACCCGATGGGGCTGCCCGCACACGACCCTATCAGGGAGGAATTGGAAAACCGTGAGGATCTGTCAGGCACACACGGTGCAAAAATGGTAAGTGCAGTGAGTCTGTTTTTATATTCATGTTCACTTATAACTATCTGTCTGTCTGTCTGTCTGTCACCAAATACATTAATCCCAGAGGGGATGACCACAGACGAATTGCCTCAATGCCACCCTGTCCTCTGGCTCTCCCCTCTCCTGCCCACCTCCTGTTCTCATTTGCCTCCATCCCTCCATCCTATCCTCCCCATCTTCTTTCCCCCCCTCCATCTCACTCACATACATGCTCCTAGTCAGTTTGTTATTCTCCATCCTTTCCACATGGCCAATCCATCTCACAGTATTTCTGGTTTCCAGCATGCGCCCATCAACATCACAGTGGTTCTTGATATCCCTGTTTGTTTATCTGTGTATCCAGCTGAGTGAAGGTCATGGGCAAACTAGGATAAGATACTTAAGTTATGACCTTGAGTTTTTTTTTATTTATTTATTTGGTTGGTGGAGTCTGGATTCCAAGGACTTCACTGGTCAGTGAATTGGGAGTGTGGCTCATTCAGCTGGGCAGACTTTAATTAGTATCTCAATCTATCATGTGTTTTCAGGCTCTCTGGACCATACCTCATCCCACCCAAGGGTGGGAAAGGAGGCCTGGATCATGATGATGGTGGTGGTGATGGTGGTGGTGGTATTAAAACTCCCAGTCTCTTTTGTCTCACTCTCAGCTGAAGAAGAGCATCTGGTGTCTGTGATAAAGTACTGGAAAAGATGTTCTCATGCTACAGAGTGGTCTCAGGGATAAGGGACTGAATAGGGAGGTTGCCAGAGATTGAGCAGCATGGAGATCTGCCATTAGGCGATCAAGGCTGACACATGCAAGCATGTTAGAGCCTTTATAAACAAAATGAAATGAACATAACAGTCAGTATTATGTATTGTGTTACTGAACATTTTTATTTCCATTGTGATCCATTGTGAATTAAATCCTATCCCTGCATTGTGAAGTGCATCTCCTTGCTACATGATCAGCTCTTATGGAAAGGTACACGATTAAGTCACATCAGTTTTCCCATGATGCAAACTGAAATTGAAAAGGAATGAAAATGTATTCTGCTTCAGTCACCATTATTTTTGTATTTACTTTGTCCAATGGACAAAGTACAGGTAACTTGCACGGAACACGATCTCACGGAACGCGCTCGCAATTATACATGGTAAGGGCTGGGATACATATAAGACAACATAAGATTAAAAAACCATTATGAAAACTACAAATTAACGCAGCAGAGGCCTTTGAAAGATCAAATCCTCGAACGTCACCGCAGCGCGCGGTTTGTTTTGATTACGTGACGATCTAGGCGGGAAATTATTCAGTGAGTGAGACATTCCCGAGTACAGTAGCACAGTATTTGTAAGTTAAATATTTACAGTACTGTACTGTTCTGGTAAGTTTATGTGCAACTTAAAGTACTATTAAATAACGTTAAAGCAAGAAATAGTCTTATAACCAGTTTACCTGATAGGCGTCAGAATATTGCCTTTTTTATTTGTTCGTTTTTTCCACAGTGCTGTTCAGTATTTGTAAGTTAAATATTTACTGTTCTCGTATGTACTGTACTTGTAAGCACTTAAATAAAGTTAAATCATTAAATAAAGCCTTGTAACCAGATAACCCGAATTATATGATTACCCATGATCGGCGTTGGAATATTGCCTTTTTTGTTTGTTCGTTAAACTCTTACTGTACTGCTTTTCTACAGTACTGTATTTGTAAGTTAAATATTTACTGTTCTGGTATGTACTTGTAAGCAATTAAAGCATTACATAAAGCCTTGTAACCAGTTAACCTGATTTAAATGATTACCCATGATCGGCGTCGGAATATTGCCTTTTTTTTTGTTTGTTCGTTAAAGACTTATAATAAGAGAAAAATACATTTTTGTCTTGGTATCTTTACCTATTTGCTCAGGTTTGCTGTAATGGTTTGCAACTTGTAGAAAACTGTGAAAACTTTCGGGAAGTGAACGAAAATCTGGGACATGACCTTGACATCACCCTCTCATGTATCATCTGTCAGTTCACCACCGGTATCGTGATGAGTGGATGTACGATTTTTTCGCTCGTGGCCATGCCTAACCACACATAGTTACACCCATTATCTCGACCCAGACAGAAAATACAACCTTTTTCCTCCCTTGCAAAACACAAACAACCACCCTGTTTACGAGACAGCATTATATATTGCGAAAATAACAAGGTAAAATGATAAAGATGAACGTAAAATGATAGAGAAAGATGAACATGTTATGACGGAAGAAATACGTTTTCCCTGTCTGTAAACGTATTTATTTCTGCTTTGTATCTGTATTCGTAATAATTAGACTTATTGTTAGTTTTGAAACTGCATTACGATTCTATTTTTAGCCATTCTCGTGGTGTGGGAGCTGGAAGTTGTGACACAACTTCCTTATTGCTAATCGGACTGACCCTCCACTTTATTCTCCCGTGGCAGAGTCTAGCCTTGGAGGACGTGCAGTTTTCTCATTTAGGACTGAAAATTCAACTCTTTCGCTCCCTTTTCCAAGCATGGGCACAACGATAACGTAAAAAATAACTCAAAACTATAAACATATATCAAAAAGGTGAAAATGTATTCATAACATTTTTTTTTTCCAACCATTCCTAACAGATTATGTACTGAAATCATTCGATATCACAGTACTGCATTTCTAAGTTAAATATGTACTGTTCTGGTATGTACTTGTAAGTTAAAGCACTGGTACCAGTTAACCTAATTTATATGATTACCTATGATCGGCGTTGGAATGTTTCCTTGTGTTTACGTACAGTATTTGTGTGTTGAAGTTTTGCTCAGGAGTACTGTATTTGTGAGTTATAACATTAAATAAACCTTCTAACCACTTAAAGTGCTTTCTAGTGACAGATAACTGCAAAACAACACATTTGGGGGGTCTAGGGAGCAAAATACGGAGTAGTTTAAATATACGCGATTTCGCACCTAACATGGCACGGTAGGAACGAAACCCTCGTGTTCCGTGCAAGTTTCCTGTAAATACAAAAATAATGGACAATGTCCATCCATCCATCCATCATCCAATCCTACGTTGCCCCATGAGGAGCGTAGGAGCCCATGGCTAGACAAGTTGGTCCTGAAATTTAAGATGATAGTGGCCAGCCTTACTTATCCCTGAGTGGTATTATGTGAGCAATAAACTCCAACCACCCCTTGGATATACACCTGCACAGGCTCAGTCTGACTGGAGTGTATTTACTTTGTATTTATTTGTTTACTGTACTTTTTTTTTTTTATAGAAACCAAGGCTTGGATGCCTTTAACATGTTAGTAGTAGTAGTTGTTCCCTAGGCAGTCTGACCGAACAGCCCTGAGTCCCTTAAGAAGGCCATGGCCGAGACCGGGCTTTCCCACAGAGCTCTCAAAGAGTGTATGTTGTGTTGTTGGCGTAGGTGATTGTGTGCAATGCAGTTTTCCATAATGTGCTTAATAGTATGGGGTGCTGTGTTGCATCCTGGACAGGCATCAGCGACGGAGTCATCCAGCCTCTTCTGGTAGTTTAAGAGGGCTGGATGATGCCCATATCTCAGCCTGGCCAGTTGGACCCTGTCCTCACAAGGGAGATAGGATTCAGAAGGGTGGATGTCAGGAGGTTGTGCATGCAGCTGTGTGTTGTCTTTAAGTAAAATGCTGTCTTGGAGGGATATTTGATGCCTCAGCCGTGAGATTATTTTGTAAATGTTTATCTGTGAGCTGAGATGTGTGACTGAACTTGAAGTTCATCCAAGAGAAGAGCTGTTCACATTAACACGTTCTGCCAGACAAGTCAATCTACTTCCTTGGAAATGCAGTGAGGCTTGATTATTTGTCACATGAGGAATATTTACTATTTCTGTAAATGGTTTTGGTATTTTTAATGAATAAAAAATATAACCACCAATTTGTTGCCAAATTTAGTAAATGTTGTATGAAAAATAGTAGCTTATAATTGCTCAGAGTACTAAATCCAGTACAGTAGAACCCTGGAATTTGTACACAATTCGTTCCTGGAGGCTGTAAGAGTTGCAAAATTTTCGAAAACTGAATCATTTATTTTCCATCAGAAATAATGTATTTTGCATTAATCCGTTCTTCAGTATGGATGAAACGGTAGATTTCACCATACCATAATGAATGCAAGATCAGAGACAGGGGTTCCACTTTCAGACTTTGCAAAGAGTTCTTTTTTCAGCTTAATTGTTGTTCTCACTGCTTTTCTTTTTGTTCCAGCTGACTCACTGACCTTCTTAGGGCCCATGATTATGTACAATTTTCTAACGAAAATACTGTATGTAATTTATCACAGAGTTTAATGGAGCCTGTATGACTGATGCATAGCTGGCGGAACACAAGGCAGGAGTGGCAACGACGTGGCACCTACGACGCCAAGTCTGTTAGTGCAAATGACGGGTTGCTGTACGAAAACTAGAGGGCTTATTGGACGAAAAAGCTGTACGAAAATCGAGTTGTATGAGTGGAGAGGCGTACGAATTACGGGGTTCCACTGTACATTAATACAAAAACGTTCCACCGCTCTCATTTTAGCTGAGCTGCAGGCGAAATTCATGCAGTTATCATATGGTTTGGCAGGACGTATGAAGGGTGTAGCCAAGCTGCAGGTTGCCCATGTCTCTTGTAATGAATATTGCTTACTGCTCTTTGAAACTGGAGTTTTCCCCTTAAGAGTATTTCCAAATCAATACAGGAACAGCTCATTATAATTTTTTTCTCCTGTAAACTCCTCAGGTCATTACCAATTTACATAGACAGGCATCCCAAAGTAACCAAAGGGGTTATGTCCAGTAAAGTTAGTTCAGATAATGATTTTTCAGATGCCAGGGTGATTATAAAATGGGTTGTATGGGGTTATGTTTATTGACAATAGAAGTTTACTCTTATGTGACTTTGATCTCCCGCCTCCAGTACATATCCACTAATGATATAAAACATTTAACAGCACAGTACCTGCCTTATAACATTCAATAACACTTGGGTTATATGGGGTTATTTTATGTTGTTATAGAGGGTTATCCCCAGGTAAACAGGAATACTATCTATCTATCTATCTATTGCCAGATGCCATGATCTCATACGGGGTGGCCATATGACTTTGAGTTATTTGTTTTACGGGGAGGGGCACTAACCCTCCACCAACCCACTTGCATGTATAGTTTGGTTATATGGTTACCACCCAGCGCTGTAAATGGTTTCTGATTTAGTTAAAGGGTTCGAGGCAAAACATACAGTACACTACAGCCACACTTGCTAGGGGTTTGGCTAGGTACAGTATTTCATCCATGTTTAGTGGTTTGTATAGATGAATAAAAATTGGGATAGGGGTATTTATTTGTATTCAGAATTCAGAGAAACAGGAATACTTACTAAAAAAAAACGGTTTTAGTGAAAAAAAAAAAAAAAATGGTGGTCAGATAAATAAAGGTTTGCATATTAGTCGTTCAAATATTGGGAGTTGCTTGTGCTGTAGTTCACTCACTAACTTGGTCAAAATTTTTAATTTTTTGCAGCTTATTTCCCAGACCTCAGTTTATTTTGTTTCATTTTGTTTTGTTTATAAAGGCTCCAACATGCTTGCGTGGGTTGGCCTTGGTCACCTAATGGCGTCTCTCCATGGTGCTTGATCTCTGGCAGCCTCCGTATTCGGTCCCTAATCCCTAAGGTCACACTCAGTGACCTCGTCCCAGATCTTTTTTGGTCTACCTCTTGCAACCATACCCCTACATTCACACTTCTCACTTTCTGCCCCAAATTGTCATCCCCCATCCTCTCCACATGCCCAGACCATCTCATTCTACCCCTCCTCATCACAACAGCAGTGGCAGAATGAGACAATATTATGAACCAACATCCTTTCCAGAGAAATTCTGTGTGACTACCACCATATTTCTAATGTAATGTATTGTTATGACTCAACATTCAAGATGGAGACATAACAGTTTTGCTTCTAGCAGAAGTGAACATCATAAAGTTTCATACATACCCAGTTTGCTGGTTTTTGTCAGTATACTGGACTGTTTATATGAATGTAGATACATAGCTAGATAGAGTAATTGATAGATAGATAAATAAATAGATAGGTCAATATGGATAAAGTTGTGGTATTTTGAAACATCACAACACTCAGGCTTCTGTGACCCCTCAGCTGGATAGTATTGCATGGCATGAGTGTGAATAGGATACTGAAGTTCTCTAAGCGATGGCAGGACAATGTAAAGGCACTGCAGAGCCTTTGTGGTCTGTGAAACTCTTGTGTGACTTCATAGCTATCATATCTCTCTTTCTTACTCTCTCTTCATCTTACAGATACTGGATGCTGGGACAACGCAGCTGTGGTTTGCTGGTAAAAAGATGTTGTGTGGCAAAAAGCTTAGTGATTATGTCGGAAAGAATGAGAAGTCTAAGGTGAGCCATTTGGAGAGAGTGATGCCTTTTATTCATTCATTCTTCCTACATACAATCTCCCTTGTTGCACTTGGGTACTTTCTTTTTTAAGGGACATTTCTCTGATGCAGACAGGGAGATCAGGGGTGGGTTTTTGTTGTGTGTAATGATATAATGCATTAGCCCCATCACCCTCATGGAAGTCTAAGACACTTGGTGGTCTAGTGAGCTCAGAGACTCAGCTGGTGGCCCCAAAGGGTTTAATTCTAAGGGGTGGTTAGGATTTATTGTTTACCTAAAGCAAAGAGGTGAGAAGCTGATTACTCTTGCCCTAAATATCTGGACCGAGTAACCTAACCCCGTGCTCTGTGCTTCTTGTTGGGCAGTCCTTGAATGGATGATTGATGGATGGAAGTCACCTACAGACAGTTTTATTCAGTTTTGAGGCAGTCTGTTTTTTCTTCTTCATACCTTGCATGCTGCCTCGAGAGACAATTTGTGGTGGCATGCTGTTATAGGATCAGATTTCCTAATCTTGAAGAAAAGCTTCTGCCCACATGTCCACAAACCTTGAGCAGATACCCACTCTTGCATCATTTGATGTGATTGCTGTTCTGGGATGAAGTACACTCAACCCCCTGCTATCGCGTGTTCAGTTATGGCGTTTATCTGCTATCGCGCACACATCAAATGCACAACCATACATGCTATCACGCACCACAAGACCGCTATCACGCGTCGAGTTTGAAGACAGGCTAAGCGAAACTTATTCACACGGCACTTCATACGAGGTTTGCCGAGGATACAATGGTTAATCAGAACGGTAACATGGTAAAATTGCCGACAATGCCACGGGCATTTGGAATGCATCTAAATGGATTCCTGCCGAGGATATGACGGGCAAAACAGTGTGAACAAAACCCATTCGACTCGAAAGAATATATCGTACTACAGCATTGAAATTTAGCCTAACACTGAATACCTCTTAATAGTGTATTTTAGAATAAATATCAATCGTTTTGAAACCCTTACAAAGAGTTAATATTTCCTATGCCGAGAAAACTGTGATGTCGATAAAGTAATCACGTGTTTACAACTGAGACGGGGCTCTGGCAACAGTATGAGGAACGTGTGTGATAGCGTGCAAGTTTTGTTCCACTTAAATCTTCCTCGGCCGTTCCTGATACAATGTACCATGTGATACCCCCTTTAGCCGTGGACACTAAGAAATCATGGAGACAGCTAAAGAGATCTGGCGACAATTAAGCCACTCCCAAGCCTCGGAACCCATCAAACCACCCAAGCCTTAATCTTTATAAAAGTTTGATATCCTTTTATGTTGTTTATTTATTCATTATACTGTTATTATTAATATAATAATGCTGTATTTCATGTTGGAGGAGAGATTGGCAGGAAATCGCAGGCATAAAGTGGTTAAAAGTTAGAAAAATGGGCCACCGAAAACCAATTAGAAATTTTCCCATTGATTGTTCAGTTCAGCTATCGCGTATTCAGCTATCACGCGCATTTGCTGTGACCAATTAGGCGTGATAGCAGGGGGTTGAGTGTACTCACTGTCGAGAGGGAACAGAGCTGATTCTGTGGTGACATCATGGCTTATTTTTGTAGCATTTTTGCAGTGAGGTTGCGTACTTCATCATGTCCAATGCGCAAAAGTTTTTGATAAAAGTCAGTGCCACAGGCACACTGTTGAGGTAGGTTTTCTATTGGCCATCCAATATAAATCTTGTTTGTTGAAGCGGAAGCCTTTTGCCTTGAGAGGCAGGGTCGTCAGCCAGTTCATTGCCCCAACCTCCTGTGCCGTTTCAGTTCTTCTGCACTGATGTGATGTAAGATGTTTAGTTATTTGCTACAGCTGGCCCTTTTGTCCTTCTTCCTGCACTTTGCCTATTTGTCTTTATACCTTTTTACCATTGTTGGTGGATTTATAACTACTACTACTACTGCTACTACCACCACTGCTACTATTACTACCACTACTACTATTACTACAACTACTATTACTACCACTAGTCCACTACTACTACTACAACTGCTGCTGCTGCTGCTGCATGGTACTACTACTACTGTTACTACTTCTATTTCTGTTTCTGTTACTACTTCCACTACCAGTACTAGTACTACTACTGCTCCTACTGCTACTAGTACTATTAGTATTACTTCTACTACTAAAACAACATCAGTAGCTACTACTAATACTACAGTAACCACTACTACTACTACTACTACTGCTGGTGGTGGTGGTGGTGGTGGTGGTGGTGGTGGTGGTGGTGCTGCTGCTGCTGCTGCTGCTGCAGACCACAATTACTTGTAAAGGAGAGGCTTTTCACACTGGAAGGTTTAGTTGTAACCTTCATTAACCCTTTGGCTGCTTATTTCATGTAGCTCAGTGGGAGAAAAAGTCAATACTACGGCTTTATATTCTTTTCATAGCACTTCTTTTTAACTAGCATCATTTTCTATTGTCAGTCTACGTTAAAATTCTGCATTCACGATGGTAATATGGCAGCTTTGGTCAAGTTAGAGTCAAATTAGTATTGTATGTTCAGAGCTGAATAATACAGATAAATTGTGTATGTGAGTTAGGTGGGGGATGGGAGGGGGAAGGGAATAGTGTACATGAGATGGTGTGAGCAGGAGAGAGGGCAGCCAGATTGCACAAGACAAGATGACATGGAGGCAGTTAGGTACAGGACTCAGGTGTCTGGCAGTGTATTGATAGATCTTCATACGATTTTATTCCTTAGCAGCAGTTGCATCCCCGGGCTCATCTGAATGCGACCCCAGTGGACTGCAGGAAGTGAATGTCCACCAACCTTTGTTTAGACAAGTGAAGGGTGGAGGGGGAGTTGAGGGACGTGTATGCATCGGGCATGTCTTTCATCCAGAAGCATTGATGCCAGTGCATGAAGGCACCCTTCTCCAGCACCAGTTTTATTAATCTCAGGGGAGACTCTTTAATGTGGAATGGGTTAAATGTAGCCTGAATATCCCAGTACCACAGTGCATTTGTTATTGCCTGACAGATCCCTAAGTCCATTTCAGCTCAGTTGATAGCCAGGTGTAGTTAGATTGGAGGGTAAATTTGACTACCAAGAAGACTCATTCATTCACCATAACTAAGAATAATTGAATTTCATGCATTAGTTTTATATCATTAGAGTGGAATAGTTCTGTCAGATGAAAACAAAGTTACTACACTTTGGAATTCTTTCATAGTAAAAAAATATATATATTTCTGTCAGCAGCAAGGATAGATTAAAATGCTATCACCATAGTGATAGAGTGTAAGTTCATGGTTGTGCCGGAGAGGGATGCCGTCATGTGCTGGCACAGATTGGACCAGGTGGTGGAGCTACCTCCTTTACTTCTGAAAGGAGACTGGTGGACTGCAGGAGAATGGCAGCTTTGAGATATAGTCCACCCTGCATGTTCAGATGAGCTTGGGGTTCCAGCTGATACTTATTAGGATAAACTAAAAAAAAGATGGGGGAGGTACTGTATAGGCCAAGTGGTTAGAGAGGTGGTATGCTGTCTGAAATAACAAGTTTAATTTCAAGTAGGGGCAGGGAATGGACTGATGAACTGAATTTCCTGATCTTCCACAAGGCATATTGCCATGACATTAAAACACCTCAGCTAATACCATTGCACCATGCCTGAAGAGATACCCCTGCCATGTATTCAATATGGATGGTGAGTACTGGTGTTGAGGTGCAAATGGAAGAATTTAATTTCCTGGTACAGGTTGTGGTGAAGCTGCAGCGTCATGGTGAAGGACCACCAGGAAGAGAGCCATCCCTGACACAGGATCAGAGGAATGCACTGATGGCTCATGAATACAAGCGTAGGGAGGAACTTAAGGTAACAGCAGTTGCTCTGTGGTTTTCATTATTTGGGTTAGTGGCCAGTTGTTTAGAAAAAGCAATATTAGAACTCTTTCACCTTAACTTGGCCCAGGTTTTCTTTACTTTGGGGCTTATTTCATATAACTTATTGGCAGAAAAACAGTTCTCCCGCTCTACATTCTTTTCATAGCACCCCTTCATAACTAGCATCATATTTTAGTCCATATCTATTGTTGTGGTGTGGATGTGGATGTGATAGGAAGCATTAGGAGAAACACACTGAGGTGGTTTGGCCATGTGGAGAGGATGGAGAGTGAGAGACTGACAAGGAGAGTGTATGTGAGTGAGGCAGTGGGGGGGAGAGGGAGAGGGAGGCCAAGGATAAGATGGAGGGATGGAGTGGGGGGGTATATATGAGAGAGGGGGGTGTGAGCTGGGAGCAGGACAGTGAAATGGCAGGGGACAGGGTGACCTGGAGGCGATTTGTTTGTGGCCACCTCTTATGGGATTAAGGCGTCTGGGAATAGATAGATAAAGCAAAAACGAATATACTGTAGTTGTGCCCAGGAATGCTTGTAACACCAGTTCCTGTTTACAGTATATTCATAATCCTAACTGCATTGCATTTACAAAGATCCTTAACCCATATCAGCATGGTTGTTGGTGTTAATGTAACCCCAGGATTATACTGTTGTGAAGCGTGTGGACTGTAGGAAATCAGTGCAGTTGCTCCCAGAGGTCGTGTGTTTAGGTTATGTTGAAGGAATGTCTGTGTTGTGGTAGTGTGGTGCATGTGGCGAGTGTGTTGTGGTAGTGTGATGCATGTGGCGAGTGTGTTGTGGTAGTGTGGTGCATGTGGCGAGTGTGTTGTGGTAGGGTGGTGCATGTGGTGAGTGAGTTGTGGTAGTGTGGTGCATGTGGTGAGTAAGTGAGTTGTGGTAGTGTGGTGCATGTGGTGAGTGTGTTGTGGTAGTGCGGTGCATGTGGTAGTGTGGTGCATGTGGCGAGTGTGTTGTGATAGTGTGGTGCATGTGGTGAGTGTGTTATGGTCATGTGGTGCATGTGATGATTGTAGTGTGGTGTGAGAGGCTGCATTACAGTGTGTGCAAAGGTGATTGTAAGTTGTATTTTGTGTTAGTAGTGTAGCAGGGAAGGGAGATGGTCACACTGCAGTCTGGCTGGGTGTATTTGTGTCTTAGGGTAGGGAGGTTTGTGAGGGGTATATATCTGGAGGTGGAGCTTGAAGGATGCTGTTTGGCTGAAGGTTTTGAGTGGCTGTGTTGGCTGTGTGTTTATGTATGTGTGTGTGAATTGCAGTGTTGCATGGAGGAGGGAGGATATTACTGAGATACTCTTTGTAGTGTTGGGCTGTTGTTTGTTTCTTGTTTCTCTGTGGATCAGGGTGATACAGCGTGAAGTTACAAGAGTGGGATGGGTCTTGAGCTAAATCAATGAACTGTGTGCCACTCATGATGTTTGATTGGAAGTGCTGTATTTTTGCTTATTGGTGTAAGTGATCTGTCAGTTTAGTTGTGGTTTTGGTGCAATCTGTTATTATTCTTAACGCTTTGTATTGTGTTTTTTGAAGCTTATCCAAGTTTGCGTTGGTTAAGGTTGGGACCCAGCTTCGGCTAACATAGAGTATGGTTATTCTAATAAACTGTTTATAAATGGTTTTCAGGAATTTTCTTTTTGCCCAGAAGTAGTTCTTGTGAATGTCTTCAAGGCATCAAATGTACAAGATGCCTTTGCATTGATGCTGCTTGTGTGCTGAGAAAAGGTCATGTGTGTGTCCACAGTAAGTCCTAGAATACTGGGGTCTTTCCAGTGGGAGTGGTTGGTTAAAGAGGGAAACATATGGATGAGTTTGAGCTTAATATCTGTCTGAAGTGAAGAGTGTAATGGTTGAAGTGGTTGGTGAGGCAGTCATTTTGTTTCGAGTTAGTCAATTTTCTAGTGAATTGGAATACACAGTAGGCTCGCACAGTGTGCGAGAGATTGGGCAGTCCACGACCTCGCGCACTGGGAATTCGTGCACTGAGAATACATAATTTTAGGGGAAAAATTACATATGGATTGTACCTCCTAATACCTGGACATTTTTTGGCCCTTAGAGACATAATAAAAGTCAAAATTTTCAGACATTGTACTACAGATATAGCTACAATAACAAAAATATGGGCAGTCACCTTAACAGCGGTAGACAGCAGGCTTGATGGATTTAAACAACAAGAGTTCTGAGGTGCGGCAACGCACTTACAGTGCCCCCGCCACCACCCCGGCTGCACCACGCTTGTTTAACAGTTGCCAATGTTGTATTATTCCAGTCTTTGACGAAGAAATTTACGGCCTGTTGAATGTTACATTTCTTCCAGAATGCAGCAACAGTCATTATGGTGGGGGTTGCAGGTATGCCAGGTGAAGCAGGTGAGTCAGGTGGGGCTGTGAAGGTGGAGAGGGAGGCGGCTGGTGAGTCAGGTGGGGCAGTGGAGGACGGCGGTGGGCGAGTCAGGGGAGGTGGTGAGGGGAGGATCCTCCCTCTCCTCCTCGCTGCTGCTCACTTTTTCGGCATTTTCCTTCATGTCTTCTTGCTTGTTTGTTTCATTCCTCATCTTGTTATGGACGTATTGGCAGTATAACAACTTGGTATTCACGAAATAAACATCATTATTATAGAAACTGGGTGTCTATTCCAACTTACTGTTATTGCCGAAAACGTTATTATTGGAGCTGTTATTGGTGATATCTTATTGTAGACTGCTCTTGAGCACCTTCCCCATGAGCCTGTAGGTCACTATTGGCGCGTTGTGTGGGGGTGGTGGTCGCGTACTGATGGAAAATGGCGTTTTTAAGCCACTTCTTGCCTCTACCTCGTGTTTTGTGGGGTAAACTCGCGCATTCAAGGTTTTTCATTATGATTTTTGGTAACTCGCGCACTATGCGATTTGCGCACTGTGATGACGCGCATTGGGCAAGTCTATTGTAGTTGGAGTTGAATTGCTGCTTGTTGATATTTGGAGTACTGTTAAGCTATTGATAAGTTGTTTATCTAGGACAGGGCTACTGAAAGGAGAGGGGATGGCAAGTTGTGGAGGAAAAGGTTGAATAGTGAGGGTTAATGGCCAGGTATGGTTAGAATGTATGGTAAATTTAACAAGTAATTAAGGAGACTCATTCTTACCCATAACAAAGGTGTTCTGAAGTTCACATAACCATAACATAGTACAGTATTGAAATTGTGGGATTGGTCCAGTTCCATCAGGTGAAAGTGGGCCAACTACTGTACAGTATAGTGACCTGTACATACACTTCTCACTTTACCTCCATATACTGTACAGTCATTCTTCAGTTAATTCTAGCAAATGTTTATCAGTCTATCTATCTATCTTCTGTCTGTGTGTCTGTCTATATATCTATCTATCTATCTATGTATCTATCTATCTGTCTATCTATCCTTGTGATGCTGTCTCCTATCTATCTATCTATTTATAGCCAGATACCTCAGTTCCAGAAGGAGTGGCTGTAAACAAATTGCCTCTATATCACTCAGTCTTCTGCTGTCAGACTGCCCTCCCCCCCAGCTCACACCCTCTCAACTCACTCCTCTCTATATACAGTACCTCTTCACCCCATCCCTCCATCTCATCCTTGGTCTCCCTCCCCCCCCCCTCCAACTCACTAGTACATCCACATCAACACCACAACACTCCTTCACATCCTCATTTGTCTGTATCTCCATATACTCGTAATTCCGTATGCAGGAAAAATACTGTATTATCAAAAGTGGAACATATAAATGTGAGAAATATGCATTTGCTATATGACAGGAGAGTTTTATGTACAGATAACACTGACTGTAGATTTCAGAATAAATTTATAAGGAACAAGCAGTGAATGCAAGTTTTGGAAGGATACAAGCCAAGAGTGAGAGCAGTGGAAATGAGTAATCTGAGAGGAGCATGTGAAGTTACATGGAGAGAGACAGACAAATGAGGAAATGAAGGAGCATTGTGGTGTTGATGTGGATGTAGTGGAAAGCATTAGGAGAAATTCTTTGAGATGATCTGACTTTGTGGAGAGGATGAAGAAAGACTGACTAGGAGAGTGTATGTGAGGGATGTGGAGGGGGTGGGGGGAGACCAAGGATCGGATGGTGGGATCAGGGGGGGAGAGGTACATAAGAGAGGGGGGGGGATGAGTTGGAGAGGGGGCAGCCAGATGGCAGAGGACAGGGTGACATGAAGGTGATTTGTTTAAGGCCACCCATTCCGGGATTAAGGTGCCTGGCAATGCAGTACATAGATAAATTCTAGTTCATGACAGGTATTCATTTTCTCTGTCTGTCTGTCTCTCTCTCTCTCTCTCTCTCTCTCTTTCCTCTCTCTTTCCTCTCTCTCTCTCTGGATCCTACTTCACTTTATCCTGTGGTGGGAAAAAAAGTCTAGATGATGATGATGTTGAATTTTACTATATTGTTTTCCTACCTGACAGTGGTTGGAGGCTTGCGATGACGACAGCTACCTGGACTCTACCTGGGCCGACCGCAAACACCTCCACCGTGCCTTCCAGGGCCTTGACTGCATCTCCTGGAAGCCACACTGACATGGCCCTTATCCTCTTACTACTCTGCCTATGTTTATCAGTCATCTGCTTTCCCCTATGTCTTCTTCCCTCTCATTGAAGTAGCCAATTTTTGTTCAGCTTCCATTTATCATTGCCTTGTCAAATTTGTTTCTCATGTTTACTCGCCTGTTACTCATGTTGAAATTATTGAATTGCTTTCCTGTCCAAGTCCCTCAGTATGGTGATGTAATTTTAAGTAAAAGTCTCTTCTTGACACTTGGTGATTTATTGGGTTAAAGTTTTCCACCTTGACTGAGCTAAGGGTGTATACAAGGAGTGGTTATTAACTTTACTCCTGCCACCAGCCAATTCTTTTTTTTGTCTTATCAGTAGTGTTGGAGCCCAGGACTAGGCTACTCAATCCCTACGCTTACAGTAAAGGTGACTGTTCTTATTTTCTTGAGTGCTATTATGTGAACAATAGGCTCCAACCATCGCTTAGATATAAACCCATACAGGCTCAGTCTGGTTGGAGCACCCTACTTGTCTAAATCACCAGTGATCATTTTGCTTAGTTTGATGATGGATGTATGGATGGATTGTTTATTAAGACTCCAACATACTTACATGCACTAGCCTTGGTCATCTGATAGTGGCTCAATCACTGCCAGCCTCCTTGTTCAGTCCGTTATCACTGAGGTCGCACTTTTTGACCTCGTCCCAGGTCATTTTCGCTTCAGTCTACCTCTTTCAACTCTAGCCCCAGTGTTCACACCTCTCACCCTCTGCACCCAGTTGTTATCTTCCATCCTCTCAACATGCTCAAACCATCTTAATCTACCCCACCTCAACACAGCACAAATAAATTCAAGTCCATCCTTCCTTTCAACTTTTCATGCACATTCCAAATCCCCTCAGACTTTTCATTCAAGGATACACTACATATCCATCCAACCGTTATAATTTCTGTATGTTTGAGCCTATGAGTATCCTCTTCTTTTACTGCCCTATTCTCACTAATATGCTCTTACCAAAATAATTGTATTCATTGGTATTATTCATCTCTAGTGTTGTAGGAATTGATTAAACTCTTCAGTATGGTACCTTATTTTAAAATGTATCAGTATTCTTGCTGACACCAAACAGTTATTATATTCTGTATGTGGTTTAGAAGAGCAATGAAACTTGAATCACACATTGTTTCATTGGTCCATATGTGTCTCAGATGACTTTTCTTGCAATAGTTTCCAGTAATTGTTGGGAAGTCATTAACTGCTTTTGGCACTTGGTTCAGCGTCCAATCCGTAGAAATCATCAGCTGTACCATGGCCATTCCCAATACAGGAATTCTCTAAGAGGAGATGTGGTGTCATTTTTATGTGTGTATGGCATTTATCTCTCTAGAAAAAAGCATACTACAAACTAAAGAGGGGGTTTATGGAAGGTTTGTATATGTTTAGTGTAAAGGAAAAGTTTGCTGAATGCTGTTGGATTTTATGGTGGTAGTGAAGCATGTACTGTATAAGAGCAGGCAGTTGTCTAAGTGTGTGGCTTTAGATCAGTGGTGGAGTTGTTGTTGCTTAACCCTGGTCTGTCTGGCTGAGCAGATTTGTCAGTCACAGGTAAGCAACTACCTCTGTGGAGCCATCCTGCACGTACAGTACAGTATAGTACTGTACATACACTATGTAGGGATCCAGCATTCCCATGTGGTTGACACTGCCTTACAAGGGCCAAGCCAGGGTCCTTCCCCACTGCAAGGTGCTGGGAAATATGAGGAGGCTTGGCTCATGAGTTAATGCCACAGCTGCTCCAAGTATGGTTCACAGCACCACCCCATGTAGGCTCCTCGTCAGTGCCTCAGTGTTGGAGTAAGACAAGAGTGTATGATGTCCTTACAGCTGTTTGCTATTTATTTGGATGGGGTTATGAGAAACGTAAAAACTGAAGTGATGGAGACAGGGATGAGAATAATAGTATTGAACAGTGAAGGGTGGAGTATTTCAGATCTCATGTCTCTAGATGATGCTGTTCTGCCAGCTAATGGTGAACAGGAACTTTGCAGATCGGGGTAGAACTTTACTCACTTCTTTGAGCATTGTGTCTTAAGAGTGAATGTAGGTACAGGTAAAGTGAGAGAGGAGAGGAGGTGATTCTTAGTGTGATGTTCTGGGAACTGGAGAGAGAAGGAGTGGTGAAAGAGTTCAAGTACCTGGTGTGGCAATAAGAAAGGCACAGTACTTAAAAATGCAGAGGAATAGAGAGGTTGGAGGAAGGACAGTGGCTGATGCTCTGAAGACCTTGATATGAGAGGTCTGAGTGTGACAGCTGCAAAAGAATTGCATCAAGGATTACTGTACTCTATTCACCTTACCCTGGACTAAAACTGCTATCTCCCTGCTTTAAATGCTAAGTAGTAGCAATAGATTACCAGCGGAATAAGATACCAGTCACAAAGAGGTGCTATGGAAAGGGTGTAGAGCCACATTATTGTCTTTATTTCTCCACTGAGTGATTAATTTTGTTTATTACAGCTTATTGTCCTCTTCTGTGTTATGTAAATCCTTCCAATATTGGCATACTCTGCACAGCTAATGTACAGTTGCGGACATATCAAACAGAAACATCCCGTCCACCAGGGAGGTGGTGTAATGCTCTCCGCATCTGGTAACACTGCCATGGAACTTTACCAGGCTTCATTCAGTCACTAGGACGAACTGAACGCCGTGATCATTGCCTCTGTGCGCAGTAATTGGTGGTATATAAACAATGTCCTGCTTGACAATATACTAAAAATAACAATGTTTTGTCTATCTATCTATCTATCTATAGCCCGACGCCCTAATCCCGCAAAGGGTGGCCGCAGACAAAACGCCTCCAAGTCACTCTGTCACCCACCATTTGACTACCCTCCCCCCAACTCACCCCCCCCTCCCTCATATACCTCTCAACTCCATCCCTCCACCTCATCCTCGGTCTACCCCTCCCTCTCCCTCCCTCCACCTCACCTACATACACCCTCTTAGTCAGTCTTTCATTCTCCATTCTCTCCACATGTCCAAACCACCTCAGTGTATTTCTCCTAATCTTCTCAACCACATCCACATCTACTCCACAACGTTTCTTCACTTCTTCATTCGTCAACCTGTCCCTCCACGTCACTCCACATGCTCCTCTCAAGTAACTCATTTCCACTGCTCTCACTCTTGACTTGTTCCCCTCTTGCAAGGTCCACGCCTCACTTCCATACGTCAGGGTAGGGATCACAATACCATCATGCAGTGACTTCTTAACTTCCATACTCACCTCCCTATTTCTTATCACTGCTTTCAGTGTACCAACAACCTTCCTTCCCTGCTGTACCCTTTCACGTACTTCATCCCCCAAAGTTCCATCCTTACTCATCACACTACCCAAGTACTTGAATGCACTCACATTCTCCATATCCTCACCATCCAACCTCACTGCATACTCTGTGACTTCATTCCTCTCAAACATCATAACTTTACTTTTGTTTACATTAACTTTCAGCTTCCTCCTCCTACACACTGTCCCAAATTCATTCACCAAACCTTGCAACTCCCATTCATCTTCACTCAACAATACTGTATCATCAGCAAATAATTCCACTCCATACATATTCGTAATTTATCCATATGAAGTACACAGGTTTCGTAAGTGTGACTTTCAACAAACATCATGAACCATATAACATTTATTGACAGCCAGCATAAAAGCCAATATAATATAGCCTGCATTCCCATACCCATCATAATAATGACAATATTACCATAACCCCTCTTTTCCCTTACCGTGAACCTGTAACTGGTAGACCTCTTTAGGTGGCGCCACAGAAGAAGGCAGGGTGAAGCCCCTGGGAAACAGGAGGAGGGAGGAGGGAGCAATACTGGGTCTGGCTGGTGGGAGCGGTGCTCTACAGGAGCCAAGTGATGTGGCAGGGGAGAGTGGATTGTGGCAGGAAACTAGGATGGGGTGGATAAATGATACGCTGCTGACACGGTGCCAAATCAGCTATAGTTTAACATTGATTGTGGAATTTCATAGTCAGGCTGTTCAACGTTATGCAGACTTTGGCAAGTTAAGCAGTGTACCAGCATGTTTTGTTATATCATCTAAAGGACGACCTACTTCCCATGGGGTAGTATATTACATAAACTGTTATGCTAGGTGTTTAAGGGTCAGCTTCCCGTCCCTTGAACGCCTAGTGTGCAGCAGGGTTCTTTTTCTAGACAGGAACTTAGACAAATAAGAGAGAGGCAGGACACAAAAACTCAAGGCAACAACCTTACACGTGTATTGACTAATTCTATATGTGGAACAGGTAGATGTCACAACAACAGGAATCTGGGTAATTATAAGTCATATGCAAGTATCATGGACAGTAGTATCACGTAGGATACTATTTAGATAATAGTTCAGGATAGCAGGTGAACAGCATAACAAACAGTGTGTGAGATCTTTTGGGCAGAGGAACAGATCACCATCACTTTGAGGAAAATATAAACTGTGGTTAGGCTGGGCAACTAATTCACAGGTCTGGCAGTGCAGAGGAATCACACTATGAAGGCCGAGTCTGATGTTCACTGGAATCACTGCACTCTTATTGGGTCTTCCTTCTTACTCGCACTATTTCACTATCTGCCCAAATCGTCACTAACACACATTAATAGGCCTTGGACTTAGATTCCCGCAGATAATACACTGTTCGATATTCAAGTCACTATTACACTGTCAATGCACTTTTCACAGTCACTCACTGTCAGTGGGGTGGCGGCGTGGGTAGGAGGGGGAGGCAGCAGAAGGGCTCACAGCCCGACTCCTGATGGGGGCTGAGTCCCGCCTGTGGCCTCTGTATCCAGCAGCCACGGGATCACTCGTAGGGGCATCCTCTCTCGTCCGGGGCTGCGGGCGGCGAAGGACCCTGCACTGTCAGGGCTGAGAGTTGGAGTGCAGCCCTCAGGGCTGGGGCTGAACAGCCTCCTGAAGCACTCACTTAGGCGCCTGACGGAGGACAAGGGTTGTCTGCGTTGGGGGGCGGAGAGGCCTCGTCCGGGGGTCCTGGGGGCTGTCTCAAGGGCCTGGTGGCTGCGGTCTCCTGCCGTTGGGGACACCATCAGGAGAGAGCTACAGCGTCGGCCTTCATCGGAGTCCGTCAGGTAGGGTTCCTTTGGTGTCGGCTGGGCGGAGAACAACCCTGCAGATAGCACAGGGCCTCTCCACAGGTCCTTGGGACTGGGACCCTCCTCCTGGAGGTCGTCATGTTGTGGGAGTGTGGCAGCACCTGATGAAGGAGCAGCTTCTGGCCGTCTCCTGCCATAGAGCCCGGCTTCTGGCCATTGCTGAAGCCCAGTTACTGGCCGTGGTCCGTGTGGGGGAGCGGCTACTGCCCGTCTCGGGCACCTTCAGAGCGGCTACCAGCCGTCTCCTGATGAAGGCAGAAGCGGCTACCGGCCGTCTCCTGATGAAGGCAGTAGCGGCTACCGGCCGTCTCCTGGTGAAGGCAGAAGCGGCTACCGGCCGTCTCCTGGTGAAGGCAGAAGCGGCTACCGGCCGTCTCCTGGTGAAGGCAGAAGCGGCTACCGGCCGTCTCCTGGTGAAGGCAGAAGCGGCTACCGGCCGTCTCCTGGTGAAGGCAGAAGCGGCTACCGGCCGTCTCCTGGTGAAGGCAGAAGCGGCTACCGGCCGTCTCCTGGTGAAGGCAGAAGCGGCTACTGGCCGTCTCCTGGTGAAGGCAGAAGCGGCTACCGGCCGTCTCCTGATGAAGGCAGAAGCGGCTACCGGCCGTCTCATGATGAAGGCAGAAGCGGCTACCGGCCGTCTCCTGAAGGAGGGATAAGCGGCTACCGGCCGTCTCAGGGGCACCTTCAGAGCGGCTACTGGCTGTCTCCTGAAGGAGGGGTGAGCGACTACTGGCCGTCTCAAAGGCAC
The DNA here is from genome assembly GCF_032717465.1 of Coenobita brevimanus. Taxonomy (NCBI): domain Eukaryota; kingdom Metazoa; phylum Arthropoda; class Malacostraca; order Decapoda; family Coenobitidae; genus Coenobita; species Coenobita brevimanus. The sequence goes on from NC_137009.1 coordinate 1,127,445, forward strand.
ATTCAGAGTGGCTACCGGCCCTCTCCTGACGAAGGTGGGAGTGGCTACCAGCCGTCTCCTGACGAAGGTGGGAGTGGCTACCAGCCGTCTCCTGACAAAGGCAGGAGTGGCTACCAGCCGTCTCCTGAAAGAGGGGTAAGCAGCTACCGGCCGTCTCTAGGGCACCTTCAGAGCAGCTACTGGCCGTCTCCTGAAGAAGGGGTGAGCGGCTGCAGGCCGTCTCGAAAAGGGCGCTGCTACCAGCCGTTGCAGGGGTGCTGCCTGGAGCTATAGGAGTAGCTCCACCCCGATCCTGTTGAGGGTCAGCTTGCCCGCAAGGTAGTCTCCTTTTTCTGTTATGGTGGCGGTAGGCAAGTTCCGGGTCATAGGGGCGCACGGCCCGGGAGGACTTATGCCCCTGTCACCCGGGGTCAGGTCGTGCTCTGTCTGCCCCGCTGTAGGCCCCTCCTGTGGGTGTCTTGTTGCCCTCAACTGCTATTCCTGGCATTTTACCACCATCGTCGGGGAAAAATTCACGTCCCCGTGACTGGAGGTGATAGACTTTGGTGTTGTTGGTGTGGTGCATGGGTAGGAGATGTTGGAGGAGGGTGTTCTATGCTGTGGTGGCTGGGTTTTCGTCCATCTAGGTGTCGCAACTGACAAAAAGGGCGGATGTGTCGGTGGTGGTGCGGAGGAGTCGCAGGAGGTGGAGGGGGCCACGGACGCTGTGTTTGTGTCCGAAGGGCAGTGCTCATGTGGCTCATCAGATTCTCATGTTGATAGGTCTTGTCTCCTGTAGAGAGCTGTGCTGAATGCTGGAGATCGCTGTGGAGTGTGGGGTTTTATGACGGGGTAATGTGGCGTGATGTCTCCGGGGAGTGGTGGTAGCAGGAATTTGGGCTTGATGTAGCATGACTGTGATGGGGCTAGTGTTATGAGGGGAAGTGTGGTGTTGCGGTGAGGTGGGTGGTGTAGGGGTGGGGGCATATCGGGTGGGTGGAAGGGAAAGGCGGCTGGAGTGTGTGATGGTGGTTTTTACGGTGGGTGTGGGTGGCGAGTTGGGTGCGTGTGGGCAGTGTAGTGGAGTTGAGGGTGGTGGGGAGGTGGGCGGGGTGCGTGGGGGTGGCGGTGTGGTGGCGGAGCTGGGAGTGGTGATGGGCAGTGGGCGGGGTGAACTCCAAGTGGGTGGAGGAGAGGTTGGTCCGTGGGCAGGACACGTGGCGATGGGCATGGGGGATGGGGAGGCAGGTGGGGAGCATGGGGGTGGAGGGGTGGCGACGGGGCTGGGGGTAGGGATGGGTGGTTGGTGGGGTGAAGGCCGGGTGGGCTGAGGAGAGGTTGGCGTGTGAGTGGGACAGGTGGTAGTGGGTGTGGGGGAGAGAGCGGACGGCGGGAAAGCGGTGAGGTAGAGGTCGGGAATTTGCAGTGTCAGTGAGTCTTCAGGTGAGGTGTGATGCGGCGTGACGGGGGGAGGGGTGGTGGAGGACGAGGAGGAGGAGGCTGAGAGGGAAGGCGAGGGGGATATGTAGCAGTCGTAGGAGGAAAGGGGAGGTGGGGTGGGCTTGGAGGGTGGCGTGGGGCGCGGGGTGGAGTTGGGGGAAGTGGGGGCATTGAATGGGTGCACACGGCGATTCCTGAGTATGCGGGGCGTGTTACGATAATCAACTGTCACTTGGTAGGGGTTGGGGACGTTGGTGATGGTGTAGGGTCCTGTGAAGCGAGGTGTAAGCTTGTGGAGTGTAGGGAGCTGTGCTATCATGACGGTGTCACCCGGTTTGTACGGGTTGGAGGCAGTGTCAGGTTGGAGGTCTAAGCTACTATGCAGGTGAGAAAGCCACCTTTTGAGGTGGTGGAGGGAGTCAGAGGTGGGGGTAGGTTGCGGGGGGTTGTAGGTGTTGCCACATTGGTAGGAGGAGAGGCGCTTCCCCAAACACACGCTTGTAGGGCGATATGCCGTCCTCTTGTTGGCAAGCGTTAATGCCCCATTGCACGATCTTGACGTGTGCGGGCCAGTCATTCATCGTTCGTTGTTTCTTCTATCTGGGTGCGAAGCTGGTTTATTAAGGTGTGATGGCTTTGTTTACAAATGGCGTTGCCCTGTGGCCAGTAGGGGGAGGAGTGGGAGATGTGATACCCAAAGATTTGAGCCAACTCCTGCCAGATTTTACTTGTGAACTCCGGGGCGTTATCGGAGTGGATAGCCTGTGGGATGCCAAAATACGGGAAGACATGACGGATCAATGCATCGGCAACTGCAACTGCGTGATGTTCCTTCACTGGGCAGGCGACGATGAATTTTGGGTATGTATTGACAAAAGTGATGACATCGATAGCCTGATTTTGGCGGCAGGGACCCCACTATATCGATGGATAGTAACTGCCAGGGCTTATGGGCAGTGGTGTGGCCTGATGGGCCGGCAGTGTGGGTGATGTCTCTCCCTAAGGCGCACGCCTGGCAGGATTGGATAATATCCTTGGCTAGGGTGGATAGGCTGGGGGTCCAATATGCATCGTTGAAAGCCTACAGGAGTTTCTTCGTGCCCAGGTGGATCCCGTTGTGGGTGTGTAGGTGTGGGAGGGCATCGAGGGCAGTGTCGGGGGCGAGGACGATGTCCCCTAACGGGGTAAATAGGTGGTCACCCTGGCGGTGTAATTTTTGGAAGTGATGTTGGGGGATCCAAGGGGGTCGTTCTTTATACTGCCACTGTCGGAGAGAATCGGGCTCGGGCTGCATTGCATTGACGGGAAGCCGGGAGAAAGCATCCGTGTTTGTGTGAAGTTTGTCAGGGCAGTAGGAGATCTCATAGTTAAACTCCTCCAGTGTTTCGCGCCATCTGATGAGCTGGGTGTTGTGGGTGTCGGACTGCCGCAGCCATTGGAGGGATTGGTGGTCGGTAATGATGGTAACTTGGGTCCCCAGCAGGTACACCCGGAAGTGTTCCAAAGCCCAGACAATGCCCAGGCATTCCCTCTTCATGGCGGCGTAGTTCTTCTCCGCCTGATTGAGGTTGCAGCTGGCACAGGCGATGATGTGTTCGTGGTCCTCCTGGACTTGGGCTAGCACAGGGCCTATTGCTATCAGGGAGACGTCGGTATAGAGATGGAATGGAAGGGAGTAGTCGGGGAAGGCCACGATCGGGGGGGAGACGAGTTTGTCCTTTAGTTGTTGGCAGGCAGCTCGTCTTTCATCCGTCCAGGGGAAAGGTTCTCTCTTCCGGGTAAGGTCGTGGAGTGGCTTGGCAATGTGGGCGAATCCCTTCACGAAGCATCAGTAATAGGAGGTCAGGCCGAGGAAAGCTCGGACTCCGTGGACGTCTTGTGGAGGGGGGATGTCTGCGATGGCGCGGAGCTTGTCTAAGTTAGGGGAGATGCCGTCCTGGGAGATGATGTGTCCTAGGAAGGAGACGGTTCTAGCGGCTAGGACGCTCTTAGAGGGTTGTAATTTGATGCTGGCCTGTCGAATGCGGGAAAAGACTTTTCGGAGGCCCTGGAGTGGTCGGCCCAGGTCCTGCTGAACACAACAACGTCATCCAACTAGGCCAAACAGATCTTCCAGGTGAGGCCGCTGAGGACAGACTCCGTCAAACGCGAGAAGGTGGCAGGGACATTACAGAGGCCGAAAGGCAGGACGTTAAACTTGCAGTGCTTTCCGTTGCTGGTAGAGAAAGCAGTTTTGCCTCTGCCTTCTGGCCGCACTGGTACCTGCCGATACCCTGATTGGAGATCGAGGGCGGAGAACCAGGAGGCGCTGTATAAGGAATCAAGGGAGTTGTCTATCCTGGGGTGTGGGGCGGCATCTTTGATGGTCGCGTCATTGAACCGGCGATATTCAACGCAGAACTGCATGGTGCTATCCTTCTTCTTCACGAGCACGACGGGGGGGGACCAGGGGCTGGTGGAGGGGGAAACGACTCCGGCCTCAATCATTTCCTGAACCTGGGGGTCTTCTTCCTCCCGTTGCTTGGGATTCTTTCGCTGGGATGGCTGGTGGATTGGCGGACCTGTCGTGTGAATCTCATGAGCGAGGTAGGTGGTAGGTCCAGTGTCGGTGGGTCCCGCTGTGAACAGGTCCTGGAAGTCCAGGAGAAGGCGGCGGAGGGTGTCTGATTGGTGGGGGGAGAGATGGTCAGGGATGGGGACAGGGGGGGAGAGGGAGCTGGGGAGGAAGGGGGCAAGGCTCGGCTTCTTCCATCTCTCCTATTACGAGGCCTTTTGGTAGTGTTAGGGGGGAGGGAGCGAGGTGCCGTGACATGACGGGGGAGAAAAGTGGGGGCAAAAGGAAGGCCGAGAGGGCCCTAGTTGGCAGGTGGGGGGAGAACAGGACAGACGTACCCATGGGCCTGTTCAGGGGCAACCAGGTTTCATGGTGGGGGGGAATCATTACTGTGGAGTTGATAGCGGGGAACATTGGGGGAGAGGGGGAGAGGGATAGAAGGGGGGCGGGGCCGGGGAGGGCGGGGGGGGTTTGGCTAGGGTCGGGGCATGCAAGTGCACACTGCCGGGGAGGGGAGAGGGCCAGGGGACTTCTGGAACTGGAGCTGTCTGTTATGGCAATCGATGGTGGCTTTTAATTTCTGTAACAGGTCCAGTCCCAGGTATCCATCATAGTTGCGGCAGGTGGAGTCAAATATGATGAGTTTGTGCTGTGTCGATGCCGGTTGGTGAGTGCCGACACGAAGGGCCCGAGTTTCCCCACGGATAGGCAGGGGGCCATCCCCCGCTTCCACAAGATGAGTTGATGTCGGGAAAAGTGGGCCAAAGGTCGACTTGTGACGGGAGTAAAAGTGACTGTACGGGCAGGATCTGGCCGCTCCCGTGTCGACCAGAAGTCTGGCTTTCACCCCGTTCAGCCTCACCTTGTTGTAGACTGGGGGGCGATATTTGGGGGAAGTGGCCCCCGCCACCGTGGGGAGGTGCTGGGGTGGTCCTAAAAATCCAACTGTCATGGACCTCCTTCTTCCTCTTCTGGTTCCATCTCCCTGGGTTCGGCTTCCTCCGCGGGTGCAGGTTCGTCAGCTGGCTCCTCGTTTTCTAGGGAGGAGACTTTACGTCGGCCTGGGGTGGTTGGCTTGCGTCTATAGCAGCCTTTAGTTGGTCCCTGATGTCGTGGAATGGTCACCTGGTGATGCACGCCGAGAAGTCCCAGGAATTAATCAGGATGAGGTTAGAGTTCTCCTTATGGCTGGGGCGTCTGTGGGTGGGGTGCGCCCTGGGAGTTGGGGTGGGGCTGGTGTGCGGCATTGGCGGACGTGGCTTGACTAGTGGTGCAGGTTTATTGGTGGGGAACTTATTCAGCACGTTGATTTGTTGGGGGGTAGGGCGGGAGGTAAGAAGGCGTCATATAAGTTGGATGTCCCTGTCCAGGTCTCCTGTCGGGTCGTGGATCGTGAAGTGCTCCTTGACCATGCTGGGGAGGACTCTGAGGAGGGTGTTGAAGGTGTGTTGTTCCCGGGTTTCGTTGTCCGCCTCCGGGTAGGTGGCAGTAACCAGGCGTATGGCCTGGATTAAAGCATCATCCAAACTGCCATCATATGTCTGGCTATCCAACTGGGATAGTGCCACTACTTTTCCTAGTGAAGGTGTGATGGCTTGGATCACGAGCTTCGTGAAGTTTTGCCATGTGAGCCCCGGGACGATTTTTGGCACGATATTTGCTGCCACTTTACCCAGTAGTGGGAGTGTTACTGCTATTTTTTGTTTGTCGTCCTCAAACCCGATATCTAGCAATGGCTTAATAATCGCCAGATACATGGGAACATCGTACTGTTCTGGGTCTAATTTAGGCAATTGCACATGAGGTTTGGTTACCATTTTGCCGGTATTTCCTCAATGCCTTTCTCGTATGCCCGGGTCAAATACCACCACTGTCCACCAGTGTTATACTAGGTGTTTAAGGGTCAGCTTCCCGTCCCTTGAACGCCTAGTGTGCAGCAGGGTTCTTTTTCTACAGGAACTTAGACAAATAAGAGAGAGGCAGGACACAAAAACTCAAGGCAACAACCTTACACGTGTATTGACTAATTCTATATGTGGAACAGGTAGATGTCACAACAACAGGAATCTGGGTAATTATAAGTCATATGCAAGTATCATGGACAGTAGTATCACGTAGGATACTATTTAGATAATAGTTCAGGATAGCAGGTGAACAGCATAACGAACAGTGTGTGAGATCTTTTGGGCAGAGGAATAGATCACCGTCACTTTGAGGGAATTATAAACTGTGGTTAGGCTGGGCAACTAATTCACAGGTCTTGCAGTGCAGAGGAATCACACTATGAAGGCCGAGTCTGATGTTCACTGGAATCACTGCACTCTTACTGGGTCTTCCTTCTTACTCGCACTATTTCACTATCTGCCCAAATCGTCACAATCACACATTAATAGGCCTTGGACTTAGATTCCCGCAGATAATACACTGTTCGATATTCAAGTCACTATTACACTGTCACTCACTGTCGGTGGGGTGGCGGCGTGGGTAGGGGGGGGAGGCGGCGGAAGGGCTCACAGCCCGACTCCTGATGGGGGCTGAGTCCCGTCTGTGGCCTCTGTATCCAGCGGCCACGGGATCACTCGTAGGGGTGTCTTCTCTCGTCCGGGGCTGCGGGCGGCAAAGGGCCCTGCACTGTCAGGGCTGGGAGTTGGAGTGTAGCCCTCAGGGCTGGGGCCGAACAGCCTACTGAAGTGCTCACTTAGGTGCCTGATGGAGGATGAGGGTCGTCTGCATTGGGGTGGGGATAGGCCTTGCCCAGGGGTTCTGGGGGTGGCCTCAGGGGCCCGGTGGCTGCGGTCTCCTGCCGTCAGGGACGTCATCAAGAGTGAGCTGCGGCGTCGGCCTTCATCGGAGTCCATTAGGTAGGGTCCCTCTGAAGCTGGCTGGGCGAGGAACAACCCTGCAGATAGCACAGGGCCTCTCCACAGGTCCTTGGGACTGGGACCCTCCTCCTGGAGATCGTCACGTTGTGGGAGTGTGGCAGCACCTGACGAAGGAGCAGCTTCTGGCTGTCTCCTGCCATAGGGCCCAGCTGCTGGCCGTGGCCTTTTAGGGGCTCGGCTTCCGGCCGTCACTGAAGCCCAGCTACTGGCTGTGGCCTGTGTGGGAGAGCGGCTACCGACCATCTCCTGAAGAAGGGGTGAGCGGCTGCCGGCCGTCTCGAAATGGATGCGGCTACCGGCCGTCGCAGGGGTGCTGCCTGGAGCTATAGGAGTAGCTCCACCCCGATCCTGTCGAGGGTCAGCTCGCCTGCAAGGAAGTCTCCTTTTCCTGCTATGGTGGTGGCGGGCGAGTTCCGAGTCATAGGGGCGCGCAGCCCAGGCGGACTTATGTCCCTGTCGCCGGGGGTCGTGTCGCGCTCTGTCTGCTCCTCCATAGCCTCCTCCCGGGGATGTCATGTTGCTCTCAGTCACTATTCCCGGCATTTTACAAACCCTCCATTATTAGTGTGTGGTGAGGACTGTCATCATATGGTGATATATGAAACGTCCCCAGAATGTTTGTTTGATGTCACACATGTTGTCACAGCGACTGGGAGCTATTCTTGTTGCATTTATGCAGTAACATCATGGATGACCACTGTGATATCGAAAGCAGAGGAGGGGGAGGCAGGAATTTTCTCTTGCTACAAAAAATAATAGTTAACAGTAGTGCATCGTGCTTATGGTTCTCGTTAATATCTGTATAGCACCGGTGTAAACCAACACGTGATTTGCTGGGGAGGGGGGAGGGATGGACTGAGTCCCAGAACATAGGTGGCGATACTGGGACGGGCTTATAGATGGGTAAAGAGATCCCTTATCAGCTGTATTATATGATCTTTATGTCGGATTACTGTTAACCCTATATTGATAAAAGTAAATAGTGGTATTAAGGACATGAAACTGTTAAGCAATCTGATTCACAACCTCAGTATCCAGTTTGCTTTCCCCCCTTCCCTCTTCCAGACAACTGCGTGCACTCAGACATGGGTACTGAAGGGGAGGGGAGATGGCCGTCATAACTGCTACACCATGAACCTCGGATCACATGTTTATACATCAATAAAACGCAGTATAATGTCAATGAGGGCAACCCAACACCCCCAGAAGGAGCCCAAATTGCAGTCACACTCCCGCTACTGAGCAAAGTGGCAGCTAATATAGCACCCAAGATCGTTCCAGGGCTCACCTGGCAGAATTTCACGAAACTCGTGATACAAGCCATCACTCCATCATTAGGTAAAGTGGTGGTGCTATCCCAGTTGGATAGCCTAACCTCTGATGGCAATTTAGATGATACTCTAATCCAGGTCAGACGCCTACCCGGAGGCAGATGATGAAACCCGGGAGCAACACACCTTTAATACTCTCCTGAGAGTGCTCCCCAGCATGGTCAAGGAGCACTTTACCATCCATGACCCTACCGGAGACATGGATAAGGAAATCCAACTGATACGCCGCCTCCTGACCTCCAGCCCTGCACCCCAGCAAATCAACGTGTTAAAAAAGTTACCCACGAATATTCCGGCTCCCCCAGTCAAGCCACGTCCGCCTATGCCCCGCACCAGCCCCACCTTAGCACCCAGCCTGCTTAGGGCGCACCCCACCCACCGGCGCCCCAGCCACAGGGAAAACCCCAACCTCATTCTGGTGAATCCCTGGGAGTTCTCTGCTTGCAGCTCTAGGTGCCCACTGCACGATATCAGGGACCAATTAAAAGCTTCCAGGTGAAAAACCACCACCCTAGATAGCGAGGAACCAGAGGACGAACCTGCACCCGCGGAGGAGACCGAACCCGGGGAATAGGAGCCGGAGGAAGAAGAAGGAGGCCCCCAGGAGTTAGATTTTTAGGACCGCCACCGCACCTTCCCACAGTGGCGGGGGCCACTTCCCCCAAATACCGCCCCCCAGTTTACCACAAGATGAAACCTCCCGGGTATCAAAATATGGCCTAAATTTTGAGCTTGGTCAACAGCATATCCTTGCGGGCGATTAGCATTTGGCTCCCAAACGCCTGTTTTCATTATTAATACATACCACGTATATTCACCGGTAAAGGGTAAACAACAGGCCTGGTGGCCCAAGGATGAGGTGAGGGGTAGTGTGGTGTCGGAGTGGCGAAGGAGTAGGGTCCATGGTGGGTGGGAGAGAGGGGGATGCAACTGGGGTACCGGTGCGGGGTAATTGACGAGTTGTCCACGGTGGGACAGGGACAGTGTGGTTAGCAGATACACAGACATAAGGACAATCATATGTATTATTGTACAGATTTGTAGTGGATTAGTAGTAGGACTAGCAGTAGTAGTATTGTGAGGGAAATTAGACACAATGGGAAAAGGAGGGTTAGTAGTGGCAGTGCCAGTAATGGTAGTAATAGATTGTGCTAACGTTATTTGTGTGGGAATGATGATATGACGAGTAATGTAATACAGTAGGGGTTATAGGACCGGACGACTAGAAACCCCCTAAGGAATATGACGGCTCACAGTACGAGGATACCCGGAAGTAAGAGTAATGAAAACGGCAGAGACTGAAGGAAAATAATGCACGTATGAGGTGAAGCAACACGTAAGGCCTGGATAACGTGGCGTAGCAGCATACTACAGCTGTATCTTCGTTGTCTCATAATATTTTGTGTTGTTTGCATGTAATTTTATCTCCTTATAGTAAATTATTGGTGAATGTTCTCCACTGCCCAGAACAATGTAGTTTATTCCTCCACATAAAATAATTGCAACATTTATAACCATCCGCGCAAATACTGTGGGAATCAGTATTAAATTCACAATCATTCTATATTATAGCTATAGACAATCTAGGAATAACATATTCACAAAAATTTTCACTGTAGTGATAATGACCAGTTGCAGTTTATATAGAACTGGCTCGGTGCTTTATTTGTATGATGAGGATCTGAAACAGATGGGTCGTGTCTCGACCAGTTTCACAGGACACCATGATAACATAGTGGTCTGTGTTATAATGTATGCTATGTATGTTACGAACGCATAATGTTCTGCAGGTGAATAGCATGGAAATGTTTCGAATCCAGTTCATTAGGTTTCTCACTATTCGTCTCGTAGCTCAGTTCCAAACTACCACTCACGGTTGTCCGTTCGCCTGCCCTCTCTCCAACCCTGACTTCCACTTCCTTCCACCGAGGGGGGGTACAGAAACTTTGGTGCGTGGGTGTACGTACCAGGGAGGGAACGGCCACTGTACGTCCCTCAGCTGCCTCCTCCTGCAGCCACGCGACGACGGCCACTGTACGCGTCGGGGAAGGAACGGCCACTGTATGTCCTTCTGCTGCAGCCACATCTGGAGCCCGCCTCAGTGTGACGGCCACTGTACGCACACCAACAGGCAAAGGCAGGAGGAGTGGAACCGTGATGATGGCCACTGTACGCATCGGGGAGGGAACGGCCACTGTACGTCCCTCATCCACCTTCTACGAGAGTAGCCCCGTGGTAACGGCCAGTGTACATACCGGGGAGGGAACGGCCACTGTACATTCCTCAGCTCCTTCCCGTTGGGCAGGCAGACCCACGGCGATGGCCACTGTACCCGCCTGGGAGGGAACTGCCACTGTACGTCCCTCATCTGCCTCTTCCTCCTTCGGGAGCAGCCCTGTGGCGATAGCCACCGTATGGATCGGGGAAGGAACGTCCACTGTACGTCCTTCTTCTGCTACCCCAAGGAGCTGTGGAACCATAACGACAGCCACTGTACGCGTCGGAGAAGGGACGGCCACTGTACGCCCTTCGTCCACAGTCCCGAGGGTTCTCCCGGAGGAGAAGGTCCCTTGCACGGCCCACTCTCCACCCCTAGGCTGCACGGGACGCCCTTCTGTCTCTCCCTCCAGGTGTGGTTCCCCAGAGATGCTGCCGTTCCAGGAGTGCTGGCGAGGTCCTGTCGCTGAAGGTGGGGTTCACGCCCTCGTCTGCCCCTGGATGACGCAGGATCCTGACGGAGGCCCCGCAGGTGAGGTGCCACAGCCAACCCCTGATGGCGCCCCCACCTAGAGGTGACTGCAGTCCCAATCCTCCCAGGGCCAGCCCCCGGACCCCAGGGCAGGACCGCTCTGGCCCTACTCACCATCAGCCCTCTGCCAGGAGCAAGAAGCAGCATGCCCGACTCCTGACGCTGTTTGGCCCCAGTCCCGAGGGCCCCTTACCAGGTCGAGGCCCGAGCAGGAAAGGGCCTCCCTGCACCCCAGAACAGACACACGCCCGAGCCGCGACGCCCCCAGAGCTGTCCTATGCCTTCTGCAGGAGGGCTCCCCAGTAGGGCTCCCTCTAACCCCCGGGCGCCACCTCAGTTAAGCCCAGGCCACAGCAGCCCAGTGACGACGCCTCCAGACCCCAGTGTCGTGCTAAAGATTTAATAGTGACAGTGACTATATGTGGTATAGAAACAGTGAGACAGAAACACCACCCATAAAATGTCTCTACCCCAGTTTATCCAGAGTGCTGTGTGAATGTCTAAGCACCCTAGAACCAGAGTAATATACTAGTGTGTGGCCAAGAGACGAATATACCACGTCGAGTCCAAAGAGACCGAGTGTATGAACAGTGTCACCACATCTATGTGATATTCTCCTGGGTAGTAACTCAGGTGTAAGCACAGTGCCCAGTGATATATTGTACCAATATTAATTAACCTGTCACACTGCCCCATCCACATTCAGTGTACCATTGTATGTATATTGTAAGGAAGTTGGACTAAGGCAATAGATGTGTTAAGGTGTCCTGCCGAGTTTTTATGCCCTGTTCCTTTGTCAGTGTTCTATTTCCGGTCTAGAGAGAGGACACCGCTCAGTCGCTGGTGTCTTTAGACCGAGAAGTCGGTCTAAAAACATCCAGTATAACAGTAACACATTTGTGAACATTTTTTTAGCCCACACCTGTGTTATATGAAAAACCTAGCCAAGGAGCACGCACCAACTACCTTCATCCGACACAGCACATCATTTTAGGAAGCTACTGAGAACACCACCCACTTGGGCCACATATGAAGCAAGGACCATGTGGCCAAAGTTTGCGTGGGTCACAATAGTGTCCTCGAATGCATTCCAGGAAAAAGGACCCAGAGTTGCACCGTGACTGGACCCAAGAAGTCGGGACACAGACTGTTCGATATGTTCGCAACTGTACAAAAGGATACCCAGTCATATCCAAAAACAAATTGCTGGGGAAGAGGTGTTAGGGAGTTTCCTTAACCGACAAGAATAGGGGCCAAAGGCTCTTCAAATTTCACACAACCATGGGTATAAGCAAGGTTTGGGACTGGCCCAGTTCCGTGAGATGAAAACAACCTATTGTTCTTAAAATGCAGCAGGACATCAAAACAGACTGCAACGAGCCACCAGAAGGAGCCCATGGAGGAGTGTACACGGCCCGAATGAGATCCGGGCGGAAACGGCTTAAGTCCACCCGGGCCGCGTGCCCCTATGACATGGAACTCGCCCACCGCCACCATAGGAGGAATACAAGACAACCTGCCGGGCGAGCTGCCCACAGATCAGACCGGGGTGGAGCTGTTTCTCCAGTTCCTAACAGCACCCCTGAGACGGCTGATAGCCGCTCACCCTCCTACAGAAGATGGCCGGAAGCCGCTCTGGAGGAAACTAGGAGACGGCCTGAAGCCGCTCCCATCTTCGTCAGTAGACGGCCTGAAGCTGCTCAGAAGGTGCCCCTCAGAGAGACAGCCTGCAGCAGCTCGCCCTCCTACAGGAGATGGCCTGAAGCCACTCGGAAGGTGCCCCTCGGAGAGATGGCCTGCAGCCACTCACCCTCCTACAGGAGACGGCCTGAAGCCACTCTGGAGGCCAATCAGGAGATGGCCAGTAGCTGCTCCTGCCTTCATCACGAGACGGCCGGAAGCCACTCTGAAGATGCCCCTGGGGAGATGGCCGGAAGCCACTCTGAAGTTGCCCCTGGGGAGACGGCCGGTAGCTGCTCACCCTCCTACAGAAGACGGCCTGAAGCCGCTCCGGAGGTCATTCAGGAGACGGCTGGAAGCAGCTCTGAAGGTGTCCCCGGAGAGTTGGCCTGTAGCCACTCTACCCTCTTGCAGGAGGTGGCTAGTAGACGCTCCGAAGGTGTCCCGAGACAGCCACAGCCAGTAGTTGGGTCATACTGCCAGAGACGGCCTGATGCCACTCTTTCATCAGGTGCTGAGCCTGGTCCACCTACCCATGATTTGGAGGGAGCCCCCAGCCTGGAGGAGTATTGTGGAGGCCCTGTGACCACCACTGAGCTCTTCTCCCTATAGCCGGTGGAGACGCCCCTGACGGACCCCGATGCCGGCCGACACCACGGCTCACTCTTGATGGCGCCCCCGACCTGCAGGGACCGCAGCCTCCTGACCGCCCCTCAGACTCCCGGGTGGGACCTCCCTGCATCCAGACGCCGGATATCCTCATCCTCCATCAGGCGCCTGACTCAGAAGTTCAAGCGACTGTTTGGCCCCAGCCCAGAGGACCGGACTCCCACCCCGAGCCCAGAAGCCCCGGGCCCCTATGCCCCCAGCAGCCCCAGACGAGAGAGGACACCCCTACGCGCTGTCCCCCGCCCCTGGGACCTAGCCACCCCTGGCAGATCCCAGCCCCGTCAGTAGGGAGGCTGGGACTCCGCCGCCGCCCCTACGCCTGACTATGACACGTTCGACCTGACAGTGAGTGAAAGTGAACACACGCAGCATACAGACAGTGTAGGAGTGACAGAGTAAAGTGGGCCGGTGGTTAGAGCATAAAAGAAAGTGGTGGAAAAGATAGTGCAATAGTAAGACAGAGAAGGACGGGCCTACCATAGTGTACAGTGCCGCCGTAAGACAGTGAAGATCATACATAGGCCCCTGAGTTGAAGTTCCAGTACCGCCAGCTCCACCCGGGTACATAGTAAAGTAATGTAAAAGTGATCCACGGGCCAAGGTACAGTGAACACTCTATATAACAGTGACGGCACGTCTCAATAAGGTCACGCTTAGGCCCAGTGTAAAATAACGCCACCCTGGGAAATCGAGACAAGCACCACCACCGGCCTAACAAATCTAAACTCCCCCACCAACATAAGTGTCTAGCTCAAGTGTTGTTCCCCCTAACTAATCTGATCCTGTACAGTATCGTGCGTGATAATCCATATCTGCAGCCGAAGAATTATAATTGTCCAGCTTGTTTGTATTTGTGACATCTACTCGTTCCTGTGTAAGATTTAGTAATACACATGTAAAGTGTTGCCTTGAGTTTTTGTGTCCTGCCTCTCTCTTATTTGTCTAAGCTCCGGTCTAGAAAGAGAACCCAGCTACTCACTAGGTGCACGAGGGTCGGAAGGCCGACCCTAAAACACCTAGCATTACAGTTCTGACCTCGCGGTTGGGAATTTTCATCCTTCTGCAGTCTATTCCAAGCGGCTCAAAGATGACAGGACTATGGCTATGTCCTCTCCATAGCACTTCTTTGTGACTAGCATTATATTCAGGTGTCAGTCTTTTGTTACAGCTTGGTGTGAGAATAAGACAATATGATCACATACTTTCCTTAGCACTTCTTTGTGACTATCATACTCTGATGTTAATCTCGTCACAGTTCAGTGGCAGAAAACAATACTATGGCCAAACATTCTTTTAATAGCACTTCTTCGTGACTAGTGCCTTACTCTCGTGCTTGTAATAGTTCAGTGGCAGAAGACTATAGCCCAACATCCTTTACACAACACTTCTTCATGACTAGCATATTCTAATGTTAATCTTTTGTTACAGCTTGATGTAAAAAAAAAAAAAAATGTGTCCCTACATCTGTTCCATAGCACTTCTTCATGACTAGCAGTATATTCTTGTGTCAGTTTTTTGTTACAGCTCAATGACAGAGTAAGAAAACAAGACCTCATACTTCCATGGCACTTTTTCGTGATCAGCGTAATTTAGTGTCAAATCTTTACATACAGCTCAATGACAGAAAAAGACAATAGGCTACTACGGCTCTGTTCTTTCCTTTCATAGCACTTTATACTTGCTAAGATATTCTGTTGTCAGTATTTTTTTTGAGTACTGTGGATCTATATTATTTTTATACCACTTCTTCATGACTAGCATAAGATTCTAGTCTTAATCTCTTGCAACAGACTACATACGTTGTCCGTAATTCAAGATGAGATGTTAAATTATGGTGAGATAGAACATGGTAGTAGTAGTAGTAGTAGTAGTAGTAGCAGTAGTAGTAGTAGTTGTTGTTGTAGTTGTAGCCCCAGGTTCATCTGAAATGTGAATCTAGTGGACTACAGGCTAAACATGATAGTCTCCTGCAGTCCATCGTTCTCCTTTTGAGGAACAGGGAGGTATATAGTTGAGGGACACTTGTATAGCCAGGCAGTAGATTGATTTCCTTGCCACCACATGAAGGTGGAATGGTGTGGAAGAACAGTGTGGTAGAATGGAGTGGTAGAATGGTGAGGCAGAATGGTGAGGTAGAATGGTCTGGCAGAATGGTGAGGCAGAATGGTGTGGTGGAATAGTGAGGTAGAATGGTGAGGTATAATGATGAGGTAGAAACAATGAAGAAAGCCTGTTGGTTTCCCCACCACTTGGAACTCACACTGTTTAGTTTGAAGTGGCAGCTCCATACCCACGATATAAGAGCCAGCGTAGCCTACCGTCGAGAAGGAGAGAAAAATGCTTAGGCTAATGGCAATCGACTGCTGAGACATAGACATCTTTTCCGGTGCAGTGCAGGGTAGGGAAGGAAGAGGATCAAGTTTACCTAACGTGGAGGGAAAAAAATCACCAATACATGGTTCTCTACGGGTCAGATGGAATGGATGGTCCACAGAGGCGTAAGTGGAGGTGGAGACCCCCTGTGCGCTGCCAGGTAAGTTATATTCGCTGTATGAGTCACCTTCTGTTTTTATAATTATTATTATTAATGCAAGCCAGAAGAAGTCAAAGCCTGGATGGCTGTTAACCTTAAAGAAAAATTAATCAAAGTGAGTCAGTTTTAAGATGATAAGATCTGCTGATCTCGAGATGCCCGGACATTGCTCTGTCACTTATATGAGCTTATGTTTCTGTTTTATAGTCTCAACAGGCATGGAACATGGGTCTGTACTGTATATTCATTCTCCACAAACCAACCATGCGTCATTAACAGTTTCTGATATGTCATCTGCCTTGGACATTGAAATTTCCTCTCTCTCTCCACAACATTTCTTCGTGACTAGAATCATATTCTTGAATGGTGAAAATATGGATAAATCAATTCCCCAAGCTAGACCTTGATCAATCATATAACCCCGCTATTTGATGGGAGAGCGCTACTTTTCCCAGCAAGGTAGCTATCCGGACGGGGCGCGATTGAGCCCCCGCCCCGACCATTCGGTCTTGAGTTAGGCGCCCTACCACTGAGCTACCCTGCCTACAATATTGAAGGTGAGAGATCGCAATTTTAAGCCAAGAAGGTTATGGCGCTCCAGCTGGACGTGGCCCATTAAGAATGTTTCACGTTTGTTGCTCATATAGTACAATGGTAGGAGAAAGAGACTGGTTATTGTTAAATATTTGGACTAAAGTCCTTCTCGCTCCTGATGAGGCAAAAAAAAAAAAAAAGGGCGAACAAAAAAAAAAAAAAGTCGAAAGCTCAGTCAATGGTGTGACATGGAATACAATTTTTGGTATGTAGTGATAATAGTGTTGCTGCTCACATTAGTGGGCCATGATCTCGGGCAGTCTTTAGAAGGACCAAAGGCTGAGTTAAGTCGCGGTGTTTTGTTTTGGTATTTAAATGTGGTTAAATGCCTTGGGGAGAGGCTTTGGTTCTTTAAATGAAGGAAATAATGGAGAACAGGGAGGTTCTAGGCCAGCATTTGGAGAGTGTCAGTATTAGGTAAGTTATGGGGAGCTGAGTGAACTTGGTAAGAAATTAGTTGAGGCTTCTGTCAAAAATATTCATCAGCTGAGACAGGAATGATTTGTGTTTTTCGGTAAATATTATGTAACCATATAATTAAACTGTGGGACAGGTTATATGGGTAAGGCACAGGATCAGCCAATTATGTGTTGTCTGAAAGCCAGTACTGAGCCTAACCCAACCAGAAATAACTCCAACCACTTGTTAACAAACAACCTAACTTGTCCTAACCAAGCCTCGTATATTTGCTGTATTACAGTATGATGAGTGATGTGGTATTTCCAAATTTCCTATTGGAATGACTGGGGAGCGTGGTAGCTCAGAGGTAGAGTGTCAGGCTCGTAATTGTGAGGTTGCGAGTTTGCGCCCTGCTCGGTGGCTGCTGTACTGGGAGGGGTAGCACTCTCCTGTAACCCTAGCAGGGCTATATGATCTGATGAGGTCTAGCTTGGGGATTAATCCTCCCTCCCTATTGGAATAAGTGTTAATAGGATCCTTTATTATTTATTTTATGTCAGTGTATATAGTGGGTTTAGTTAGCTAAACTGTTTTGTTTTAAAAAATAAATGTACTGTAGTTAGGGAGTTCCGCTGTTCCGCTTTTGTACCTCATGCTGTATATGTGGAAGGTTTTACGGAACATGAAGCATTTTCTTGACTGCGTTAGTTTGCTAACCTGTATCATAGTTTAATGGATGACGTGTGTGATGTATACGGTATAAAGATTTGCCCCATGACGCACCTGCCTTCACCATCACATGGTTGTGTGATGAATACTGTATTGAATGTGCGATGATTAATGAACACTCTTAATGCACGGTACAGTTTTGGTGCAAGTTTTACCTAATGCACATTTTAGTAAACGTACATGGGAAGTAATTGAATGCTGTGAAGAGTACATATGAAGGTGCTAAGGCTGGAGTGCGTGAGGATGGTGAACTGAGTTTTTCTGTTTGAAGACTGGGTTGAAATAGGGATGTGTCATGTCTCCATGGTTGTTCAATCTGTATATGGATGGAGTTATAAAAGAGGTACAAGGTAGGGTAGTGGATGTGGGAGCGGCCCTAGTGAGAGAGAGTAGTGTTTGGGAACTCCCTGTACTGTTGTTTGCAGATGATACTGTGTTGTTGAGTGAAGACGAAGGGGAGCTTCAAGGCTTGGTGGATGAGTTTGGAAGAGTAAGAAATGAAATCTAAAGGTGAATGTAAGGAAAAGTAAAGTTATGGTCTTTGAGAGAAGTGAAGTCAGTGAATGTACAGTGAGGCTGGATGATGAGGAAATGGAAAATATGAGTACATTTCAGTACTTGGGTAGTGCGACGAGTAAGGATGGAAGTTTGGGGGGTGAAGTGCATGATAGGGTACAACAAGGAAGAAAATTGCTGGTTCCTTGAAAGCAGTGATAAGAAACAGGGAAGTGAGCATGGAAGTGAAAAAGTTACTACATGACAGTATTGTGATACCACCTCTAACGTATGGAAGTGAAGCTTGGACCTTGTTGGAGAGACGGAAGTCAAGAGTGAGAGCAGTGGAAATGAGTTATTGGAAATGAGTTATTTGAGAGGAGCCTGTGGAGTCAAATGGGGAGACAGACTGAGAACTGAGGATGTAAAGAAGCGTTGTGGTGTGGATGTGGATGTGATAGGAAGCGTTAGGAGAAACACACTGAGGTGATTTGGTCATGTGGAGAGGATGGAGAGTGAGAGACTGATGAGGAGGGTGTATGTGAGTGAGGTGGAGGGGAAGAGAGGGAGGGGGAGGCCAAGGATGAGATGGAGGGATGGAGTGGAGAGGTATATGAGAGAGGGGGTGTGAGCTGGGAGCAAGGCAGTGAAATGGCGGGGGACAGGGCGACATGGAGGTAATTTGTCTGTGGCCATCCCGTATGGGATTAAGGCATCTGGCAATAGATAGATAAATAAACATTTTAGTTTGCAAGCTGATAGGTATGTTATATTTATTGGGGGTGGGGTCTGCCTCCCAATTAGGTTTCAGTGCCTGTAGTTAGGTTTCCACTGCTATTTATGGTTTTTAAATTGTGTACATTTCAGTGTTTGGTGTACTGACATCCTGTTGTTGGGATCATTAGTAAATACGCTGTCAGGGAGAATCAGGCTTTCTGTAATATTGCAAAATAGGTATGGTATATTTTGTTTGTTCACTTCAATATTTTTTGTTCGAAAATCAGATGTTAATCACCTGCGATGTATCTAGTACTAAAATTAGTAGTGTTAAAAACATGGGTGTATAAGAAAGCAGCTGGAATGGCTGCATTGCTGTTGTCTTGTTTGTCTTTTGCAGTTTGGTGAAACTTCAGGAGAGCTCCCATACATAAAATTTACTATATTGGAAGGCTGCCAGAGATGGAGCATTGTGGAGAGTTTCCATTAGGTAACCAAGGCCAATTCATGCAAGCAAGTTGGAGCCTTTATAAACAATATGTTTTCTTTTCCCAGTAAACTACAGCTTAAGTATCATTGTGATACCCTTAAATAGTTGCAGAAATGCATAATTTGAAGATATTTTTTTTTTTTTTTTTTTTTTTCATGTGTCTGACTCTGGGCCTAGGCTTCACAGCCTGCTATCAAGGCCCAGCAGTCCTCCTACATACCAACACCTCTACATGAACTATATAACCACCCGTTTTACGTACAAACCATGGCAAGCGGCCGCCTGCCGTGTGTGTTGAACTTTTAGGTTGATTCAGCTCCAAAATCTGTCCATCACTAATCATTTGGCCCTACTAACCTAATCTAAGACAACTTGACCTAACCAAATCTAACCCAGCCCAGCCTATCCTAACGTAACCTATCATAATTCAGTCAAACCTAACAATGTAACATAACCTAAGTACTGTAACCTGAACAATTTGAGGACATACTGGTATGCATTTAGGATCTGAATCAAACCATTGCTGTCTGTAGGATGCCACTGCCAGTGTCAACAAACCTAACTTTGTGCTCTTGAGTAATATATTATTGCAGAATTTAGGTGTCACAGATGAATTATACAATCTTTAGCAATGTAAATTATATTTCTGCAGAATCTGGGGGGTCATAAATGAATTTACAAAAGGGTAATGCATGTCATAAAATGTTCATCATTTGTTAATGGGAGCTCTCCTGCAGAGCATCTGCAGTTTTAGGCAGTCATAGCTATATATTGTATATACTGTGTATGTCTATATGATTTTTTTTTTTTATATATACTAAACTAGGGCCAAGTAATTTCCCTAGTGTTTTAGTAGAAACACTTCTGGATTTTCTTTGTTTATTATTCTACAGTGAAAGTACCAATATCTGAAATACAAAAAACTCAAATACCGGTACATCCATCCATCCATACATAGCCTGACACCACAATCCTGTATGGGATGGTCATTTGACTTTGAGTTGGTTGTTTTACACGGTGGGGCACTAACCCTTTGCCAACCCACTTGTTGACACGTAGGGAACACGTAAGGGTTGGTTATATGGTTACCACCCAATGTTGTAAATGGTTTCCTGGATTACAGGAAACCATTAGGTTTGTCACTCAGTGTAAAGGAAATCAATATAACAATTATGAATTCCATTCCAAAATAAACTCAAAACAGTACTGTTCTCCCTCCTTCAGTTCAATAAGGTGGTTCTTCTGTTTGAACCAGAACCTTCAGTTTGAAGGTGGTTTTTCAGTATAAGGGTTTCTGTGGTTTCGTGGACAGCTGGATCCCCAGTTCTCTATCAGGTCCTCTTTATCTTCCTCAAAATCATCAGCTCCATCCTGATATTGTAGTGGTCTTCTTATTGTGCATCATGATGTTCTGGGAATGGGTACGGTACTTCCTCCTGATCCCCTCCACCCTGACTGGGCTGATCAGTATCTTCCATCTGCACCTCACTCCTCTGTCTATTTTTCCTTTCTGGTGGTCTCAGAAGTCGATGGTTATTGGTGGGTTTATTGAAAGTCATGTGACTCTCATAGTTGTCGTCGTTGTCAGCCTCACAGTTATCGTCTCCCTTCCATCTATCGGATCTTTCTTCTGGGACCTTCTCCATTTGTGACATACAGTACTACGTAATATTTCCTTGTTTCTACGCTGGATTATGACAGACTCTCCTTTCTGTTCAGTGATTTTCTACAGTTTTGGATCATAATTTGTTGAAATTTTATCCTTCTTTGGCCTGTCTCAGCAGAACATTGTCTCCTTCCACTAGGTCAGTTGTTTTGACCCTGTTTCTATGATTATTTTGAATCCAGTTTCTCTTTCTCCATTTCATCTTTCTGCTGTGCAGCCTGCCACTTGCCAGTTTCTGTCTTCTGAGCTGTATTGCATTTGTGGAAGTTTCACCTTAAGATTTCTTCCCACAAGTAGCTTGGCTGGGAGTCTCTTCAGTCTTACAGTGGGGTATTCTTGTAGTGTAGTGTAGTAAGAATTTCCGCCTCCAGTCCTTCCCTTCTGCATTCACTGCTTGAATTGCTTTCAAAGTGATTGCAAAGAAGCTTTTTGGTGCCTTATTCCCCATTCTTTGCAGAAATGATCAAATTCTTTGGCTTGGAATTATAGTCCATTATCAGAGACTATAACTGGTGGGACACAGTGTGTGATAATACATTTTTTAAGTATAATATACTATCATAACAGTACTGGTATAAGTAGACTTGACTATAAAGGCATCAGGCCATCTAGATCTTGCATCAGTGACTCCTGTTACATACACACCGCTTGGGAACAGCCCGCATATACCCCCCCCTGGGGGTAGGGTTTTTTTTCCAAGAATACTCCCCCAGTATCCTTGCTTGTCGTAAAAGGCGACTAAAAGGGTTGGCGGAGGGTTAGTGCCCCTCCCCGGAAAACAGCTAACTAAAAAAACAAACAAGAAGCCTCGGACAAGGACTGACCAAACGTTGACGACCAAGGACTGGACAAAGGACATTGCAATTGGAACTTGGAATGTAAGGGGAGCAAATGATGAGGTGAAAGAGAGAGAGATTGTCCAGGTGCTTGAGGATGCGAAAGTGGATGTATGTGGAATAACGGAAACAAAGTGGAGAGGAGAAAGTGTGAGAGAATGGGAGTATGGATGGGGTATATGTGCAGGAGTAGGTGAGAATGAGAGGGCAAAGGAAGGAGTATGTATAGTTGTGAGTGAAAGATGGAAGAGGAGCTTAAGACAGTATGGATCAGTTGGATCAAGGGTTGTGTGGGTAAAGTTGAAAGTTGGAATACAAATGTGGGCGATTGTGTGTGTGTATGCGCCAACGCAAGATCGTGCTAGAAGAGTGAGAGAAGAGTTCTGGACAAATGTAGAAGTGTGCATGGAAAAGTTTGGAAGGAATGAGAGAGTGTTTTTGATTGGTGATATGAATGGTAAAGTTGGGAATGTGAAGGTGGATGGAATAGTTGGTGAGTGGGGTGTGCCTGCTGAGGTAGATGAGAATGGGAGTGCATTAGTGGACATTTGTGCTGGGAGGGGTTGGTGATAGCCAATACCCCTTCAGGCATAAAATGATCCACAGGTATACATGGCGAGTGATGAGAAGGGTGGGTGAACTGAGTGAAAGGAAGGCAATGATTGATTATGTGTGTGTGGATGAAAGGATGCGAAGATGTATATTGGATGCAAGAGTTTATAGAGGTTGGGGGAGTGGACTTTCTGACCACTACTTGGTGGTGGCCAGAATTAAAGTTCAAGTAAGATGGAGGAATAGAAGAAGGGAAAGACGAGAGGAAGGAGTAGTTGCAAGGAGAGTGGAAAGGTTACAAGAGGATGAGAAAAAGGCAGAGTATAAGAGAGAAGTGGAGGAACGATTGGGCAAATATGAATTGGAGCAGATGGGGGACGTGAAAGGTGTGTGTAGAATATTTACAGAAGAAATATGTGCAGCATGTGATGTGGTGTGTAGAAGGAAGAGAAGACGGAGGGGAGTGCAAGGAACAGCGTGGTGGACTGAAGAGGTGAAACGGGCTGTGGCACAAAAGAAGAAAGCATACAATGAATGGATGAGAAATAGGGGCGTGGAAGAAGTTGAGAGGCGGAAGAGAGAGTTATATGTAGAAAGAAAGAGAGAGGTGAAAAGATTAGTAAGAGAGAGTAAGAAGAGAGTGGATGAGGAATTTGGAAGGAATTTGAGTGTAAAGTGGAGGGACTGTAAGAAAATGTTTTGGAAAAAGGTGAAAAGAGTAAGACAGGGTGGAAGTGAAGTTAGCAGGGGAGTGAAAGATAAAAATGGTAGATTACTAGTGGAGAAGGGAGAAAAAGTGAGCAGATGGAGAGAACACTTTAAGGAATTGTTGAACGTGGAGGATGGAAGTAATGCGAGTATAAGTTGCTGGGGAATGGCTGGGAGAAGGAGGGAGGTGAGAAGACAGGAAGAAATCAGTAGGATAGAAGTTGTGGAAGCAATGAAGAAAGTTAAATCAGGGAAAGCCCCAGGAATTGATGGAGTGTGTGGTGAAATGCTGAAGCATGGGGGAGAGATAGTAGTAGAATGGATGTGGAAGATGTGCAGATTGGCCTGGGAGGAAGGTAGAGTCCTGGAGGATTGGAAGTCAGGTATAATTATTCCCTTGTACAAAGGAAAAGGGGAAAAAGAAGTGTGTGGTAATCATAGGGGCATTTGTCTTCTTAGTATAATAGGAAAATGTATGGTAGGATACTTATTGACAGAGTTAGAGAAAGAACAGAGAAATTAGTTGGAGAAGAACAGGGAGGCTTTAGGAAGGGAAGAGGTTGTGTAGATCAGATATTCATTCTCAGATCTTTAGTGGAAAAGTTTCTAGAGAAGGGAAAGAAGTTGTATGCGGCTGTCATGGATTTGGAGAAAGCATATGACAGGGTGGATAGACTAGGATTGTGGAAAGTGTTAAGAATATATGGAGTAGATGGGAAGTTGTTGAATGCTGTGAAGAGTATGTACGATGGTGCGAAGGCTGCAGTGCGTGTGGATGGTGAACTAAGTGAATTTTTCTCTTTGAAAGTTGGTTTGAAACAGGGATGTGTAATGTCTCCATGGTTGTTCAATCTGTACATGGATGGGGTAATAAAAGAGGTACAAGGTAGGGTAGTGGATGTTGGAGTGGCCCTGGTGAGAGAGGATAGTGTTTGGAAACTCCCTGTACCGTTGTTTGCAGATGATACTGTGTTGTTGAGTGAAGACGAAGGGGAGCTGCAAGGCTTGGTGGATGAGTTTGAGAGAGTGTGTAAGAAACGGAATCTAAAGGTGAATGTAGGGAAGAGTAAAGTGATGGTCTTTGGGAGAGGTGAAGTCAGTGAATGTACAGCGAGGTTGGATGGTGAGGAATTGGAAAATGTGAGTACGTTTAAGTACTTGGGTAGTGTGATGAGTAAGGATGGAGGTTTGGAGGGTGAAGTGCTTGAAAGGGTACAGCAGGGAAGAAAGGTTGCTGGTTCTTTGAAAGCAGTGATAAGAAACAGGGAAGTGAGCATGGAAGTGAAAAAGTTACTACATGACAGTATTGTAATACCAACTCTAACGTACGGAAGTGAAGCTTGGACGTTGTTGGAAGGACACAAGTCAAGAGTGAGAGCCGTGGAAATGAGTTATTTAAGAGGAGCCTGTGGAGTCACATGGAGAGACAGGCTGACGAATGAGGATATAAAGGAGCGTTGTGGTGTTGATGTGGATGTGATAGGAAGCGTTATGAGGAACACACTGAGGTGGTTTGGTCATGTGGAGAGGATGGAGGGTGAAAGACTGACGAAGAGAGTGTATGTGAGTGAGGTGGAGGGGGAAAGAGGGAGGGGGAGGCCGAGGATGAGATGGAGAGATGGGGTGGAGAGGTATATGAGAGAGGGGGGTGTGAGTTGGGAGCAGGGGAGTGAAATGGCGGGGGACAGGGCGACTTGGAGGCGATTTGTTTGTGGCCACCCCAAACGGGATTGAGGCGTCTGGCAATAGATAGATAGATAGATAGATTTTTTTTTTTATGTGTTCGACTCTGGGCATAGGCATCACAGCTTGCTATCAAGGCCCATTAGTCCTCCTACATACCATACACCTGTACCTGTCACCACTTCGGTGCTAACACCCACTGTCCATATTGAATACATGCTAGGGCTGTCTCATACAGGACTGGTGTTTTGGTATTAGCGGAGGTATTTTTACAGCATGTCGGTGGGTCTTCTGGTAGATCAGTAAAGTCTGATTTAACGAAATTCATGTCCTTAAACTGTTCCCTGCCCCAGCGGGGATTTGAACCTGGGTCCAGTAGGACTGTAGGCCACCTCTCTACCAATTGAGTCACCACATCCTGAGGTCCTTTCATTATCTACATGTTCACTGGATTGATTTGTTTCCTTGGGTCTTGGCCTGCACCTGGGATACATTGTTTAATGGCATCCTCAATGTATGGGATTTATTAGTGGCGAGCCACCTCACTTTGCCACAGAGCAATGGTTTCGTCATGACTGTTCCTAAGGGTGTCTCATGAGCAATCTGTAATGTACATCATTGCAAACTTTTGAATATAACAATTCTGGAGCCCCATTACACTATTCCCTGTTTTGTCATCAGTCCAGTTTGTGTAATGGGATGTATAAAAAAAGCCCGCGTTGGCTGTGGGCAGAGCGGGGATCCTCTCTTTGGCTCAGTGGTAATGTGCGTGCCTATCAAGCACGAGGGCCCAGGATCGAATCTCGGCCAGACCAGTGATTAATTTGTTAAGTTTCATTCCCACCTTTACATTGGATGGAAGCGGTGTGGGATGTGAGGCGAGGCCTTGGGGGCATTGATGTTGTTGACAACCTTACATCCTGGGGGTGAGCTGTCTGTGTGGTTCGCTGGCTTCCCCAGTGGTGGCCTCCAGTGTGTGCTATGCTACCATGTGTGTTCAAAACTGACCAAATTAATCACCAGGGGGAGAAAAGAGTGATGTAGTGGGGGTGTATAAAAGCCCACGTGGCCTGTGGGCAGAGCGAGGATCCTCTCTTTGGTTTAGTGGTAACATGCGCGCCTGTCGAGCGCGAGGGCCCAGGATCGAATCTCGGCCACACCAGTGATTAATTTGTTAAGTTTCATTCCCACCTTAACATTTGTGTGGTACATATTTGAAAGGCTTTGTCAGTTTGTCAGTCCAGTTATTGTTTTGAATGGCTTCTTCCACAGCTTTATGATCGGATCTTTACCAGATTTCTCCAGTATTTCAGAGACTGTCAGTGCTTTCAGAATGCTGTTGGCGACAGTATGGTTGATGATTCCTTCTGCGAGCTTCTGTTCTGAAATTCGTCTGTTGAGTTGGAGTGGCTGTCTGAATTGTGTCTGCTGGATTCTCATTTCCTTTGATGTGTTGTACAGTGTAGTCATGCTGTTGCATGTGTAGAATCCATCTGAGGTTCCGGGCTGGGGGTTTGCCTTTGGGGATGAATATTGTTGTCAGAGCTTGATGGTCAGTCATAGTGGTGAATTTTTTCCTGTATAGATACAGATGAAATTTCTCACATGCCCACATTATGGCTAGAACTTCCTTTTCCAGCTGACAGTACAGTATTGTCGTTTCACAGGAGTTAAGTGTTCTTGAGGAATAACTGATAGGTCTGAGTACTCCTTGGTGATTCTGGCAGAGAATAGCTTCCAGTACAATCGGACTGCCATCCACAGTAAGTGAAATCTGCAACTGCAGGCCATATTGCATGATGGTAACACTCTTCAGAACTGCTTCCTTTAGTTTGTTGAACCAGTTCTCCTCTTTCTTTGTCCATGTCCAGTGGGAGTTCTTCCTTGTCAAGCTCCTGAGGGGTTCATTCAGTGTTGCTACCATAGGTGTGGTATCAATCTTGTTAGGTAGTTAATCAAACCCAGAAAACTACAATCTTCTTGAACATTTTCCAGTCTTTTATAGTTCTTACTGCCATAATCTTTGAATCTGTAGGTTTTATACCTTATTTTTGATACTGTTAATCCATGAAATTCTACATCTTCAGCATGAAACACACTTTTATGTTTAGCTGTGGTCAGGTTGTTGTCTTTCAAAGCTTGCAGTACTGCTTCCAGAGCTATACTGGGATCCTCTGAATCCTTATCCCAAATCAAAATGTCATCCTGTCCATTCTGGGAATTTGGGCACTTTGAAAAATCTGTTGTAACAGACGTTGTCCTTCTTCTGCTGCTGATGTAATTCCCATGACCATTACATGAATCTCTTAATTATCCATCATCACAATATCCAGCCCAATGCAATATCCGATGCTGCTGGCTCAGCTCTATTAAAGCAATATCCGGCAAAATTATGAAGTGTCCGATGCCGAAATGAGATGTAACTGGCTGTTCTGTGCAATATCTGGCATTGAGGTGTATCAACTGGCTCATAAACAGTAGCCAACCAGCACTGTATTGCAGTATTTTATCATTATTGTATTTTATGTTTAATTTTCATCTTTTACTCTTGGGAAAGTTTTAGGATAGAGGTTTGAGATGGATAGTGATGCAATATCCGGCACAATACCAAATATTGAGCCAGTGGGGGGGGTACTATGCAATATCCGAGATTTTACTTAAACCAGCGTAGGGCTTGGCTGAATTACACTGGATAATTGAGAGTTTACCATACCTTGTATCAGTAAATACGTGTCACGTGAAATTATTGTTCTTTCTTTCGATTCAAGGGATAACTTGATTTGATGATAGTACGAATTTAAATCTATCTTTGAGAATACTGTTGCTCTGCTTACTTCACTCTGTAGTTGTCCTACTGTTGGTATGGGATGGCAGGTGTGTTTTATTGCCTTGTTTGCAATCAGGTGGTCTTTGCTTATTCTGAGATCTCCATTTGGTTTTGGTGCTGCAGCTAGTGGAGAGTCCCATGGAGTGGGGCCTTCCACTCTCTCAGTGATGTCTGCTTCCTGCATTTCTTGTATTTTTTGCTCAATAGCATCTCGAACATGGAACAGTATTTGCCGAGAAAGTTGTGCCACTGGTTTTACATTGTTGTCAATGTTGATTTTGAGTTGAAAATTCTTTAATCTACCTGGCCCATCCAGAGTTGGCAGGTGTTTGTCTAGTATCCACCATGTTGATGATGGGACTCTGTTGGCTGTTACTGTGTTGGTTTGTTGGATGATGAGGAAGCCCAGTTTAGTACTGGCTCGGTTACTCAGTTTTGCTTTTGTAACATAACCTTTGTGAGCAGTTCTCTTTGTGATGTTTGTCAGCATTGCATAAAGCTCTCCATCTATTGGTATTTGAAAACACTAATCCCTCTTTTATCCGGACATATAGAGCCAAAGGAATGTCCGGGTAGTGGCAACATCCGGATAATGAACATTATTCCTCAACTATACCCAGACCCTACCTATGCCCACGTCCAACCTATACCTAACCTATTTGTACAGTACCTATGCTTAATTTGGCAGTGTTTTCTGGTCATTCAGGTATATTGGACATCAAAACACACATTGGAATATCCAAAGTAATGCTAAGCACCAAGAAAACCATGCAGAAAAACCACTGAAAACCCAAAAAACACCCTACCTAAATACTACTGTATGTTGGGTCTGGTTAGTACTTGGATGGGTGACCGCCTGGGAACACCAGATGCTGTTGGAATCCCTACGTGTCAAGTGGGGTTGGTGGAGGATTAGTGCCCCTCCCTGTAAAACAGTTAACTCTAAGCCATTGGCCACCCTGTCTGGGATACATGGCATCTGGCAATGAATGAATGAATGAATGAATGTACTGTACCCCTTGTTATTTTGGCAGTGTTTTCCTGTCATTCTGCCATATTTTGACATCAAAACATACGTAGGATGATCCAAAATAATTTTAGACACCAAGAAAACCACGTAAAAAACCACTGAAAACCAAAAAATACCCTACCTATACACCACTGTATGTACAGTACCCCTTCTAATTTTGGCACTATTTTCTGGTCATTCTGCCATACTGAGACATTAAAACACACATAGAATTATCCATAGAAATGCTAAACACTAAGAAAACCATGAAAAACAAAACAAAACCAAAAAACATCCGAGCTAAACACAAGTATATGTACAGTACCCTTCCTAATTTTGGCCGTGTTTTTCAGTCAGTCTGCCCTATTGGGACATCGAAACACACACAGGATTATCCATATTAATGCTAAACATCATAGAAACAATACATAACCAACAATAATCCACAAAAAACCTGACGGCGGTTTGAAAATCTTTTGTCTGTGACGAGTGATTGCTCCGGTGGCTCAGAAAAAAATCCATGGCCAAATATGCCACCAGAAATTGGTTATATTGGTATAAATTGTATGCCATTATCTTAGCTGGTGTTTATACAGTACTATAAGGTAAGCTAATAAAAATGCAGAAAACTGATAAGTAAAAGTACAGAAATGCAGCGAGAGTAAAGTGTTCAAGAGTAGAACTTACCTTCATCTAACTTCCTACCATTCTAGTGCAAAATTATGTCAGCACCTTCCAAGAGTTAGATGCAGAATTTCATGAGCTTTCTCGTGGATTTTGCAGAATTTTGATACAACCAATAGTAGTCAAATAAATCGCAAAAAACATCAAAAACTCAAGAGTCAGTGTTATCACCACGGAGGAGTTTTTTTTTTTTTTCCCATGGTTTTCTTGGTGTTTAACATTACTTTTGATATTCCTATATGTGTTCTGATGTCTAAATATGGCAGGTTGACCTGAAAAAAGTGCCAAAATTATGAGGGATACTGTACATACAGTAGTGTATAGGTAGGGTGTTTTTTGGTTTTCAGTGTTTTTTTTCATGGTTTTCTTGGTGTTTAGCATTACTTTGGATATTCCTATGTGTGTTTTGATGTTTAAATATCCCTGAATGACCAGAAAACACTGACAAACTAAGCACAGGTACTGTACAAACACAGGTAGGTTAGGGATAGGTTGGAGGTTGGGTATAGGTTGGGTCTTGGTATAGTAGGGGGGTTATTGTTCAGTATCCTGACATTGCAACTACTTGGACACACCTTTGGCTCCATTACGTCGGATAATTGAGGGACTGCTGTATTGGTGCCTTCTTCATCTTTCTTCATTTGATAAGCCTGAGCCTCTGTTGATTTGTAAGTGTATGCTTCTTGTAGAGCCTTTTACTCTGTTATGTCTGGCTCCTTAAGAAATGCTCATCGCTTTTTGTGTGAAGTGCACTTTTCTGTTAACTGGTCAATGATAGCTTTGTCTAGATTGTAATGATAAAAGTTGCATTTGGTTTCATGTGTCCTTAGCTGAGTTATGTAATTGTTCGTGGTTTCCCGTCTTTTGTGCCATGATGGGAACTTGTGTCATTAAAAAAATTCATTGGTTTTCCAAATTGGGATTTAAGGATCAAAGTCGGCTAGTCCAAGTGGAGCAGTAGCCCCTCAGATTTACTAGTCTGGGCCAGATTTTACTAGGCCGGCCAGTCATGCATCCAGAATGTTCCAGGACATTTAAAATTTTCTGGAATGATGTAGATCAGTTCAGCTATGTTTCAGAATAATCCAGGACATTCAGATTTTTCTAGAAATATGTAGATCAGAACAGACATGCACCTTCTGAAGCATTCCAGAAACTATAAGTGCCAGCCAGAAAAGCCCAGACAAGTTTGTCAAAAAATTTTTACTAGTCCATCCGGACTAGTAACTCCATAATTTTACTAGTCCGACACAGAATTTACTAGTCATTGACTAGTCGACTAGTGTTAAATCCCAGCTTGAGTTTTCTAACAAAAATATCTAGTGCCAGTTTTGTTTTGTATGTTGGCTCTGTTTGGTCTGTTGGGATTTCCAGCTTCAAAGTTTTCATGATCTCTCAATTTCTTTCATATGCCAGTCGCTTAGCATCTTCTGTTATATTGAGGGACACAAATGCATCTTCTGCATGTTATATAGAGTCTGTCCATGCTTGTTCTTGGTTGGTGTCATCCAGCTGTTGGGATTGCAGTTGCCATGTTCTCTTATGTCACTGGTGGGCTCATTGTCTCAGTTGTAGGCAAGATATATGTTGTTGTGCCCATGTATGGTAGTCAGTTTTCATCGCCACTGTACTGTTATTTCCTTCGGCTTCTGATGAAATCACTTTCTTTGTTTATTGTTCTGCAATGAAGGCATCAATATATGATATACAACATACAGTAACAATTATGAATTCCATTACAAAATAAACTCAAAACTGTACAGTGGGGAAACGAGTGGTCTGCAATGTGAATCTATGTAAAAATTGAACGAATAGCATAAAAATACTAGATAAATACAGTTTCATTACTGAAATAACATTCCTGGCATTTATGACAGGATGTTTTAGGAATTAACCTGTGCAGATGTCATTCAGTCTGACCTAGTCCTAAGTAGTCAAATGAGAGACTTTACACTGCATATGCATGAAAGTCTGACTTGGAGGACTTTACCTCCTCCACACCCCCTCTAACAATTATATTTAACTTCATACCTGAGAGATTGTAAATTAGCCTCCAGGTCCTCATAAAACCTCCTCATTGTTTGAAGAGGGTGCCAGTAACGTGAATAACCCATCAGCCATGACTGCACTGATTTCAGATCCTGGCTGTATTCTGGCACGAGAGTTAGAGCGTTCTGATTGGATTTTAAATTCAAGAGTTGAGCGCTGATTGGTCCTGTTGAGCTTTGAGGAAGACTGCTAGAGGGACAGAGGGTGGAGGTGAGGGACAGCAGGAGGAGGTAAGCACACATAAATTAGCACATTAAAAATAGCTCCCTTATTCATTTGCAGCAGAAATGTTAGCATATAGAAGAAGAGTGTTTTGAAATATTGTGCAATAAATACAGCACTTATAAGTCCTTGCAACCCAGTTGTGGCTTCTGCTAAATATCATCCACTAACCTAACCTAACCTAACCTAACCAGCCTGTTTTAACCAAATCGAAGCTAAGTTAAACTAAAGTAACCTAAAAGCCCCCCAGACCCCTCCATAATTTTAACCACCTAGGATTGCCACTAAACCCAGCCTTGGTAGCCCCCAGTACTTATCAGGCAAAAACTGAGTCACAGTTCTAACTTCATGTATCATAGCCTCACCTAATGCCCTTGATATATAGGTAAGGCACTTTAATATTATACAAAAAGAGAAACTCATTAGGGGAGTTGACTAGGTGGTATAAACCTTTTTCCTTAACTTGGCCCTGCTTTTCATTTTTTGTATGATATTCCACATAGCTCAGTGACAGAAAAGGACAGCTCTATGGCTCTAGATCTTTTCATAGCATTTCTTCATAACTAGCATGATATTCTAGTGTTGATCTATTGTCATAACTCAGCAGTGAAGCTGGAAAGATGGTAATTTTAGGCCAGGTTAGAATAAAAACAATATAGCTTCATGAGAGAGAAGATAGGCTACATGTGATACACAGTTGGTACCATGTAATTAGTCTATATATTTTGTAGGTGAATTGTTTAAAATTTCCATTATCTGTGGTAATTTATGGAACATTGCAAATAACCCATAAAAGACCAGTTTCAGTTGGATATTTTGACGATGTGCATCCTTGTAGACTTCTTGACGCTTTGAATCTGCATTACGTCCATGGTAGGTTATTCTTGCTGCTGCCAGACAACTGCATTGAGGAGGTGGTGGCCAAGTTCATAGAGAGATGGTCTGCTATCCTAATGGATGGGGGTTTGAATTTTTGACTGGAGCATAAATACTGTGTATACTGTGTATCAATCTATCTGTCTATCTTTCTATCTATTGCTGGATGCCTCAATCGTGTAAGGGGTGTCCACAAACAAATCACCTCCATGTCATCCTGTCCAATGCCTTTTCACTGCCCTGCTTCCAGGTCACAAGTGGCCTTCTGTACGTTGAATGAAAGTGTCTGGCAGCAGCAAGGATAATGTAACACATCATTATCATCATCCTGCCTCTTTTTCCACCTGCAGATAAAGGGAGGTAGTGTACAGGCCAGGAAAAAGAAAAAAGGTGATAGTGGTGGAACAGTATGACCAGTGATACGGGCCACACATGCACTCATTTACCATTCAGGCTCCTGGGATCCGGGCTTCACCTGATAGGTACACTGTTCCACATGTAGCTTCATATTTGTCTCTGACAGAGGCAGTTGTATGGCTGTCAAGTCAAAAGGGGGTGCCCGTGTAATTCTGCAGTTATTACACTTCAGCTTGACTTAAAATTGCCATCTTTCCATCCTGAATACTGAACTGTAATAGATATCAGCACTATAATATAATGCTAATAAAATAAATGTGCAGCATTGACAATGTTTAGGTGGATGTGCAGTGCTTCCCTGAGTGTGAGGTCTGGGGGGGCTAGGTTTACAGTGGAAGAATTGAGGGGTAGGATGGGCTTGGAGTGTATTGGTGTTGTGATGAGGAGAGGTAGATTGAAATTATTTGGGCATGTGGAAAGGATGGGGGATTGGGTGCAGAAAGTAAGAAGTGTTGATGTTAGGGGTAGGGTTGCGAGAGATACCAAAAATGACCTGGGATGAGGTCATTGAATGTGACCTCAGGGATAAGGGACTGAATCGGGAAGCTGCTGGAAATCAAGCTGCATGGAGAGCTGTCATTAGGTGACCAAGGCTGACACATGCAGGCATGTAGGAGCCTTAAAAATATATATATATATATATATATATATATATATATGTGTGTGTGTGAAGGGAGTTCTGGGCAAATGTGGATGCGTGCATGGACAAGTGTGAGAGAGTGTTTTTGACTGGAGATATGAATGGAAAAGTAGGGAGTGTGAAGGTGGATGGAGTAATTGGTGAGTGGGGTGTGCCTGCAGAAGTGGATGAGAATGGCAGTGCTCTAGTGGACATTTGCACAGGGAGGGAGGCGGTGATAGCCAACACATTTTTTAGGCACAAAATAATCCATAGGTATACGTGGCGAGTGATGAGAAGGGTGGGCGGTGAACTGAATTAATGGAAGGCAATGATTGATTATGATTGATTATGTGTGTGTGGATGAGAGCATGAGAAGGTGTGTAATGGATGCAAGAGCATACAGAGGCTGGGGGAGTGGAAAGTTAAGGTTCAAATAAAATGGAGGAGTAGAAGGGAAGGACAGGAGGAAGTAGTGCGTACAAGGAGGATAGAAAGGTTACAAGAGGATGGAAAAAGGCAGAATATAAGAGAGAAGTGGAGGAGTGATTGGGTAAATATGATTTGGAGCAGATGGGAGAGATGGAAAATGTCTGCAAGATATTCACAAAAGAAATCTGTGCAGCATGTGATGTGATGTGTAGGATGAAGAGAAGATGAAAGGGGGTGCAAGGAACAGGATGGTGGAATGAAGAGGTGAGACAAGGTATGGTGCAAAAGAAAAAAGCATATAATGAGTGGGTAGAAAGAAAATGCATGGAGGAATTTGAGTGATAGAAGAGAGAGTTATATGTAGAGAGGAAGAGAGAAGTGAAAAGATTAGTAAGAGAGAGTAAGTAGAGAGTGGATGGAGATTTTGGAAGGCTTTTAAGTGTAAAGTGGAGGCAATGTAAGAAAATGTTCTGGAAGGAGGTAATGAGAGTTGCACAGGGTAATAAAGAAGTTAGTAGGGGAGTGAAAGACAAAAATCGTAAATTCATTGTGGAGAAGGGAAAAAAGTGAACTGATGGAGAGAACACTTTAAGGAACTGTTAAATTAGAAAATGAAAGTAATGTGAGTATAAGTGGATGGGGAATGGCTGGGAGAAGGAGGGATGTGAGAAGGGAGGAGAGATCAGTAGGATGGAAGTTGTGGAAGCGGTGAAGAAAGTCAAAATGGGGAAAGCCTTAGGAGTTGATGGAGTGTGTAGTGAAATGCTGAAGCATGGGGGAGAGATAATAGTAGAATGGATGTGGAAGATGTGCAGATTTGCCTGGGAGGAAGGTAGAGTCCAGGAGGATTGGAAGTCAGGTATAATTATTCCCATGTATAAAGGAAAAGAGGAAAAAGAAGTGTGTGGTAATCATAGGGGCATTTGTCTTCTTAGTATAATAGGAAAAGTACTTGGTAGGATACTTACTGACCGTGTTAGGGAAATAAAATATATATCTGAAAAATTACTTAGAGATGAACAGGGAAGTTTTAGGAAGGGAAGAGGTTGTGTACAGTAGATCAGATATTCATCCTAAAGCCTTTAGTGGAAAAGTTTCTAGAGAGGGGAAAAGTTGTATGTGGCCTTCATGGATTTGGAGAAAGCATATGACAGGGTGGATAGACAAGGAAATTGGAAAATATTAGGAGTAAATGGGAAGCTGTTGAATGCTGTGAAGAGTATGTATGGGGACAAAAAGGCTTTAGTGCATGTAGATAGTGAACTGAGTGAATTTTTGTCTGAATGTTGTATTGAAACAAGGATGTGTCATGTCTCCATGGTTGTTCAATCTCTGTATGGATGGGGTTACAAAAGAGATACAAGGTAGGACAGTGGATGTTGGAGTGGCCCTAATGAGAGGGAGCAGCATTTGGAAACTTCCTGTTCTGTTGTTTGCAGAGGATACTGTATTGTTAAGACAAAGGGGAATTGCAAGGCTTGGTGAATGAGTTTGGGAGAGTATGTAAGAAATGGAATCGTTTTGTTTTGTTTCGTTTTTAAAGGCTCCAACATGCTTGCATGCGTCGGCCTTGGTCACCTAATGGTGGCTCTCCATGCTGCACGATCTATTGCAGCCTCCCTGTCCAGTCCTTTAACCCTGAGGTCACACTTAATGACCTCGTCCCATGTCTTTCTCGGTCTACCCCTCATAACCCCACCCTCAATATTAACACATCTCACCTTCCTCACCCAATTATCATCCCCCATCCTCTCCACATGCCCAAACCATCTCAATCTACCTCTCCTCTTCACAACACCAATACACTCCAGTCCCATCTACCCAGCCCCCCCCCAGACCTTGGACGCACGGACACACTACACATCCACCTAATCATTGTCATTTCTGTACGTCTGAGCCTGCGAATATCCGCCTCCTTTACTGCCCAGGTCTCATTACCATACAGCATTACACTCCTAACACATGCTGCATACAAAGACCCCTTAGCACGTAGAGAGAGTCCTCTCAATGTCAGGAGAGGCAAGAGCTCCCTGAACTTCTTCCAACCACTTCCCACCCTGGCCACAGAGCTAGCTCCAGCCCCACCTCCAGCACACAACATGTCTCCCAAATAACAAAACTCTTCCACACACTCAAGAAATTCACCAGCAAGTTCAATCCTTTCACGCCTGATAAACTCCATCTGCTCTCCCCGACATGCCACACACATAAAATCAGCATTATCTCACAGTCTACCTCTGATACTACTACATCTCTTGTGCACCCATTTATCACAAACACCGCACAAGATGGAATTACTTCCCACACCCTTGTGGCAAACTGCACATGGCCACTCTCCCTCGTCTTTGACAGTACTGCCGCCAACCCTCGATATCATCACTTTTGTTTTATCTGCATTTACTCTTAAGCCCTTGTGCCCCATACCATCTCTCCATTTCCTAAACCTTTCCTTCGCCTCCCTTTCGTTCTCTGGAATTAACACCAAGTCATCAGCATACAACATCCCCCACGGGAGTCCATTTCTGAAGTCATGTGAGAGGGCTTCATGTACCATGATGAACAACATGGGACTCAAAACTGACCCCTGATGCACACCAGCGTTCACGGAAAACTCATCACTCAAATCTCCATTCACTCTTACCTGGGTGTGAGCACCCACATACAGTACATAGCCATAACCACCCTAAACAACCACTCTTCCAAGCCAAGCTTTCTCATTGCCCACTTCACCACCTCTCTAGGGACTTTGTCAAAGGCCTTTTCCAAATCAACAAAAACAAGTAAAGATCCCTTTTCTTACCAGTATATTTTTCCTGAAGCTGTCGAACAATGAATATGGCGTCAGTGGTCCCTCTGCCTGGCATAAACCCAAACTGCATCTCATTTATATTCACTCTTTCTCTAATCATACCATCTAAAACTTTCTCCATTACCTTCATTATCTGATCTGAAAGCTTTATACCCCTATAATTTCCTCTTTCCAGGGTATCATCCTTCCCTTTATACACATTTACAATTATGCTCTTCAGCCAATCATCTGGGACAACACATTCATTTATAATCCTATTTATCAGGTCAGAGACTAACCTCACCCCTATATCTCCTGAGGCCTTCAACATTTCGGCGGTCAACCCAGACACACCTGCTGCCTTCCTCGCCTTCATCCTGCCTATTGCCTCACTCACAGTAGCAGCATCAATCAAAGGCCAAGGGCCAAACACTGGATCTGCTGGCTCCAAACCTTCCCTGTCCCAGTCAAACTCCTCATTCAGCAACCGGCTGTAATGCTGTCTCCATGCATCTTTAATATCCTCACTGATCACCACTACCCTTCCTTCATCATTCTTCACACACTGCTCACCTATAATATCCCGATTATCCCTCTTCATCTGATTTGCCACCTTAATTATCATATTTTTCTTTTCCCCATGGTTTAGGTTATCAAGTAAAAGTCTCTGTGACTCAGACTTCGCCCTGTATACCTCTCTTCTAGCCCTACGCTTGGCAGCCAAGTATTCCTCCTTGCTACCACCCTTCTTCCATTCCCGGAAAAGCCTTCTTTTCTCCTTAACTGCAGCTTCTACACCCTCATCCCACCACCAAGTTACTTTATGTCTTGGTGGTCCTCTTGTCCAACCGCATATTACATCAGTAACTCTCAAGAGATTGTTCTTGAGGGCTCTGTACTGTTCATTAACGCCTCTGTCTATGGCTCCCTGTTCAGCCACCACTCTCCTCATCTCGCTATAGAAGGCATCCCTTACTACTTGGTTTTTCAGCTTCCATATATTCCTCATAGGTACATAAGTCCTTTTTTTCATCACTCATTCTTTAAGCACCATATCACAGATCAATAGTTTGTGCTGCTGCACAGACTCCTCACTTCCTATAACTTTAACATCCCTCACTAACCTCCTATCAGCCCTCCTAACCTGAAAATAATCTATCTGACTGCTATTTCCCCCAGACTCATATGTAATTAACCTACTGTCTCTTTTCCTAAAATATGTGTTGCACAATCATGTCTGTTGCCTCCCCAAACTCGAGTATCCTTTCCCCTTCCACATTCCTTATACCATACACACATCCCCCATGTACTCCTTCATAACCTTGTGCTGCTTCACCTACATGACCGTTAAAACCCACTCCCAAAACCACCATCTCATCATCCCACATACCACCTACTGCACGTATTGAATCATCCCAACATCTATTTTCTTTGCTTCATCCAATCCTGCCTGTGGAGTATATGCCGATGTAATTGCAGTTATCTTTCTGCCGAACCGAATTTTCACTACCAATATCCTATCGCTTACTCTCATAACATTCATAACATATTCCACCCATTTCTCTGCAACCATCACACCAACACCCCCATATCCGTCTGTCCCCTCTGCCAAAACAACTTATAGGAACAGTCCTTCCCAACAAACTTCCTGGTTGATCCACCCTTGTACCGGACTTCCTGCAAACACGCCGCATCCACCCACCTCCTACTGAATGCCTCAACGACTTCCCCCACTCTTTCCCTCAAACTTCCCACATTCCATGAACCCATTCTCATCCCCCTGGGTGATTTGCTATCCTCAGGCATGCTTTGAAACTTATCCTTGTATTTTCTCTTAGTCAGTATTAATAAAGGGGGACAGACACACCACAGGCCCCAATCACTGCACAGTCTCAGGTCCAGGCAATGGATTTGGGACCCCTAGCCCACCAGCTTACCAGTGGCTGTGGTAGTGCCCATGGGGCACCCTGCCAGGACAGCTGCAGGGACGCCCTCCAGTTGTGCCATGGCACAGCAACTGTCCCGCCATTATACACCCACTGATAGGGCAGCCTCCTTGGGCGCTACTCTCAGGTTCGGGCCCCTCTCTATTGGGCGGAAGCGGCAGCCTGGGAATCGCAATGCCCTGTACCCTCAATCACAGGCCCGAGTCCCATCTCACCCTGGACCCATGATCTATGCCGGCGGAACCCCTGTCGTGCCTCCCCCCAGAAGTCCGCCACTAGGTAGCGGGGGCAAAGTTTTCTGGCCGCATGCCCTTGCTGGCGCCTACTCCTGTAATGTAGTGGGATACGTTGTTTCATTTCGTTTCGTTTTGTTTTTAAAGGCTCCAACATGCTTGCATGTGTTGGCCTTGGTCACCTAATGGCGGCTCTCCACGCTGCACAATCCATTGCAGCCTCCCTGTTCAGTCCCTTAACCCTGAGGTCACACTTAATGACCTCGTCCCATGTCTTTCTCGGTCTACCCCTCATAACCCCACCCCCAGTATTAACACTTCATACCTTCCTCACACAATTATCATCCCCCATCCTCTCCACATGTCCAAACAATCTCAATCTACCTCTCTTAATCACAACACCAATACACTCCAATCCCATCCTACCTCTCAACTCTTCCATCGTAAACCCAGCCTCTCCAGGCCTTGGACGCAGAGTCGCACTGCACATCCACCTAATCATTGTCATTTCTGTACGTCTGAGCCGGCGAATATCTTCCTCCTTCACTGCCCAGGTCTCATTACCATACAGCATTACACTCCTAACACATGCTGCATACAAAGACCCCTTAGCATGTAGGGAGAGTCCTCTCAGTGTCGGGAGGGGCAAGCGCTCCTTGAACTTCTTCCAACCACTTCTCACGCTAGCCACAGAGCGAGCTCCAGCCCCACCTCCAGCACACAACATGTCTCCCATCAAAACTCTTCCACACAGTCTAGAGATTCACCAGCAAGTTCAATCCTTTCATGTCTGACAATCTCCACCTGCTCACCCCGACACGGCGCACACATAAAATCAGCATTATCTCGCAGTCTACCTCTGATATCACTACATGTCTTATGCACCCATTTATCACAAACACCGCACAAGATAGAATTACTTCCCACGCCCTTGTGGCAAACTGCACATGGCCACTCTCCCTCGTCTTTGACAGTACCGCCACCAACCCTAGATATCATCACTTTTGTTTTATCTGCATTTACCCTTAAGCCCTTGTGCCCCATACCATCTCTCCACTTCCTAAACCTTTTCTTCGCCTCCCTTTCGTTCTCTGCAATCAACACTAAATCATCAGCATACAACAACTCCCACAGGAGTCCGTTTCTAAAGTCACGTGAAAGGGCTTCAAGTACCATGATAAACAACATGGGACTCAAGACTGACCTCTGATGCACACATTCACGGAAAACTCATCATTCAAATCTCCATTCACTCTTACCTGGGTGTGAGCACCCACATACATAGCCATAACCAGCCTAACCAGCCACTCCTCCAAGCCAAGCTTTCTCATTGCCCA
This sequence comes from Coenobita brevimanus, assembly GCF_032717465.1. NCBI lineage: Eukaryota > Metazoa > Arthropoda > Malacostraca > Decapoda > Coenobitidae > Coenobita > Coenobita brevimanus. The sequence continues at coordinate 1,167,570 of NC_137009.1, forward strand.
CTTCACCACCTTTCTAGGGACTCTGTCAAAGGCCTTTTCCAAATCAACAAAAACAAAATAAAGATCCCTTCTCCTACCAATATATTTTTCCTGAAGCTGTCGAACAATGAACATAGCATCAGTGGTCCCCCTGCCTGGCATAAACCCAAACTGCATCTCATCAATATTCACTCTTTCTCTAATCATACCTTCTAAAACTCTCTCCATTACCTTCATTATCTGATCTAAAAGCTTTATACCTCTATAATTTCCTCTTTCCAGGGCATCACCCTTCCCTTTATACACATTTACAATTACACTTTTCAGCCAGTCATCTGGGACAACACTCTCATAAATAATCCTATTTATCAGGTCAGTGACTAACCTCACCCCTATATCGCCTGAGGCCTTCAACATTTCGGCAGTCAACCCAGACACACCTGCTGCCTTCCCCACCTTCATCCTGCCTATTGCCTCACTCACAGTAGCAGTATCAATCAAAGGCCAAGGGCCAGACACTGGATCTGCTGGCTCCAAACCTTCCCTGTCCCAGACAAACTCCTCATTCAACAACCAGTTATCATGCTCTCTCCATGCATGTTTAATATCCTTACTGTTCACCACTACCCTTCCTTCATCATTCTTCACACACTGCTCACCTATAATATCCCGATTATCCCTCTTCACCTGACCTGCCACCCAAAATATCATATTTTTCTTTTCCCCAAGATTTAGGTTATCAAGTAATAGTCTCTGTGACTCAGAGTTTGCCCTGTATACCTCTCTTCTAGCCCTCCACTTGGCAGCCAAATATTCCTCTTTGCTACCACCCTTCTTTCATTCCCGGAAAAGCCTTCTTTTCTCCTTAACTGCAGCTTCTACACCCTCATCCCACCACCAAGTTGTGTGAAGTGTAAAGTGCATGTGGTGTAGTGCATAAGATAGTTAGAGGAAATGTTTGGGAGAGTATGCTGGTCTACTCTCCATGTTACTGTCACACTGAAAAGGTCAGCAAAGGGGGATGGTTAGATAGGTAGTGAAACAGGAGCTCCAGCTCTCCCTATCACCAGTATTCCCATTCCCCTCGGGAGTACCACCCTGTTTGGCCCATGCTACAGCCTCCTCCTACTAATGTAGGAGGGAGAAAGTAATGAAGGGAGAAATGTGAGGGAGAAAGTAATGAAGAATAAAGTTGTGTCTTAGAAATGGAGCCACTGAATGCACAGTGAGGTTGGTTCACTTCATTTAGTTTTTAAAGGCTCTAACATGCTTGCATGCATCGGCATTGGTCACCTAATGGTGACTTGCTTGCCACATTGCCTGATCTTTGCCAGTCTCCTTGTTCAGTCCGTTATTTCTGAGATCACATTCTCTGACCTCGTCCCAGGTCTTTTTTGGTCTGCCTCTTGTGACCCTACCCCATTGTTAAAACCACTTTCTGCACCCAGTTGTCATCTCCCATCATCTCCACATGCTCTAACCATCTCAATCTACCTCTCCTCATTGCAGCACCAATACACTCCAGTCCCATCATACCTCTTAATTCTTCCATTATAAACATAGCCCCCCCAGGCCTTGCATTCAGGGACACACTGCATATCCACCCATTCATTGTCATTTCTGCACGTTTGAGCCTGCAAGTATCCTTTTCCTTTACTGCCCAGGTCTCACTACCATACAGTACAGCATCACACTCCTAACATATGCTTCTTACAAAGATCCCATAGCACAGAGGGAGAACCCTCTCAATGTGAGGAGAGGCAACAGCTCCTATAACTTCTTCCAACCACTCATTCTAGCCACAGAGCTAGCTCCAACCCCCCTTCCAGCACATAACACGTCTTTCAAATAAGAAACTCTTCCACACACTCGAGAGATTCATGAGGAAGATCAATCCTCTCACACCTGACAATCTCCACCTGGTCTCCCCAACACACCACACATGAAATCAGCATTGTCTCACGGTCTGCCTCTAATACCACTACATCACCTATCTGTCTATCCATTGTCAGATGCTTCAGTCCTGTGAGGGGTGGCCACAAACATCATCCTGTCCAATGCCACTTCACTGCCTTGCTCCCAGCTCACACCTTCCTCTCTCATATACCTCTCCACTCCATCCCTCCATTTCATCCTTGGCCTCCCCCTCCCTCTGCCCCCCTCCACCTCACTCGCATGCACTCTCCTCATTAGTCTCTCGCTCTCCATCCTCTCCACATGGCCAAACCACCACAATGTACTCAATGTACTTCTCCTAACATTTTCTGTCATATCCACATCTCTTATGCACCCACTTATTACAAACACTGCACAAGATGGAATGACTTACCACGCCCTTGTGGCAAATCGCACATGGCTACTTTCCCTTTTCTTTGACAGTACTGCCACCAGCCCTAGGTATTGTCACTTTTGTTTTATCTGCATTTACTCTCAAGCTCTTGTGCCCCATACCATCTCTCCATTTCCTGAATCTTTCCACTGCCTCAACTTTCATTCTCTGTGGTCAACACCAAATCATCACCATACAACATCTCCCATGGGAATACATTTCTGAAGTCACGTGAGAGGGCTTTAAGCACCATGATAAACAACAAGGGACTACTCAGATCACTCGCCGCTCCATTCAGTCACATAAAGACAACACACAGCTGCATGCACGGCCTCCTGACATCCACCCTTCTGAATCCTGTCTCCCTCATGAGGACAGGGTCCACCTGGCCAGGCTGAGATGTGGGCACCATCCAGCCCTCTTAAGCTACCAGAAGAGGCTAGATGACTCCGTCGCTGATGTCTGTCCAGGATGCAGCACAGCACCCCATACTATTAAGCACATTATGGAAGACTGCATTGCACACAGTCACCTACGCCAACATCACAGCATACACTCTTTGAGAGCTCTGTGGGAAAGTCTGGTCTCGGCCATGGCCTTCCTAAGGGACTCGGAGCTGTTCGGTCAGACTGCCTAGGGAACAACTACTACAACAAAGGACTCAAGACTGACCCCTGATGCACTCCAACATTCATGGAAAACTCCACACACAAATCTCCAGTCACCCTTACCTGGGTGTGAGCACCCACATACATAGCCGTAACCACCCTAACCAGCCACTCCACGATCCCAGGGTTTCTCATTGCCCACTTCACCATCTCTCTGGTGACTCTGTCAAAGGCCTTCTCCAAATGACAAAAAACAAAGTACAGATCCCTATTTGTTCTTATATATTTTTCCTGAAGCTGTCAAATAATAAATTCCCATATGGCATCAGTGGTCCCTTTGCCTGGCATAAACCCAAACTGCATCTCATCAATATTCACTCTTTCTCTAATCATACTTTCAAGAACTCTCTCCATTACCTTCATTATCTGATCTATAAGCTTTATGCCTTAACAATTTCCTCATTCCAGGGCATCGCCCTCTCCTTTGTACACATTTACAATCACAGTCTTCAGCCAATCATCTGGGACAACACACTCACATATAATTGTATTTATCAAGTCAGGAACTAATCCCACTCCTATATTTACTGAGGAACCAGACACACCTGCTGCCTTCCCCACTTGCATCCTGCCTATTGCCTCACTCACAGTAGCATTGTCAATCAGAGGCCAAGGGCCAAACACTGAATCTGCTGGCTCCACACCTTCCCAGTTCCAGTCAAACTCCTCATTCAACAGCCGGTTGTAATGCTTTCTTCAGGCGTCTTTAACATCCCCACTGTTCACCACTACCTTTCCTTCATTATTCTTCACACACTGCTCACCTGTGATATCGCTGTTTTCCCTCTTCATCTGGTTTACCACCTTAAATATCATATTCTTCCTTTCCACACTATTTAGGTTATCCAGTAAAAGTCTCAGAGGAACAGGAAAATATGAGTGCATGTACGTACTTGGGTAGTGTGATGAGTAATAATGGAGGTTTAGAGGATGAAGCGCTTGAAAGGGTACAGCGAGGAAGAAAGGTTCCTGATTCTTTGAAAGCAGTGATAGGAGATAGGGAAGTGAGCATGGAAGTAAAAATGTCAATGCATGATAGTACTGTGATACACACTCTAACGTATGGAAGTGAAGCAGTGGAAATGTGTTATTTGAGACTCTAACGTATGGAAGTGAAGCAGCGGAAATGTGTTATTTGAGAGGTGCATGTGAAGTTACATGGAGAGGCAGACTGACAAATGAGGAAGTAAAGGGGCGTTGTGGCGTGGATGTTCTAGAAAGCTTTAGGAGAAATACACTGAGATGGTTTGGCTTTGTGGAGAGGATGGAGAGCAAGAGGCTGACGAGGAGAGTGTATGTGAATGAGATGGAGGAGGGGGAGAGGGAGGAGGAGACCGAGGATGAGATGGAAAGATGGAGTGGAGGAGAGGTATATGAGAGAGGAGGTTGTGAGCTGGGGGGCAAGCAGTGAAATGGCGGGAGACAGGGCGGCATGGAGGTGATAAGTTTGTGGCCACTTCTTACGGGATTAAGGCATCTGGCTGTAGATAGATAGATAGAAAATGATGATGATGATGATGATTTATAATCAAGAAGTTCAGATATATTTGTGCTTGGATAATGAAGAGGAATAATATCCCGGTCTATAATCCTGTCACTTTAACTTGGCCAAAAATTGCCATATCTCCGTCTAGAATGTTGATTTATAACATTAAATTAACATTAGAATACTTTATTGTGTTAATCATGAAGAAATGCAGTGGAAAGAATGTAGAGCTGTAGTATTATTTTTTTCACCCACTGAGCTCTGAGATATCTGTCCATCAATCATCCAATCCTACGTTGCCACATAAGGAGCGTAGGAGCCCGGGGCTAGGCAAGTTGATCCTGACATTTTAGATGAGAGTGAGATATAACCTGCAAAAAGAAAAAAAAAACATTGCCAAGTTAAGATGAAACAACTGTAGCAAGCAGGTAGAGTGGGGGAGAGGCCTTATTTGTTATTTAGCACAGGGCCTTCCAGAACATAAGACTGTATTATTAAAACTGGGTTGGCGAAAATGAAGCAGAGTTCTGATATTTTTTATTATCATTTATGGAAAACCTGTGTTATCAGCCTTCATCCCACATTACAGTGTACTCAGCAGTCATACAGAAAGAGAAGACATGTTATATCATAATCACTTGCATCAGAAAATGTCATCACATTCAGGGGGCTTATCCATACCTTTGCAGTCTGTTTCAGTAACACAGACCTTACAGCAGATGGCAGCTTGTATTCTCATTAGTGTATGAGGCTGACTGTACTCTTTTCACCTTAACTTGGCCCAGATTATCATCATTTTGCTGCATATTTCCCATACCTCAGTGACAGAGAAATACAGTATTGTGATAGTGCAGATGGGGGACATGGAAGGTGTGTGCAAGATATTCACAGAAGAAATCTTTGCAGCATGTGAGGTGGTGTTTGGGGTGAAGAGACGACAAAAGGGGGCGCAAGGAACAGCATGGTGGAATGAAGAGGTGAGAGAGGCTGTGGCACAAAAGAAGAAAGCATATAGTGAGTGTATGAGAAATGGGCGTGGAAGAAGTTCAGAGACGGAAAAGAGAGTTACATGTAGTGAGGAAGAGTTACATGTAGGGAGGATGGGGGATGATAATTGGGTGAGGAAGGTGAGAAGTGTTAATATTAGGGGTGAGGTTATGAGGGGTAGACCGACAAAGACATGGGACGAGGTCATTAAGTGTGACCTCAGGGTTAAGGGACTGAACAGGGAGGCTGCAATGGATCGTGCGCGTGGAGAGCTGCCATTAGGTGACCAAGGCCGACACATGCAAGCATGTTGGAGCCTTTAAAAATGAAACGAATGAAGTGAAACGAAGAAAGAGGTGAAAAGGTTAGTAAGAGAGAGTAAGAAGTGAGTGGATGAGGAATTTGGAAGGAATTTGAGTGTAAAGTGGAGGGACTGTAACAAAATGTTCTGGAAAGAGGTAAAGAGAGTTAGACAGGGTGTCAGAGAAGTTAGTCATGGAGTAAAAGATAAAAATGGTAAATTACCAGAGGAGAAGGGAGAAAAACTGAGCAGATGGAGAGAACACTTTAATGAATTGTTGAACATAGAGAATGAAAGTAATGCAAGTTTAAGTGGCTGGGGAATGGCTGGGAGACAGATGTGAGAAGGGCGGAAGAAATCAGTAGGGTGGAAGTTATGGAAGCAATGAAGAAAGTCAAAATGGGGAAAGCCCCAGGAATTGATGGAGTGTGTAGTGAAATGCTGAAGCATGGGGGAGAGATAGTAGTAGAATGGATGTGGAAGATGTGCAGATTGGCCTGGTAGGAAGACAGAGTCCTGGAGGATTGGAGGTCAGGTATAATTATTCCCTTGTACAAAGGAAAAGAGGAAAAAGAAGTGTATGGTAATCATAGGGGCATTTGTTTTCTTAGTGTAATAGGAAAAGTATATGGTAGGATACTTATTGACTGAGTTAGGGTAATAACAGAGGAATTAGTTGGAGAAGAACAGGGAGATTTTAGGAAGGGAAGAGGTTGTGTGGATCAGATATTCATTCTTTGATGTTTTGTGGAAAAGTTTCTAGAGAAGGGAAAGAAGTTGTTTACAGCCTTCGTGGATTTGGAGAAAGCATATGACAGGGTGGATAGACAAGGATTGTGGAAAGTATTAAGAATATATGGAGTAGATGGGAAGTTGTTGAAGGCGGTGAAGAATATGTATAAGGGTGCTAAGGCTGCAGTGCATGTGAATAGTGAACTGAGTGAATTTTTCTTTTTGAAGGTTGGGTTGAAACAGGAATGTGTCATGTTTCCATGGTTGTTCAGTCTGTATATGGATGATGTTATAAAAGAGATACAAGGTAGGGCAGTGGATGTTAGAGCGGCCCTAATGAGAGAGGGCAGTGTTTGGAAACTCCGTTTTGTTGTTTGCAGATGATACTGTGTTGTTAAGTGAAGACGAAGGGGAGCTGTAAGGCTTGGTGGATGAGTCTGAGAGAGTTTGTAAGATATGAAATCTAAAGGTGAATGTAGAGAAGAGTAAAGTTATGGTCTTCGAGAGAAGTGAAATCAGTGAATGTACAGTGAGGTTGGATGACGAGGAAATGGAAAATGTGAGTGCATTTAAGTACTTGGATAGTGTGATGAGTAAGGATGGAAATTTAGAGGGTGAAGTGCATGAAAGGGTACAACATTGAAGAAAGGTTGCCGGTTCCTTGAAAGCAGTGATAAGAGACAGGGAAGTGAGCCTGGAAGTGAAAAGTTACTACATGACAGTATTGTGATACCAACCCTAATGTGTGGAAGTGAAGCTTGTACCTTGTTGGAGAGACAGAAGTCAAGAGTGAGAGGAGTGGAAATGAGTTATTTGAGAGGAGCATGTGGAGTCACATGGAGAGACAGACTAATAAATGAGGATGTGAAGGAGCGTTGCGGTGTGGACGTGGATGTGATGGGAAACGTTAGGAGAAACACATTGATGTGGTTTGGCCATGTGGAGAGGATGGAGAGTGAGAGACTGATGAGGAGAGCGTATGTGAATGAGGTGGAGGAGGGGAGAGGGAGGGGGAGACCAAGAATGAGATAGAGGGGTGGAGTGGAGAGGTATATGAGAAAGGGCAGTGTTATCTCAGAGCAGGGCAGTGAAATGGCGGGGGACAGGGCGACATGGAGGTGATTTGTTTGTGGCCACCCTTTACAGAATTAAGGCATCTGGCAATAGATAGATAGATAGATACTGCTATCCTCTCCATAGCACTTCTTGATGGCTTGCATCATCTTCTGGTGTTAATCTCTTGGTACAGCTCAACATTCAAAATAGCGTGATGGCAATTTCAGGCCAAGTGAAAGTGAAAAGAGTATATTAACTCGTCCTCAACTTCTGTTTGCTTAGTACACTTTACCAGTCTCTTGTACCAGTTTGTTATTTATAGCTTTGTAATATCAGTCTGTGTGCTGGAGAGGGATGCTTTCATATGGTGGCACTGGTATGACTGGGTGTTGGAGATATTTGGTTGTACAATGTTCCCACAGTGTCCTCCCTATCCCCCCAAAAGGAGGATGGTGAATTGCATAGGACAGGCAACTTCAGTCTGTAGTCCAACAGGTTCACGTCCAGATGAGACTGGGATTGGAGCTACTACTACTCCTAAAGTTGACATAGACTGCATAAATAACATGCAAGAGATTATTAACTTGCCACGTGTGGAAATAAGCCAGTAAGGAAGAGTGAGATAGTATGCTCTTTTCACTGTAATACCAGAAAATGTTGCTAGTCATGAAGAAATGCTGTGGAAATGATGTAGAGCCGTAGCACCGTAATTTACTGTCTCTGAGTTATGTGAAATAAACTGCAAAAGAATAAAAATCAGGGCCAAGTTAAGGTTAAAAGAGTATAGGAAGCTTCCTTAACCAATGAAACCAGGAGCCAGCACATAAAGTCAGGAAAACTGTTGAAACTGAATGGTTATTTTATAGCAGTTGTGATGCTGGAGAGGGATGCATTCATGTTGTGGCAACGATATGACTGGGTGGTGGAACTGCCTGAATATTTAAATGTCCCTCAGTTCCCTCCCTATTCCCCAGTGAGAGAATGGTGGACTACATGAGAAGGGTGACTTCAGCCTGCTGTCTAGTGTGTTAACATCCAGATAAATATAGGGGTGCAACCCATACTTCTTTTACTAATGTATATTTGGTATATTTTCATCTCGGAACTGAACCACTGTCTCAGCTAGAATACTAAGTTTGTATTTACATGAAATTCATTTTTGAAGTAAGAATGAGTCTTGTTGTTTGCAAGTTAAATTTATTCTCCAGTCTGACAACACTTTGCCAGCAACTTAGGAAAAATAGGTCAGAGATGTTTTTCAGGTTATAATGTTACACTAAATGCACCATACTAATAGCATTTATTTTTCCAGGTACAGTTAAAGACAGACTGCATGAAGAACAGAAGTCTTAGAAGCACCAGACTTGTCAGCTGCAGCCCTCCTCCCCACACAACACCAAGTAGGAGTAGTAGCTGCAACTCAAAGCTCATTGGAATATGAATCAGTATCATCCTTTTGAGGGACAAGAAGGAAATTGAAGGACAAAAAAATAACTTGGCAGTGGAGGCAACCAGTCAGTATAGTGCCACCACAGGAAGGCATCGCTCTCCAGCACCCCAACATCAAGAGAAAGAAGTAGCAAGTGTGTGTTTGTCCTTCTCCCAATGCGAAGAAGAAGAAAAAGGTATCAAGTTTGTTAGTCCCTCTCCCAACACAAAGAAGAAAACAAGTCTGTTTGGCCTTCTTCAGATACCAAGAACTAAGAAGCTCTGAGTGTGTTTTGGAAGGACTGTTGAAGTAGTAAAGAACTGTCTCTGTAGATGCAAATTACTTTGTATGTTGATTTGTTTGTGAGGGTGGTGTGTGAACTGATGGGCTGCATGCTGTAAGGGATTTTTTTTTTTTTTTTTTTTTTTTTTTTATTGCAGTGAAATACCCCTTTCTAGAATGGTGAACTGCTCCTTGTATTTATTTATATATTTATTGACGTATTTAAATTTATTTATTTATTTATTGACTTATTTAATTATTTTGGATGTTAAACTGTATTGCCCTTGCAGAAGCATAGGGGGCCTTGGTAAGGTTACTCAATCCAGAAATTGAAAATTTTGAATCTGGATGATGTCTGTGTTAGGTCCTCCTCACTCGTACCATACAATTTCATTAATTTTAGAAAAGGCTGCTTGAAACTGGACCAGTCCCACTACTTAAATATTTAGTGGAACATCACAGTTATATCTGCCATTGCATGCAGGGATCTCTTTCCAGTACCTGTGAAAAAGTTAAGCATCTAAAGTGTTGGGATGGAGGTGGATGAGCCAAAAAAAGTTGAAGGAATCAGCTGTGAGGAAGTTGGGGAGCTTGGCAGAAAGGAGGGTAATACAAACTCACAGTCAACCATATCTACAAGAAAGGATAAGAAGTTTGAGTGCTTGGAGTGTGGCAAGGAGTTTCCCCGTATCAACGTGCTCATCAGACACTCCTTAATTCACTCGGGTGTGAAGAAGTTTGAGTGTTTAGTGTGTGGTAAGCTATTTGCACGAAATGATGTGCTTACGAGACACTTGGCCATTCATTCAGGGGTTAAGAAGTTTGAGTGCTCGGTGTGTGGCAAAATGTTCGCTGATAACAGTAACCTCACCAAACACTCACTAGTTCATACAGGGATTAAGAAGTTCAAATGTTTAGACTGTGGTAAGATGTTTGCACAAAAGAGCAACCTAACCAAACACTCACTAATGCACTCAGGGGCAAAGAAGTTCAAGTGCATAGAATGCGGGAAACAGTTTGCGTACAACAGTGACCTGACCAGACACTCGTTTAACCACTCAGGGGTGAAGCTGTTCGAGTGTACGGAATGCGGGAAGATGTTTGCTCACAACAGCGATCTCACCCGACACACTCTGATCCACTCAGGAACAAGGAAGTTTAAGTGTGACGACTGTGGCAAGATGTTTCGAACCAAGGATGACGTTGCAAAGCACGTGGTGACACACAATAGGGTAAAGGAATTTGAGTGCTTGGTGTGCGGCAAACGATATGCACGCAGTCGAGACCTCAACAAACACAAAGAAATGAAGCATTCGTAATTCCTAATAATGAAGGCGGGTTCTTTATTGCAATACCCATGTCAGTGTGTAGGTGCCCAAGGGTAGGCCAGAAATTCATAGAAACAATAATAGCCACTGCAAATAACAGGTACCTCCTTCAGGGTGTACGATTCTGAGGCTAGATTACTGTTGCCCAGTACTGTACATTTAAAGATAAATGATCATCTGATTTCCCATGATAGCATTACATAACTGAAAATCCTCCGGTCATTTCTTGTACAATTAAGGGTAAATGATCACCCTACTTCAATTGATGGCATCATGTAATTGAAAGATCTCCAGTCATTCTTTGGGGATCGGACCCAAGCAAGGCCGTCACTCCAAGTGGTGCATTCTGACCACTAGATGTCATTTGGGAGCAAAGTAGATGATGTCTTTTATACAGCAAATTCTTTTATTGTGTTTCCTATTGTATATTCCTTTTGGCTGGTAATTCCTCTCAACCACCATTTTGAAAGCCTCTCTTGTCATAGGCATGGCATGTGATTTACATCAAGGGGCAGGGCATATTTCACCTCTAAAAAACAAATTAATAATAGAAAAGGTGGAGGGAGGAGAGGGGGCAACTGAGGATGAGGTGGACAGATGATGGGGGGAAAACTATGTGAATGAGGATGGTGTGAGTTGGAGAGAGGGCAGTCTGACAGCAGAGGACAGGGTGATATGGAGGCATGCTTGCAGCCACCTCTTTTGGGATTAGATTTTTACTGAGACTGTTTTTATGAACCCCATTGAGTCCAGTGTCAGATTTTTTCACTACAGGTATGCAGCATTCTTGTCACCTAGGAGACTTCAAAATGGACACTCTAGATATGGTGTCCATTATCTCTCACTGCAGGTATACAGTATTCATGATACCTAGGAGACTTGCTAACCAGAGACTAGATATTGCCTCCATTATCTTTTTCACTGGAGGAGCATTCCTCCAAACTGTCTATCTCTCTATCTATCTATCTATAGCCCGACGCCCTAATCCCACAAATGGTGGCCACAGACAAAACACCTCGAAGTTGCTCTGTCACTCACCATTTGACTGCCCTCCCCCAGCTCATTCCCCCCTCTCTCCAAACTGAATAAAGTAATTTGGAGGTACAGTTGCAGTCAGTAATGTTGCTCCACATTTAAGATGAACAATTATGAAACATATATATATATATATATATATACATTGTCCTGAAAATATGCCTGATTCTGAAGAGTGCATTATTAGATTTCAAATGATACTGTTTTTGCCCACTATTATCGAAATGTTGATAATAATATCCAGATAAGTCTATCTATCTATCTATCTATATACCTAGGCTGCTTCCCCCAAGGAAAGGGAGGTAGCCGAGACAGGATGACTCACTCTCCATTTACTCATCCATTCAAACACATTCATTCGCATCTTAGCCCCCCCAAAGGGGCTTATTTCATGTAGCTGAGTGGCAGAATAAGACAATACTATGCCTCAAAATCCTTTCCATAGCACTTCTTTGTGACTAGCATCCTGTTATAATGCTAATTTGTTGTTACAACTCAGTTTTCATGATTGGGAGGCAGTAGATTTACTCCCACGTGGTGGCGACCATCATCCACTCACTTGATGTAGTGCTGCCTACTTCTTCCTTAGCCTTTATCATTTTTTTTTTTTTTTTTCTGTGCCTGCCCTCCTCTCTTCCTATTTCTCCCATCTTTCCTGTCACTTCTTATTGCTTTTCTTTCATTTACTGGTGGCATTACATTGAGTGACAAGCCAAATGGTTTCCTGTAAGCCAAGAAACCATTTACAATGCTGGGTGATAACCATATAACCAAATCCTACTTGTCAACAAGTGGGTTGGTGGAGGGTTAGTGCCCCTCGCTGTAAAACAAATAACTCAAAATCAATGGCCACCCCTTATGGGATTTTGGCGTCTGGCAATAGATAGATAGATACAGGTAGATAGTCAGAGTCAGAGTGGAGGAAACATGAGAAAATGCTCTGGAAGGAGGTTAAGAAAGTAAGACAGGGTGGTAAAGAAGGTAGTAGGGGAGTGAAAGAAAAAAAATGGCAGTCTACTGGTGGAGAAGGGAGAAAAAGTCAGGAGAAGGATAGAACACTTTAAGGAACCGTTAAATATAAAGAATGAAAGTAACGTAAGTGACTGGGGAATGACTGGGAGAAGGGAGGAAGAGATCAGTATGATGGAAGTAGTGGAAGCAATGAAGAAAGTCAAAATGGGAAAAGCTCCAGGAATTGGTGAGTGTGTGGTGAAATGCCGAAACGGGGGAGGGATGGTAGTAGAATGGATATGGATGATGTGCAGATTGGCCTGGGAGGAAGGTAGAGTCCCAGAGGATTGGTAATCAGGTATAACTACAGTACCCTCCCACAATGAACAAGTTTATGGGCAGCAGATGAGCTCATTTACTGTGAATTCGTTCACTGTGAGCAACATATTTTCTGGGAAAAATAGCATATGGGGAGCAAAGTCCACTTTTTGAGCCATAGAGATGTACTAAAGGGCACATTTCAAACTAATACAGGACAGATATATGAAATATAACAAACACATGGTTAGAAATGACAATGATTAAGTGGATGTGCAGTGCATCCCTGCGTGCAAGGCCTGAGGGGGCTGGGTTTACGGTGGAAGAGTTGAGAAGTAGGATAGGACTGGAGTGTATTGGTGTTGTGATGAAGAGGTAGATTGAGATGGTTTGGGCATGTGGAGAGGATGGGGGATGATAATTGGGTGCAGAAGGTGAGAAGTGTTAATATTCGGGGTGGGGTTGCGAGGGGTAGGCCGAGAAAGACGTGGGATGAGGTCATTAAGTGTGACCTTAGGGTTAAGGGACTGAATAGGAAGGCCGCCATAGATCGTGCAGCATGGAGAGCCGTCATTAGGTGACCAAGGCCAACACATGCGAGCATGTTGGAGCCTACAAAGATGAAAACAAAATAGAGCAGTTGGTACTCCTAATTGGCTTGAATACAGGTGGTTCTGAGGCAGGGAGATACATTTACGGTGTCCCCTCCACATCACCTTCCACTCCCTCGTTTCTGTCACCAGCCTCGCCCTCATCACCTGACTGAACCACTTCCCCACGTATCTCTGCCTCGTTCACCTCTCCCATGGAGCCAAAATCAAAAGATGACACCACTGATATCATATCATCATCATCTTCCCCAGGAAGTGTAGCAGACGATGTAGAGGCAACAGGCTCCTGTTGGTCTTGACTGCAGTAGCAGCATGTGATGAGTGTTTGTTTTCTGGTATTGTGCCTTTCAGTGTAATAACGAAAAGTGGTTTCTACCCCACCGAGCACTTCCTGTAGCTGGTTTCATTTGTCTTGACCTCTTCTCTCAGAACATCCACTGCCGCTAGAATTTAACTGATCTTCGACATAGGCAAATCTTCTTCATCCACTGGATTCTGCTCAACAGGTTGCTGAGATCTGACTTCTTGTGCAGGGCCTTCTTCATCCAGTTGTCACAGCTTTTCCTCGGGTGACTGCTCTTCCTCAGCAGAGTGAACTTCATGTATATCTTCCGACATTCAGTGCTGAAATCCTGCTACTGCTCATGCAGCCATCATTGTGGTTGCCTCGGTCTTTGCCAGTGGTTGACTGTCGGTTACCTGTGTGGCACACAGGTGAGGCACGAGTACCTTCCATGCATGGTTCACCGTAGCATTCCTAATCCTGTCCCATGACTTCAGGAGGAAGTCAACAGCATTTTTGAGTGTAAAGGCACGCCAAAACTCAGCAGCAGTCATTTCCTCAGACGTAAGTGCAGTAAGCTCCACTGGTTCAGCTGTGTTGTTATCTTGAGGTGAATCATGAATGACTGATTCATCAATGTCACCATCCATGTCAACCCCCATAGCTTCTAACTCAATTTGCTTTCCGTTTGAGTCCTCAGATAGTCAAACCTACCCCTGAATCACATCTTCTTTATGTTTCTGCCTGGAATCGTGCTAAGTCTGTTCTTCACTGCTAAAAATAATTTCATCCGTAGTAAATGCTCTCAACTCTCCAACTTGAATTCTTCCCGCTCCTTCTGGCACCTTGCCAAAAACCATTCTAACAAGTTTACCTCATCATCCTTCCCTTGTTTCTTCTACTCTGATGGCTCTGTAGCTATTTCTTCTACTGATAAAGCAGACCTCTTCGCACAGACTTTCTCCTCCAATTCCACCTTAGACGATTCCAGTGCTGTTCCTCCATCTCTTCCCCCCTCTAACTTCCTCATTGCTGATATTAAAATTTCTTCAGCTGATGTTTTTTCTGCCATCACTGGCCTCTATACTAACAAGGCATATGGGTCTGATGGAGTCCCTCCTGTTGTCCTCAAGAACTGTGCTTCTGTGCTTACTCCCTGCTTAGATAGACTCTTTCACCGTTGTCTTTCAACTTGTACCTTATCTTCTTGCTGGAAGTTTGCTCTCATTTAGCCACCCCCAAAGAAGGGTGACCATTCCCAACCCTCTAACTATCGTCTAATTGCTTTAACATCCTGTCTCAAAAGTTTTTGAGTCTATTCTTAATAGAAAATTTTTAAAGCATCTTTCCTATCACAACCTTCTTTCTGATCGTCAGTATGGGTTCCGACAGGGACGCTCCACTGGCGATCTTCTCACCTACCTTTCAGATTTCTGGTCATCCTCTTTTCAGGACTTTGGCGAAAGCTTTGCCATTGCATTTGACATCTCAGAGGCTTTCGATCGAGTCTGGCATAAATCTTTAATTTCCAAACTGCCCTCCTACGGTTTCTATCCTTCTATCTGTGCTTTCATCTACAACTTCCTTTCTGGTCGTTCTATAGCTGCTGTTGTAGACGGCCATCATTCTCCTAGATTTATCAACAGTGGTGTTCCTCAGAGCTCTGTCCTATCACCAACTCTCTTCCTTTTATTCATCAGTGACTTAAGCTGTACATATAACCGTATCCACTCGTATGATGATTCCACCCTTCATCTTTCCATTCGGTTCCCGCAACGTCCATCTCAGCAGTTACTTCAACAAACAAGGGATGAGGCTGTGGCACACCTAATGTCTGACTTGGCTCATATCTCTGACTGGGGTAAATATAATCTTGTTTTTAATGCGTCAAAGACTCAGTTTTTATACGTATCAACCCGACAACATCTTCCAAAGGAGTATCCACTAATGTTTAATAATATCCAGCTCAATCCTGCATCATCCTTGAACATGCTTGGGGTTTCATTCACTCGGGACTTATCTTGGAAAGATCATGTTATGCAGAGTAGTCTGGGCTCTGACTTCTCAGGTTCGCTACGGTGCGGCCTTGGGTTCTTTGTTTACGACCGGGTCAGAGTAAACAGACAAAGAGGGGGAAGTCCAAACACCAACTGGACAAAGGCACACGTACATTAGCAATAAGGTGGGCTACAATATATCGCACACCACAGTCCGTGACCAAACCTAGTTGATACAGAATATTAGCTGACACGAAACAGTATGCTTTACACTAAATGTCTCCACCTAATTCATACAGAGGATTGACCAACACAATAGTGTATCTTCACTTACAGAGAGTAATCTCACTTTACACATATAACTCATACAGTAGCTCAGGTATGTCCGGTCCATATAACACTTTTGATACAGTCTACTTCAGTATATATAGCGTGTGACAGGGACGGAAGCACATTCTCATTCCACAACCATTCGCGTGACAGGCAGAACCTTACACTAGCTATGACACATCTGCGTGACATAGACGAGGTTTAGGTTATCCTATGTACCATTCGCGTGAAACATAGGAATATACCACTCATAGTCTACTCGCGTGACAGGGACGAAGGACACTATTCTTATGCAGTATTCTCACACAGGCCAATGACGGACAGTAAACTCGTATTACAGACACTCGGTGTATATTACAGACACTCGGTGTATATGGAATAAGACTGGGGGGAGGGTGTATGGCAATACTGGGTCAAGGACACAACACTGATACTTAGAGGTAGTTCGTCGCTTATTGCAAGGAGGGGAGTCATACTAAGGAAAGCGAATGGGGTCTCCCGCCTCATGACCACACTGGCTATCAACGTGAGTTTTCCCCTGGGGTGACAAGTTTACTGGCAAAAGCCAGGGGGGGGGGGGAGTGACACTGGGGGCAGTGAGGAGGGTCTGCTTTTAAACACAAATATCACCAGGGGATGGAACCACAACCTTATAGTCTTTCTACTCACGGACACAGGCAGAGAGGGGTACCAGGGCGTGGTGCGAGGTCCACTATGGGCTTAGGGGGCAGGCCGTCAGGAGTGTGCTCCCGTGGTCGGTCGCTGTCTGGATCACCACGGGCCATATGGGAGCTGATGGGTGGGGTGGTGGGCGGCCCTCTCACTGTAGGGGCCCTGGGTGAGGTGTGGCCCTCGGGACTGGGGCCGAAGAGGGCCAAGAGACACGCGGCACGGCGGCTGCCCATCGTGATATTAGGTAAGCCCGGGCCAAGGGTCAGCTGCGGGTCGGGCGGCGTCTGCCTGAGGCCACAGTCTTGTCTGGGAGGGGTGGCTGTCGGGGGTTGGCTGCAGTCGCCTTCATTAGGAGGGGCCCAGGGGCTGTGGTGGGCGGTAGGGGTGGCTCGCCTCCTCTGGGGGCTGCAGTCTCACCTGAGGGAAGAGGTTGTCAGGGGTTGTCTGCGGCCGTTCACTCTGGGAGAGTCCGTCAGTGCCTGCCGGGGGCGGGGGGTGGAGGCGCAGCGACAGGACACCTTGCCTTGGCTTCGTCTTGCCCTGGCTGGTCTCTGGCGGGGTATCTGCAGGGGAGCAGTTCCCACCTGCCAGGGGAGAGGGGCGCCTTGCTCCGCTGCAGGAGGGGCGGACTGAGCGAGGGGCGTTGCCCTTAGGTGCTGCTAAGCCTTGGGACGATGGGAGGGGGATGCCCGGCGGGCACTCCTGGCTTACGCCACAGGTCTGGCGGATTCTGTCCCTCTGCCGTTGGGGCTGGGGCACCTGTCCCGGGGACAACGGAGAGAGGAGGCCCAGCGGGCACTCTGCCGTTTGGGGCTGGGGCGCCTGTACCGGGGACGAAGAGGAGGGGAGGCCCAGCGGACACTCCTGGCTAATGCCACAGGTCCGGCGGATTCTGTCTCTCTGCCGTTGGGGCTGGGGCACCTGTCCCGGGGACGACAGGGAGGGGAGGCCCAGCGGGCACTCCTGGCTAATGCCACAGGTCTGGTGGACTCTGGCCTCCTGCCGTCTGGACTGGGGCAGTTCGGGAGATGACCGGCGGTCTGTCCCACTTAGGTAGCTCCGGCGGCCTCTACCTCCAGGCAGGCATGGGACGATTACAGGGGTATTATAATCGATTACGATTATAATTACTTTGCAAACTTCAGATTACGATTACGATTATGATTACAGTAACAGTAATTGATTATGTAAGCAGTAATCATGATTGCAATTATGATTACATGTACTGTTATGCACTATATAATTATGAGCACGTTTCTTTTATACTCGTCACTGATTAAGTAAATAGCTGGTTAGTTTTTAAAAGCAAAAACATCGTCCAGTAATATAAAACTGATAGTTTCTAGGGATATATAGCTTATATGCAAATCATTTTAATAAGTGTAATGCTAGGTGAAATTAGGCTCGACTTCTCGTTCCTGTTACACTTAACGTGGAGCGGGGTCCTCTTTCGAGACCGGGCTTAGTGCAATAAAGAGAAGCATGACACAAAAACTCCAGGCAACAACCTTTACACGTATACAGGACAAGTCAGCAGATATTACAGCACAGTACATAACAATATAAAACCTTATCTAGGATATGGGTATCTCGCAGGATACTTGCTTCTCTGATAATAATGACAACACAATCAATCCTAGTGTATCAAGAGTGCAGTGAATATGGGCACGCGCGGGAGGCGCGGGGGGGGGGGGTGAGTCTCACGAGGAGGAGATAGGGGAGGGTGCGGGGAGCAACTTGTGACGACTAGGGGAAAGTTATGGTAATACTGGAGAGCGGCAGATATCAGCCGTGAAGTTTATACGGTTTCCACGAGCCAAGGGACTTCAGTAATTGATTTTATTTTTGATCCACACTTACTTGGGATATTGGGGTGAGAGAGTGATAAACAAGATTTATGGGTAGCGTGGGAGACGGAGAGAATACCATTAATACTCCCTTTCACAATATTCCTTTAGAGCTCACAGTAATAGGGGTAGGTCATTACAGGGGAATCTCCAAGTGGCACAGGCTTACTAATTGTATAAAAGGGACGTCACTCATAAACACAGTCCATCAGGTCTTGTTCCACACATTCGTCCTTTAGCTTCTCACTGTGATCTTCTTTGCCCCGATATTCACTATATGAAATCACTGCACAATACTTATAGTAGGGGAAATCACACTTAACCTAAATCACTCGTACTACAGTATCACACGTATTCATCATGGGGATAGGCAGGAACATGTCGTCGGCGATCCTACCGGGCTAGGGGCACCGCCAATGCGAGGCGTGCCAAGAGGGCACGGGATAACTCGTAAGGGCGTCCTCTCGCGTCCTGGGCTACCCGTGGCTTCCGGGCTGGGCTCAGGAGTGTGGCCCTCGGGACTGGGGCCGAATAGCTCCAGGAACCTATGTGATAAGTCTCGGCCTGTAGTGAGAGCCTTACGGCGTTGTGGGGGCGCAGGGAGATCGCGCCCGGGTGTCCTGGGGAGAACCGAGAGAGACTGCGGGCTGTGGTCTTCAGCGTCTAGGGGCGCCGACAGAGGAGGGCTGCGGCAGCGACTTCCACTGGGGTCCGTCAGGTGCGTCTGCTCTAGAGCCAGACGTAGGGAACAGAGACCAGGGGAGGCTGTGAAGCCTGTGTGGGTCACTCTGGGACAGGAAGCCTGGGCTCTAGTCTCCTGCCGTAGGGACGTCTCTCTCCTTACCTCTCTCTGCACACCCTCGGAGCGACAATAGATCGTCTCACGAGGAAGGGAGTGACAATAGGTCGTCTCTACCAAGACACTCTCGGAGCGACCATAGATCGTCTCTACCGGAGCACTTTCGGAGTGACCATAGATCGTCTCACGAGGATGGGAGCGACCATCTGGAGTGTCTATTACAACTCCACCCCTAGCTGGTTCAACAATCCCACTCTGTGAAGGTAGTGTCTTTCTCCTACGGCGGCAACGGCGTGGTGGCTGCGTGACATAGGGGCGCACGGCCCGGGCTGACATGTCGCTGTTGCCGGGAGTGGTTGTGACCGGTGGCTGCTACCCCGTGGGGTCCGTGTGGGGGTGTCGGTACATCCTCGGGCATACTGAGCTGTATTTTGCTTGCCCTGTTGTCGGGGGCACTATGGTATATTTCGGGGGCACTGTTCTTTAAGTCACGCATTTTACCACTCTCCCCCTGTAAAAAGTCACGTCCTCGTGGCTGGAGGTGGAACGCTTGTGTGTTGGAGGTGGTGTACACTGGCTGGTGGTGTTGCAGCGCAGTTTGCCAGGCGACAGTGTAGGGGTTTTCTTCTTGTTCTGGGTCGCAGGTGAGGAAGAGTGTGGAGGTGGCGGTGGTATACTGGAGGAGGTTTAGCAGATGGTGTGGCCCGCGGAGTCTGTGGTTCCTGCCAAGGGTAGGTGCCCATACGGCCCGCTTCACTCTCATCTTGCTTGGTGTGGCTGTCAGTGTTGTTGGGAGCTGAATGCTGGATACCGAAGGTAAGGGCCGGGTTTTGTGCCGTGGTAATGCAGCGTTGAGTCTCCGGGGAGTACAGGTAGAGGAGATTTGGGCCTGATGTAGCTTGATGGTGTGAAGTCGTGGAGAGGTGAGCGGTGTAGGGGTGTGTGTGTATCGGGTGGGTGGGCATGAGAGTCGGCCGGAGGGGATGGTGGTGGTGGTTCTGAGGGTGGGTGTGGGTGGGGAAGTAGGCGTGCGGGGTGGGTGGGGTCGGTTAGCATGGGCTGTCGCACGCGTTGGGGGCGCGGTGGAAGGTGAGATCATCGGAGTGGGCGTGCGTAGGTGTGGAGAGGAGAGGGCGGTTGTAGTGGGTTGTCCTGCGGGGGTGGCGGGGTGGGCGGGGCACGTGGGCTTGGGCGGAAAGGGTGAGGTGGCGGAGGGAAGGGGTGAGGGTGAGCGAGGTGTGGCGGGTAAGATGTCAGGTGAGGTGCGGGGGGTGGTGGAGGCGGTGGAGGCTGAGGTGGTAGGGGAGGTGGAGGGGGATGGCGAGGAGGAAACATAGCACTCGTATGTGGAAGTGACAGGCGGTGCGGGAGCAGGGGGAGGTTGGGGGTGTGGGGTCGGTAGCAGTGGTGAGGTGGCAGAAGAGTTGGCTTGGAGGGTAGGTGGCGAGGAGGGAGTGCGATCTTGTGGCGCCATCCCGGTGTTTGGTGGTGGGGTGGTTTGGGAGGTAGCAGAGTTCTGTGCTAGTGGTGTGGGGTGGGCGGTAGGTACGAAGCTAGGGGATGGTGCGGGTGTGGGGGTGATGGCGGACGGTGTGCAGTGCTGGAACCGTGGTGGCTTGGCAGGGGCTGTGGAGTGGGATGTGGCAGGTGGTGTGTGTCGTCGGAGGCGAGGAAAGGTGGGGTGAGGTGTAGGGGGAGAGGGAGCCGGTGGTGGTGGGGAGATGCGGCCTCACGGGGTTGTCTGAATGTTCGGGGATGGGGCGGTGCAGGTGGTAGCAGGGGGCTGAGCTCGTGAGAGAGTGATGGGTGGTGGGGTGCTGGGTGTGGTGGGCAGCGAGGCATCTGGTGGGGTTATTGGGGACGAGGTGGTGGTCCGTGGGGATGATGAGGTTGAAGGTGGGGTAGGGGAGGTGAGCGAGGAAAAAAAGGTGGGTGGGGATGAGGAGGAGGGTGTGATAGGGAAGGTGAATGAGTTAACCATGTGGGCGGGAAAAGTGAGTGGTGGTGAAGTGATGGTGGTGGGTGGCGCGGGGTGGTAGGTGAAAGGCAGTAGACAGGGGGAGGTGGTTTTAGGAAGTAGGTTAGGGGAAGATGAGGAAAGGGTCCTAGGAGGCCTGTGAAGAGGGAGGCCGGTTTTGTGTTGAGTGGGTATAGTGGTGTGTGGGGTGGGAAGGTTAGAACTAGGGGCAGGAATAGGGGAAGGTAGAACAGAAGAGATAGTGAGAGGGGAGGAAAAGGAATGTTAACGTTCTCCCCTGTTGTAGACTGGGGGAGATGTGAGGTGGCCCCCGCCATTACGGTGGGATGCGGGGGCAGTGGGGGGGCGCTTTTTGTGTTTCCTTTTTTGTATTTTCTTCCCTTGAGGCTTAGGGGAATTTGCGCATGGTGGGGAGGTTTGTAAGCGCCCTCGTGTCATTTGGCTGCACTGGGCAGCTTCTAGCTGCTCACGGATGTCGTGGATCGGGCATCCGTGGTAGCACGGAGAAAATTCCCACGGGTTGACGGAGATGAGGTCAACAGGGAATTGATTTATTTCGCCGATGTGTTGAGGGGTGGCAAGGACGGCTAAAAGGCGCCTCATTAAACTGATATCTCTATCCATGTCTCCTGTTGGGTCATGGATAGTGAAGTGTTGCTTCACAACACTTGGGAGTACTCTGAGCAGAGTGTTAAATGTATGCTGATCCCGAGTTTCCTCATCTGCCTCCGGGTAGGCAGCAGTAACCAGGCGTCTTGCCTGTATCAGGGTATTATCTAAATCCCCGTCGAATGAAAAACTATCCAATTTGGATAGAGCCACTACTTTCCCCAATGATGGGGTGATGGCTTGTACAGTGAACTTTGTAAAGTTCTGCCAGGTGAGTTCTGGGACGATTTTCGGCGCTATGTTCCCCGCCGCTTTACCCAACAGTGGTAGTGTGACTGCAATTTTTTGTTGGTCATTTTCAAAGCCAATATCCAGTAAGGGTTTAATTATTGCCAGATATGTGTGTATATCATACTGGTCGGGGTCAAATTTGGGTAACTGAACGTGCGGTTTAGTTGCCATTTTGCCAAATATCTCCTGATTACCTTTTACGCCCGGGTCTAGAACCACAGCTGGCCACCAGTGTAATGCTAGGTGAAATTAGGCTCGACTTCTCGTTCCTATTACACCTAACGTGGAGCGGGGTCCTCTTTCGAGACCGGAGCTTAGTGCAATAAAGAGAGGCAGGACACAAAAACTCCAGGCAACAACCTTTACACGTATATTACCACAATCAGACACAGGACAAGTCAGCAGATATTACAGCACAATACATAACAATATAAAACCTTATCTAGGATATGGGTATCTTGCAGGATACTTGCTTCTCTGACAGTAATGACAACACAATCAATCCTAGTGTATCAAGAGTGCAGTGAATATAGGCGCGCGCGGGAGGCGCGGGGGGGGGGGGAGTGAGTCTCACGAGGAGGAGATAGGGGAGGGTGCGGGGAGTATCTTGTGACGACTAGGGGAAAGTTATGGTAATACTGGAGAGCGGCAGATATCAGCCGTGAAGTTTATACGGTTTCCACGAGCCAAGGGACTTCAGTAATTGATTTTATTCTTGATTCACACTTACTCGGGATATTGGGGTGAGAGAGAGTGATAAACAAGATTTATGGGTAGCGTGGGAGACGGAGAGAATACCATTAATACTCCCTTTCACAATATTCCTTTAGAGCTCACAGTAATAGGGGTAGGTCATTACAGGGGAATCTCCAAGTGGCACAGGCTTACTAATTGTATAAAAGGGACGTCACTCATAAACACAGTCCATCAGGTCTTGTTCCACACACTCGTCCTTTAGCTTCTCACTGTGATCTTCTTTGCCCCGATATTCACTATATGAAATCACTGCACAATACTTATAGTAGGGGAAATCACACTTAACCTAAATCACTCGTACTACAGTATCACACGTATTCATCATGGGGATAGGCAGGAACATGTCGTCGGCGATCCTACCGGGCTAGGGGCACCGCCAATGCGGGCCGTGCCAAGAGGGCACGGGATAACTCGTAAGGGCGTCCTCTCGCGTCCTGGGCTACCCGTGGCTTCCGGGCTGGGCTCAGGAGTGTGGCCCTCGGGACTGGGACCGAATAGCTCCAGGAACCTATGTGATAAGTCTCGGCCTGTAGTGAGAGTCTTACGGCGTTGTGGGGGTGCAGAGAGATCGCGCCCGGGTGTCCTGGGGAGAACTGAGAGAGACTGCGGGCTGCGGTCTTCAGCATCTAGGGGCGCCGACAGAGGAGGGCTGCGGCAGCGACTTCCACTGGGGTCCGTCAGGTGTGTGTGCTCTAGAGCCAGACATAGGGAACAGAGACCAGGGGAGGCTGTGAGGCCTGTCTGGGTCACTCTGGGACAGGAAGCCTGGGCTCTAGTCTCCTGCCGTAGGGACGTCTCTCTCCTTACCTCTCTCTGCACACCCTCGGAGCAACAATAGATTGTCTCACGAGGGAGTGACAATAGGTCATCTCTACCAAGACACTCTCGGAGCGACCATAGATCGTCTCACGAGGATGGGAGCGACCATAGATCGTCTCTACCGGAGCACTTTCGGAGTGACCATAGATCGTCTCACGAGGATGGGAGCGACCATAGATCGTCTCTACCGGAGCACTTTCGGAGCGACCATAGATCGTCTCACGAGGATGGGAGCGACCATAGATCGTCTCTACCAGAGCACTTTCGGAGCGACCATGGATCGTCTCACGAGGATGGGAGCGACCATAGATAGTCTCTACCAGAACACTTTCGGAGCGACCATAGATCGTCTCACGAGGATGGGAGCAACCATAGATCATCTCTACCGGAGTACTTTTGGAGCGACCATAGATCGTCTCACAAGAATGGGAGCGACCATAGATCGTCTCTACCGGAGCACTTTTGGAGCGACCATAGATCTTCTCACGAGGATGGGAGCGACCATAGATCGTCTCTACCAGAGCACTTTCGGAGCGACCATGGATCGTCTCACGAGGATGGGAGCGACCATAGATCGTCTCTACCAGAACACTTTCGGAGCGACCATAGATCGTCTCACGAGGATGGGAGCAACCATAGATCATTTCCACCGGAGTACTTTTGGAGCGACCATAGATCGTCTCACAAGAATGGGAGCGACCATAGATCGTCTCTACCGGAGCACTTTTAGAGCGACCATAGATCTTCTCACGAGGATGGGAGCGACCATAGATCGTCTCTACCAGAGGGGCGCCGTCTGGAGTGTCTATTACAACTCCACCCCTAGCTGGTTCAATAATCCCACTCCGTGAAGGTAGTGTCTTTCTCCTACGGCGGCGACAGCACGATGGCTGTGTGACATAGGGGTGCACGGCCCGTGCTGACATATGTCGCTGTTGCCAGGAGTGGTTGTGACTGGTGGCGGCTACCCCGTGGGGTCCGTGTGGGGGTGTCGCTACATCCTCGGGCATACTGAGCTGTATTTTGCTTGCCCTGTTGTCGGGGGCACTATGGTATATTTCGGGGGCACTGTTCTTTAAGTTACGCATTTTACCACTCTCCCCCTGTAAAAAGTCACGTCCTCGTGGCTGGAGGTGGAACGCTTGTGTGTTGGAGGTGGTGTACACTGGCTGGTGGTGTTGCAGCGCAGTTTGCCAGGCGACAGTGTAGGGGTTTTCTTCTTGTTCTGGGTCGCAGGTGAGGAAGAGTGTGGAGGTGGCGGTGGTAGACTGGAGGAGGTTTAGCAGATGGTGTGGCCCGCGGAGTCTGTGGTTCCTGCCAAGGGTAGGTGCCCATACGGCCCGCTTCACTCTCATCTTGCTTGGTGTGGCTGTCGGTGTGGTTGGGAGCTGAATGCTGGATACCGAGGGTAAGGGCCGGGTTTTGTGCCGTGGTAATGCAGCGTTGAGTCTCCGGGGAGTACAGGTAGAGGAGATTTGGGCCTGATGGAGCTTGATGGTGTGAAGTCGTGGAGAGGTGAGCGGTGTAGGGGTGTGTGTGTATCGGGTGGGTGGGCATGAGAGTCGGCCGGAGGGGGTGGTGGTGGTGGTTCTGAGGGTGGGTGTGGGTGGGGAAGTAGGCGTGCGGGGTGGGCGGGGTCGGTTAGCATGGGCTGTCGCACGCGTTGGGGGCGCGGTGGAAGGTGAGATCATCGGAGTGGGCGTGCGTAGGTGTGGAGGGGAGAGGGCGGTTGTAGTGGGTTGTCCTGCGGGGGTGGCGGGGTGGGCGGGGCACGTGGGCTTGGGCGGAAAGGGTGAGGTGGCGGAGGGAAGGGGTGAGGGTGAGCGAGGTGTGGCGGGTAAGATGTCAGGTGAGGTGCGGGGGGTGGTGGAGGCGGTGGAGGCTGAGGTGGTAGGGGAGGTGGAGGGGGATGGCGAGGAGGAAACATAGCACTCGTATGTGGAAGTGACAGGCGGTGCGGGAGCAGGGGGAGGTTGGGGGTGTGGGGTCGGTAGCAGTGGTGAGGTGGCAGAAGAGTTGGCTTGGAGGGTAGGTGGCGAGGAGGGAGTGCGATCTTGTGGCGCCATCCCGGTGTTTGGTGGTGGGGTGGTTTGGGAGGTAGCAGAGTTCTGTGCTAGTGGTGTGGGGTGGGCGGTAGGTACGAAGCTAGGGGATGGTGCGGGTGTGGGGGTGATGGCGGACGGTGTGCAGTGCTGGAACCGTGGTGGCTTGGCAGGGGCTGTGGAGTGGGATGTGGCAGGTGGTGTGTGTCGTCGGAGGCGAGGAAAGGTGGGGTGAGGTGTAGGGGGAGAGGGAGCCGGTGGTGGTGGGGAGATGCGGCCTCACGGGGTTGTCTGAATGTTCGGGGATGGGGCGGTGCAGGTGGTAGCAGGGGGCTGAGCTCGTGAGAGAGTGATGGGTGGTGGGGTGCTGGGTGTGGTGGGCAGCGAGGCATCTGGTGGGGTTATTGGGGACGAGGTGGTGGTCCGTGGGGATGATGAGGTTGAAGGTGGGGTAGGGGAGGTGAGCGAGGAAAAAAGGTGGGTGGGGATGAGGAGGAGGGTGTGATAGGGAAGGTGAATGAGTTAACCATGTGGGCGGGAAAAGTGAGTGGTGGTGAAGTGATGGTGGTGGGTGGCGCGGGGTGGTAGGTGAAAGGCAGTAGACAGGGGGAGGTGGTTTTAGGAAGTAGGTTAGGGGAAGATGAGGAAAGGGTCCTAGGAGGCCTGTGAAGAGGGAGGCCGGTTTTGTGTTGAGTGGGTATAGTGGTGTGTGGGGTGGGAAGGTTAGAACTAGGGGCAGGAATAGGGGAAGGTAGAACAGAAGAGATAGTGAGAGGGGAGGAAAAGGAATGTTAACGTTCTCCCCTGTTGTAGACTGGGGGAGATGTGAGGTGGCCCCCGCCATTACGGTGGGATGCGGGGGCAGTGGGGGGGCGCTTTTTGTGTTTCCTTTTTTGTATTTTCTTCCCTTGAGGCTTAGGGGAATTTGCGCATGGTGGGGAGGTTTGTAAGCGCCCTCGTGTCATTTGGCTGCACTGGGCAGCTTCTAGCTGCTCACGGATGTCGTGGATCGGGCATCCGTGGTAGCACGGAGAAAATTCCCACGGGTTGACGGAGATGAGGTCAACAGGGAATTGATTTATTTCGCCGATGTGTTGAGGGGTGGCAAGGACGGCTAAAAGGCGCCTCATTAAACTGATATCTCTATCCATGTCTCCTGTTGGGTCATGGATAGTGAAGTGTTGCTTCACAACACTTGGGAGTACTCTGAGCAGAGTGTTAAATGTATGCTGATCCCGAGTTTCCTCATCTGCCTCCGGGTAGGCAGCAGTAACCAGGCGTCTTGCCTGTATCAGGGTATTATCTAAATCCCCGTCGAATGAAAAACTATCCAATTTGGATAGAGCCACTACTTTCCCCAATGATGGGGTGATGGCTTGTACAGTGAACTTTGTAAAGTTCTGCCAGGTGAGTTCTGGGACGATTTTCGGCGCTATGTTCCCCGCCGCTTTACCCAACAGTGGTAGTGTGACTGCAATTTTTTGTTGGTCATTTTCAAAGCCAATATCCAGTAAGGGTTTAATTATTGCCAGATATGTGTGTATATCATACTGGTCGGGGTCAAATTTGGGTAACTGAACGTGCGGTTTAGTTGCCATTTTGCCAAATATCTCCTGATTACCTTTTACGCCCGGGTCTAGAACCACAGCTGGCCACCAGTGTAATGCTAGGTGAAATTAGGCTCGACTTCTCGTTCCTATTACACCTAACGTGGAGCGGGGTCCTCTTTCGAGACCGGAGCTTAGTGCAATAAAGAGAGGCAGGACACAAAAACTCCAGGCAACAACCTTTACACGTATATTACCACAATCAGACACAGGACAAGTCAGCAGATATTACAGCACAATACATAACAATATAAAACCTTATCTAGGATATGGGTATCTTGCAGGATACTTGCTTCTCTGACAGTAATGACAACACAATCAATCCTAGTGTATCAAGAGTGCAGTGAATATAGGCGCGCGCGAGAGGCGCGGGGGGGGGGGGAGTCTCACGAGGAGGAGATAGGGGAGGGTGCGGGGAGTATCTTGTGACGACTAGGGGAAAGTTATGGTAATACTGGAGAGCGGCAGATATCAGCCGTGAAGTTTATACGGTTTCCACGAGCCAAGGGACTTTAGTAATTGATTTTATTCTTGATTCACACTTACTCGGGATATTGGGGTGAGAGAGAGTGATAAACAAGATTTATGGGTAGCGTGGGAGACGGAGAGAATACCATTAATACTCCCTTTCACAATATTCCTTTAGAGCTCACAGTAATAGGGGTAGGTCATTACAGGGGAATCTCCAAGTGGCACGGGCTTACTAATTGTATAAAAGGGACGTCACTCATAAACACAGTTCATCAGGTCTTGTTCCACACACTCATCCTTTAGCTTCTCACTGTGATCTTCTTTGCCCCGATATTCACTACATGAAATCACTGCACAATACTTATACTAAGGGAAATCTCACTTAACCTAAATCACTCGTACTACAGTATCACACATATTCATCATGGGGATAGGCAGGAACATGTCGTCGGCGATCCTGCCGGGCTATGGGCACCGCCAGTGCGAGGCGTGCCGAGAGGGCAAGGGATAACTTGTAAGGGCGTTCTCTCGCGTCCTGGGCTACCCGTGGCTTCCGGACTGGGCTCAGGAGTGTGGCCCTCGGGACTGGGGCCGAATAGCTCCAGGAACCTCTGTGATAAGTCTCGGCCTGTAGTGAGAGTCTTACGGCGTTGTGGGGGTGCAGAGAGATCGCGCCCGGGTGTCCTGGGGAGAACTGAGAGAGACTGCGGGCTGCGGTCTTCAGCATCTAGGGGCGCCGACAGAGGAGGGCTGCGGCAGCGACTTCCACTGGGGTCCGTCAGGTGTGTGTGCTCTAGAGCCAGACATAGGGAACAGAGACCAGGGGAGGCTGTGAGGCCTGTCTGGGTCACTCTGGGACAGGAAGCCTGGGCTCTAGTCTCCTGCCGTAGGGACGTCTCTCTCCTTACCTCTCTCTGCACACCCTCGGAGCAACAATAGATTGTCTCACGAGGAAGGGAGTGACAATAGGTCATCTCTACCAAGACACTCTCGGAGCGACCATAGATCGTCTCACGAGGATGGGAGCGACCATAGATCGTCTCTACCGGAGCACTTTCGGAGTGACCATAGATCGTCTCACGAGGATGGGAGCGACCATAGATCGTCTCACGAGGATGGGAGCGACCATAGATCGTCTCACGAGGATGGGAGCGACCATAGATTGTCTCTACCGGAGCACTTTCGGAGCGACCATAGATCGTCTCACGAGGATGGGAGCGACCATAGATCGTCTCTACCAGAGCACTTTCGGAGCGACCATGGATCGTCTCACGAGGATGGGAGCGACCATAGATCGTCTCTACCAGAACACTTTCGGAGCGACCATAGATCGTCTCACGAGGATGGGAGCAACCATAGATCATCTCTACCGGAGTACTTTTGGAGCGACCATAGATCGTCTCACAAGAATGGGAGCGACCATAGATCGTCTCTACCGGAGCACTTTTGGAGCGACCATAGATCTTCTCACGAGGATGGGAGCGACCATAGATCGTCTCTACCAGAGGGGCCCCGTCTGGAGTGTTTATTACAACTCCACCCCTAGCTGGTTCAACAATCCCACTCCGTGAAGGTAGTGTCTTTCTCCTACGGCGGCGACAGCACGATGGCTGTGTGACATAGGGGTGCACGGCCCGGGCTGACATATGTCGCTGTTGCCAGGAGTGGTTGTGACTGGTGGCGGCTACCCCGTGGGGTCCGTGTGGGGGTGTCGCTACATCCTCGGGCATACTGAGCTGTATTTTGCTTGCCCTGTTGTCGGGGGCACTAAGGTATATTTCGGGGGCACTGTTCTTTAAGTTACGCATTTTAATAAGAATTGTCTGCGTAAGGAAGAACATAGAGTTAAACTCTGCAGAACCTATGGCGACTGTTATTCTGAATAAAAATATACTGTACAGTGCTATGTTCAGTAAAATACACACCTCCGCCACTGCCGGACCACCCACCCCACCACCCCCCACCCCGCTGCCGAGCCACATCCCCACCACCACCCCAGGAGGACACCACGGCAGGCTGGGTCAGGGTGAGACTGACCCGGAGAGAGAAGGGCACCTGGGCTTCCCTACCTTAAGTCCCTCTTCCGCCCAACCGACCCAAC
Source organism: Coenobita brevimanus (assembly GCF_032717465.1). Taxonomy (NCBI): domain Eukaryota; kingdom Metazoa; phylum Arthropoda; class Malacostraca; order Decapoda; family Coenobitidae; genus Coenobita; species Coenobita brevimanus. The sequence continues at coordinate 1,197,664 of NC_137009.1, forward strand.
AACAACCACGCAGGAAGAGGAGACGACCCTGCGGGCAGAGCAGCCTTCACCAGGTTCGGGGTGGGACTGCTCCAGATTCAGTCCCAAACAACACCGCGGTAACGGCCACTGTACGTGTCGGGGAGGGAGCGGCCACTGTACGCCCCTCAGTTGTTTTCCCCCTGTAGCGCCGCCACAACAGCCACTGTACGTGTGGGGGAAGGAGCGGCCACTGTACTCCCTACAGCTACAGCCACATCTGGAGATGGCCTCGGAGCGTTAGCTATTGAGCGTGCTCCGACTGGCAAAGGAAGGAGAAGTGGAGCCACAATAACGGCCACTGAACGTGTCAGGGAGGGAGCAGCCACTGTATGCCCCTTGTCCACTTTCTCCTCCTCCTACGGCAGTGACACCGCAGTAACAGCCACTGTACGTGCTGGGGAAGGAGCGGCCACTGTACGCCCCTCAGTTACTTCCCGCTGGGCAGCCAGACCCACGGTAACAGTCACTGTACGTGCCGGGGAGGGAGTGGCCACTGTACGCCCCTCATCTGCCTCTTCCTCCTTCGGAAGCAGCACCGCCACAATGGCCACTGTACGTGTGGGGGTAGGAGTGGCCACTGTACGCCCTTCAGCTGCTGCCCTTAGGAATTGTGGAACCAACACAACGGCCACTGTACGTGTGGGGGAAGGAGCGGCCACTGTACTGCCTTCATCTGTGATTCCTAGGGTTCTCCCGGAGGAGAAGGTCCCTTGCGCGGCTGGCTCTCCATCTCTCGGCTGCATGGGACACCCTTTTCTCTCTCCCTCCAGGTGTGGTTCTCCGAAGGTGCTGCCGTTCCAAGAGTGGTGGCGTGGTCCTGTCCCGGTCCTGCAGCCTACCCCTGGATGGTCCCAGCCCCTGACGGACGCCTGATAGAGGAGGTGCCGCAGTCTACTCATGACAGTGCCCTGCCCTGTAGGCGACCGCAGCATCTGGGATCCCCAGTCTGGCCAGCAGGCCCCAGAGCAGGGCCGCCTAGGCCCCACTCCTCCACGGCCCTCCGCCCGTCTTTTGGAGTTGTTTGGCCCCAGCCCCGAGGGCCACCTATCAGGTCGAGGCCCCCAGACCGGAGGGCCTCCCTGCACCCCACCGACGAGGCCCCAACATGAGGGCCATCTATCAGGTCGAGGGTCCCAGGCGGGAGAGCCTCCCTGCACCCCACTGACGAAGAAGACCTAGGCAACGACGCCCCTGCGGGTGGTTCACTGCCTCCTGCAGGAGGGCTCCCCAGTAGGGCCCCCTCCCACGCCCGGGCGCCACCTCTGTTAGCCCAGGAACCAAGGGCGTAGTAGTGACCTCAACACCTCTCTTATGTCTTAACCACAGAGACGGGAGTGAACAATGACAGTGAAACAGTGAAGACAATAATAATATAAGTGACACACAGTTATGTGAATGTCCAGGCAGGAAATAAGGATTCATACGTACGGGCATAAAGACGATCAGAAACACTGGGTCTATACTAGTGGCGTGCCGAGAACAGACAGAAACCAGTGAAATAGTGTCGCCGCGGCTAAGTGACAATTCCGAGAGCTGCGACTCGCACTCTGACAAGTTATAGTAACATTCATCAACCTGATCCTTTGCCCTTTCCACCCCTAGTGCATCCAGACCAGAATTTTAAATGACAATTATGCCCAAACTGTAATACTGGTGCTGTGTGTTTGTGACTCACAATCTGTGTATGTCTGAATATCACCATGTTCTGACCTTGATGTATGTGTGTACATTTGTATTGGGAAGATATGGTCTAAACCATATCCAGTGTCTCTTTGTTCCTATATTGTAAAGTGGTTAGAACTAAGACAATAGATGTGTTAAGGTGCACTTCTGAGTTTTTATGCCCTGTTCCTTTGTGGATGCCTTACTTCCTGTCCGGCAAGAGGACCCCGCTCAGTCGCGGGCGTTTTTAGGATGAGAGGTCGGACTAAAAACATCTCGCATAACACTGGTGGCAAGCGGTGGTTCTGGATCCGAATAAAGCACGGAGGAACACAAATAGGGAAACTTGCACAATGGCAGCTAAACCTCACATCCAATTGCCAAGGTTCAACCCTGAGCAATATGACATTGATGTCTACTTGGATATGGTAAAACCTCTCTTAGATATTGGGTTTGACACCGACAGAGAGAAAATAGCAGTCACACTACCCAAGCTGGGCAAAATAATCGCCACTGTCACCACAAAAATCGTCCCTGAATTGACATGGGACCAATTTTCACATCGTGAAACAGGCTGTCACACCTTCACTTGGCAGAGTTGTCGCCCTCTCACAACTCGACGCCCTTACATACGACGGCAGCCTGGACGACACATTCATCCAAGCTAGACAGCATGTCACCGCTACGTACCCAGACACAGACGCAAAAACCCGGGAACAACTCATATTTCACAACCTCCTCAGGATCCTCCCCGGTTTCATTAAAGAACATACATGAACCGACGGGAGGCCTGGATAAAGAAATCAATTTAATGAGGTGCCTTCTAGCCGTCGACTCCACCCCTCAACGCATCGGTGATATCAATCAATTCCCCACGAATCACATCGCCGTCGACTCGTGGGAATTTTCTCCTTCCTGTCACGAATGCTCAATCTACGACATCCGTGAGCAGCTAATAGCTGCCTGGTGCAGCAAAACCACACAAAGGCGCATACAAGCCTCTCCACAATACGCCAATTGCCCCAAGCCTCAGGGAAGGAAAATACAAAGAAAGCCAGAAGGTGCCCCTCCCCCCCACTGCTCCCTCATCCCACTGTAATGACGGGGGCCACCTCACATCTCCCCCAGTCTATGACGGGGGAAACGTCATGTTTCCTTTTCCTTTCCTCTCACTATCTCTTCTGTTCTACCTTCCCCTATTCCTACCCCTATTCCTACCCTTCGCACCTCACACACCACTTCCTCCATGACTATCACCTCCCTCCTTCCTATTCCCCCCCAACACAAAGCCTATCTTCCCCTTCACAGGCCTCCTAGAACCCTTACCTCATCTTCCCCTAACCTACTTCCTAAAACCACCTCCTCCTGTCTACTGCTTCCCACCTACCACCCCGCATCACCCACCACTATCACTTCAACACCACTCGTCTTTCCCGCCAACACGGCCAACTCATTCGCCTTCCCTATCACACCCTCCTCCTCCTCACCCTCACCCACCTCTCTTTCCTCACTCACCTCCCCCACCCCACCCTCAACCTCACCATACCCACGGACCCCCTCCCCCACTTCACCGTCACCTAACCCACCACCACCTTCCTCCGATTCTGATCTTTCACCAACCTCACCTCCACCTGCATCTCCTCCGCCCACCCCACCTCCTCCAACCCACCACTCTCAATTGCCGCCCGCTACGCCCACCACCAACACCACAGCACACCACTCAGCACCAACTCCCACCTTCACCGCTGCGGACACAACCAACACCTCTGCACCACCACGACTACCCCCACACCCCTCCCGCACCCCCCCACACACCGCCCCAAGCAGCACATCACCCACTAACCCCCCATGTGCACCAACTCCACCTGCCACTCACACAACCCACTCGTCCACTCCTAGCCCATTACCCACCGACCATGCTTACTACACACGACACCCCACACCACCACCCACAACTGCCCACAACCATGACAGGACGCCCACGCCACCACGTGCCTCCCCACCTTCATCACCAACACCCACTCTAACTACCATTACCACCAAATCAAGACGCCTCTCCCGTCCATCACCTAGATACACCCCTACACCAACCCCTACCCCCCTACTACCCCACATTTCCCCACACATACCTCCCATACACATTTCCCCACACATACCTCCCATACCCCGAACACCACCCGTCCGGCCATCAGACTATGAGGAACCTACCAGCTCCTCCGTAACCTCCACCACGCCACACAACCTTCTATGCTCCAGCTCACCCTGAACCCACACCAGGAACCAAACCTCGCAACTCACCACTGGACCTCCCACCTCCAATACATCACCCTGGCCCACCAGACATCCACCACCAGCACATACCACCTCCAGTAACGGGGCCGTGACTTTTTGACTGCAGATGGTGGTAAAGTACACACCTCCACCACTGCCGGACCACCCACCCCGCCACCCCCCACCCTGCTGCCGAGCCGCAGCCCAACCACCACCCCAGGAGGATACCACGGCAGGCCGGGTCAGGGTGAGACTGACCCAGAGCGAGAAGGTTGCCGGGGCTCCCCTACCTTACATCCCTCTTCCGCCCAACCGACCCAACAACAACCACACAGGAAGAGGAGACAACCCTGCGGGCAGAGCAGCCTTCACCAGGTTCGAGGTGGGACTGCTCCAGATTCAGTCCCAAACAACACCGTGGTAACGGCCACTGTATGTGCTGGGGAAGGAGCGACCACTGTATGCCCCACAGTTACTTCCCCCTGTAGCGCCACCACAACAGCCACTGTATGTGTGGGGGAAGGAGCGGCCACTGTACGCCCTTCAGCTACAGCCACATCTGGAGATGGCCTCGAAGCGTTAGCTATCGAGCGCGCTCCGACTGGCAAAGGAAGGAGAAGTGGAGCCGTGATAACGGCCACTATACGTGTCAGGAAGGGAGCAGCCACTGTATGCCCCTCATCCACTTTCTCCTCCTCCTACGAGAGTAACACCGCGGTAATGGCCACTGTACGTGCCGGGGAAAGAGCAGCCACTGTACGCCCCTAAGTTACTTCCCGCTGGGCAGGCAGACCCGCGGTAACGGCCACTGTATGTACTGTGGAGAGAGTGGCCATTGTACGCCCCTCATCTGCCTCTTCCTTCTTCGGAAGCAGCGCCGCCACAACGGCCACTGTATGTGTGGGGGAAGGAGCGGCCACTGTACGCCCTTCAGCTGCTGCCCTTAGGAATTGAGGAACCGCCACAACGGCCACTGTACATGTGGGGGAAGGAGCGGCCACTGTACGCCCTTCATCTGCGATTCCTAGGGTTCTCCCGAAGGAGAAGGTCCCTTGCACGGCCGGCTCTCCACCTCTCGGCTGCATGGGACGCCCTTTTCTCTCTCCCTCCAGATGTGGTTCCTCGGAAGTGTTGCCGTTCCAAGAGTGGTGGCATGGTCCTGTCCCGGTCCTGCAGCCTACCCCTGCCTACCCCTGGACAGTCCCGGCCCCTGACGGACGCCCGACAGAGGAGGTGCCGCAGTCTACTCCTGACGGCGCCCCGCCCTGTAGGCGACCGCAGCATCCGGGCTCCCCAGTCCGGCCAGCAGGCCCCAGAGCAGGGCCGCCTAGGCCCCACTCCCCCACGGCCCTCCGCCCGGAGTAAGAGGTGGCAGGCCCATCTTTTGGAGTTGTTTGGCCCCAGCCCCGAGGGCCACCTATCAGGTCGAGGCCCCCAGACCGGAGGGCCTCCTTGCACCCCACCGACGAGGCCCCAACACGGGGGCCATCTATCAGGTCGAGGCCCCCAGACGGGAGCGCCTCCCTGCACCCCACTGACGAAGAAGACCCGGGCAATGACGCCCCTGCGGGTGGTTCACTGTCTCCTGCAGGAGGGCTCCCTAGTAGGGCCCCCTCCCACGCCTGGGCGCCAGCTATGTTAGCCCAGGAACCAAGGGCGTAGTAGTGACCTCAACGCCTCTCTTATGTCTTAACCACAGAGACGGGAGTGAACAGTGACAGTGAAACAGTGAAGACAATAATAATATAAGTGACACACAGTTATGTGAATGACCAGGCAGGAAATAAGGATTACTAAGTACGGGCATAAAGACGATCAGAAACATTGAGTCTATACTAATGGCGTGCCGAGAATAGACAGAATCCAGTGAAACAGTGTCGCCGCGGCTAAGTGACAATTCCGAGTGCCACGACTCGCACCCTGACAAGTTATGGTAACATTTACCAACCTGACCCTTTGCCCTTTCCATCCCTAGTGCATCTGGACCAGAATATTAAATGACAATTATGCCCAAACTGTAATACTGGTGCTGTGTGTTAGTGACTCACAATCTGTGTATGTCTGAATATCACCATGTTTTGCCCTTGATGTACTGTATGTGTGTACATTTGTATTGGGAAGTAAACTCTGTTATCCTGTCTAAACCATATCCAGTGTCTCTTTGCTCCTATATTGTCAAGTGGTTAGAATTAAGACAATAGACGTGTTAAGGTGTATTGCCGAGTTTTTATGCCCTGTTCCTTTGTGGGTGCTTTACTTCCGGTCCGGAAAGAGGACCCTGCTCAGTCGCGGGCGTTTTTAGGACGAGAGGTCGGACTAAAAACACACCGCATAACATCCAGTAAGTTGGTCCTCTATTTTTTCGCCAATTGCAATACAAATGTGTTTTAATTATTCAAGCACCGAGACTTTTCTTCACTTTGTCCTTGACCCTGTCATTCTATTAACTTTTCTACCAAGTGAGATGTTCCCAGGTGATATTATTCTAGCTTAGGTAGGATATTATATGGAAACTTCTAAGTGATAACCTGCAATTCACTTTTGTTTTCATATTACTTATGGACTTTTATGGTTTATATTTGACTGACACTGAACTACAGTATTTTATTTCTGACGAGTCTTTGTGGAAGAATAACTTATCTGGGGCACTGGAATCGTAAAAGAAACCATGCCTATGATTACTGTAATGCTGAGTGTTTTAGAGTCGGCTTCCCGTCTCTCTAACGCCTAGTGTGTAGCTGGGCTCTCTTTCTAGACCGGAGCTTTGACAAATAGCAGAGAGGCAGGACACAAAAACTCAAGGCAACAACCTTACACGTGTATGACTAAATTCTACAGTGGAACGGGTAGATGTCACGAATACATATACACTGGATGTATATAATTCTTAGGACTAAATATGGGTTATTAGTATCGCGCAGGATACTACCCAGGTCAAGGTCGGGCATTGTGAATAGCACTTAGGGCAGAGGTTTATATATTAATATTGCAGGAAGTCCGGGTTAGGCATTTGTGGAGTGGGTGGCACTATTTCACTGATGGTAACTATTACTTTAACACTGAGGTCTGGGTATGATCTTAGCGTGATGCGGCGTTACTAGATGGTACTGTATCACTGTAATCGACCTGTATTTCACTGTTTGGCCGTGTTCACGGTTTCATTGTTGTTTTTATTTACTCCACCACTATTATATTGTCACTGGTGTTTTCTTGCACTGACTACCTTTATATGGTTAATTCACTGCTTTGCCTTCATGTCACTAAGTCACGGACACTGTGCTTTCACTGTCATTCCTTTCAGGTCTGGGCGTCTTGGCGGTCGGGTACAAGGGCAGCGGAAGTGGCCCAGTCTCCATAATGATGGGGCTGGGTACCACTGGGGGCCTCTGTGTTCAGGGGCCACGGGATCACGTGTAGGGGCGTCCTCTCTCCCCCGGGGCTGCGGGTGGCGAAGGGCCCCGTGCTTTCAGGGCTTGGGGCGGGAGTACAGCCCTCGGGGCTGGGGCCGAATAATTGCCTGAACTTCTCGCTCAAGCGCCTGATGGAGGACGACGATCTCCGGTGTCTGGGTGTAGGGAGGTCCTGCCAGGGGGTCCTGGGGGTGGTCTGGAGGTCGCGAGGGCTGCGGTCACCGGTATTTGGAGACTCCATCAGGAGGGGGCTGTGGTGTTGGCCTACGTCAGGGTCCGTCAGGTGGGTCCTCTCTGGATTCGGCTGCAGGGAGAAGAGCCCAGTGGAAGTCACCGGGCTTCTCCAGTACTCCTTCAGGCTGGGAGCTCCCTCTGGGTCATAGGTTGATGAGCAGGAGTCAGCACCTGACGGAGGTGCAGCTACCAGCCGTCTCCTGCCGTAGGACCCGCTACTGGCCATGGCCTTCTGGGGGTGCGGCTGCAGGCCATCGCTAAGGCCCGGCTACTGGCCATGGCCTGGGGAGAGGGGCGGCAACGGGCAGACTCAAGGGCACCTTCAGAGCAGCTGCAAGCCATCTCCTGACGAAGGCGGGAGCGGCTACAGGCAGTCTCCTGCAGGAGGGTTGAGAGGCTACAGGCCGTCTCCTGACGAAGGCGGGGGTGGCTACAGGCTGTCTCCTGTTTGCCTCCGGAGAGGCTACAGGCTGTCTCACTGGGGGCACCTTCAGAGCAGCTACAGGCCGTCTCCTGATGAAGGCGGGAGTGGCTACAGGCTGTCTCCTGTTTTCCTCCAGAGCAGCTGCAGGCTGTCTCCCGTAGGAGGGTTGAGCAGGTACCGGCCGTCTCAGGGGTGCTGACTGGAGCTGGAGTAACAGCTCCACCCTGATGTTGGTTGGGGTCGGCTCGCCCGGAATGTAGTCTTGTATTCCTGCTATGGGGACAGCTGGCGAGCTCCGGCTCATAGGGGCACACGGCCCAGGTGAACTTATGTCATTGTCACCCTGAATCCTGGTGCACTGTCGGTGCTCCGCGGTGGGCTCCTTCTGGGGATGTTAGGTCGCTCTCTGTGGCACCATACTGCATTTTACCACCGTCTGCTGGGAAAAAGTCATGTCCCTGTGACTGGAGGTGGTAAACTTTGGTGTTGTAGGTGTGGCAGACTGGCTGTAGGTGTTGGAGGAGGGCATGCCAGGCTGTGGTGGCCGAGTTCTTGTCTAGCTGCTCATCACAGGTGATGAAGAGGGTGATTGGGTCGGTGGAGGAGCGGAGGAGTCGTAGGAGGTGGTGAGGTCCTTGGACTCATTGTTTTCGTCCGAAGGGCAGCACCCATATGGCTCATCGAATCCTTATGGAGCCAGGTGTTGCCTTCTGTGCAGGGCTGTGCTGAATGCTGGAGATGGATGGTGAGTGTGGGGTTTTATGCTGGCGTAATACGGCGCGACATCTCTGGGTTTGTAGGTGGCTGGGATTTGGGCCTCTTGTGTCATGAGCGAGATGATTTCGGGCAGGGATAGGAGTGTGCTTTTGCGGCGAGGTGGGTGGGGTGGGAGAGTGGGTGTTCCAGGCGGGTGGGCAAAGAGGAGGCCGGAGCAGGTGATGGTTGTTTTAAGGGTGGGTGTGGGCGGTGATGTGGGTGTGCGGTGTCGGCACGTGTGTGAGGTGCGCGGGGCGCACAATGGCGGCTGTGGAGTGGTTGGAGTGTGGGTGGCATGGCATTGGGAGTGGGGTGTAGGGTTAGTGGGTGGTGGTGTTGTGGGAGGCATGGGGTGGGGAGTGGGGTGTAGGGTTAGTGGGTGGTGGTGTTGTGGGTGCTTGGGCAGCACAGGTGGAGTCAGGGGTGGGGGACAGGGTAAGCGGAGTCGAGGGGGCATGTGTGGGTGGCAGGCAGGGAGATTCGATGGCAGTGGTGGGTGATGGCTGGGGCGGGGATGTGGTGGGCTGAGAGGGTGCGGGTGTGTGTGTGGGACATGCGGTGCTGGGTGTGGGAGAGGAGGCAGTGGGTGGTGAGGAGGTGGGCGAGTGGCGAGGAGTTGGTAGCGTCGGTGAGTTGTCAGGTGAGGTGTGAGGGGGCGTGGCAGGAGGTGAGGTGGAGGCGGCGGGGGAAGGGGAGGGAGAGAGAGATGGCGAGAGGGAGATGTAACAGTCATAGGAGTTAGAGAGAGGGTTGGTGGTAGTGGTTGGTGGTGGGGAAGGTGAGGTTGGGGTTGGGGAGGTGGCAGTGTGTCTTGCGGGTGAGTGTGAAAGGCGGCCAGAGTGGTTGATGGTGGGTTTTAGGGTGGGGGTGGGTGGTGAGCTGGGTTTGTGGCCCTTTGGTGCTTTGGCTGCATGTGGTGTGGTAGTGGAGGTGATGCGCCGGAGTGGGGTAGGTGCGGGCGGCGCTCCAGTGGTAGGCGTGGGTGAGGCAGTGGGGCTTGAGGTGGGTGGTGTGTGGGGGTGTGAGGGTACTCTGGTACTGGAGGTTGGTAGCGGTGGTGAGGTGGCAGGTGAGGTGGCAATAGGCGCGGAGGGCGAAGGGGCTGGAGGTGAGGCGGTGGGAGGCTGGCTGTGGAAAAGAATTTGTGGCGGTGGTGAGGTGGTGGTGATGCAAGGTGTGGGTGGTGAGGAGGGAGTGTGGTCTTGTGACACCATCCTGGTGTTTGGGGGTGGGGTGGCTTGGGTGGTGGCAGGATTCTGTGCTTGTGGTATGGGGTGGGCGGTGGGTGCTAAGCGAGGGGATGGTGTGGGTGTGAAGGTGGTGGCGGGCAGTGTACGGTGCTGGAACCGTGGTGGCTGGGTGAGGGGTGGTTGTATTGGCAGTGGTGGTAGGGTGGCAGGAACTGAGGAGTGGGGTGTGGTGGGTGGTGTGTGGCGTCGGAGGCGAGGTAAGGTGGCGTGAGGTGTGGGAGGTGAAGGAGCCGGTGGTGGGGGGGAAGTGCGACCTCACAGTTTTGTCTGGATGTTTGGTGACGGGGTGGTGTAGGTGGCGGCAGGGGGCTGAGGTCGTGGTGGAGTGGCGGGTGATGAGGTGCGGGTTGTTGCGGGCAGTGAGGCATCTGGTGAGGTTACTGGGGATGAGTTGGGGGTCCATGGTGATGGCGAGGTTGAGGGTGGGGTAGGGGAGGTGAAGGAGAAAGAGGAGGCGGGTAAGAGTGGGTCAGAGAAAGAGGAGGGTAAAAGAGAAGAGATAGAGGGAGGAAAGTGAAAGGAAACGTGCCATTTCCCCCTGCCATAGACTAGGGGGGGATGTGAGGTGGCCCCACTAGGATAGGGGAGTGCAGGGGCGGTGGTGGGCGCCTTCTATGCTTTTTCCTTCTGTTTTTGTTTCCCCTAAGCTCAGGGCCATTGGAGTATGGTGGGGCGGCTTGTAGGCGCTCTCGGGTCGTTCTGCTGTGCCAGGCAGCTTTTAGCTGCTTGCAGATGTCGTGAATGGGGCATTCGTGGCTGTAAGCAGAAAATTCCCATGGGTCAATCGCGATGATGTCCGTGGGAAACTGATCGATTGCACCAATGTGTTGAGGGGTGGAGTGGATGGCTAGAAGGCGCATTGTTAGTTGGATATCTTTATCCAAGTCTCCCGTAGGATCATGTATGATAGTGTTTTTTTGATGAAACTGGGGAGGATCCTGATAAGTGTGTGAAACATGAGCTGTTCCCGGATTTTGTCATCTGCCTCCGGGTAGGCAGTGGTGACCAGGCACCTGGCCTGGATTAAAGAATGTCATTTAAGTTGCCATGAAAAATTAGGCTTTCCAGCTGGGATAGCACCACCACTTTACCTAGTGATGGGATGATGGCTTGAATCACAAGTTTCTTGAAATTCTGCCCGGTGAGCCCCGGAACGATCTTGGGTGATATATTAGCTGCCGCTCTGCCCAGTAGCGGGAGTGTGACTGCAATTTTCTGCTTGTCATCCTCGAAACCGATATCTAGCAAAAGTTTAGTAATTGTCTAGGTTTTTTTTTTCAAGAATACTTCCCCAGTATCCCTGCTTGTTGTAAAAGGCGACTACAAGGGTTGATGGAGGATTAGCGCCTCTCCCCGGAAAACAACTAACTAAAAAGACAAACAATAAGCCTTGGACAAGGACTGACCAAAAGATGACGACCAAGGACCGGACAATGGACATGGTAATCGGAACATGGAATGTAAGGGGAGCAAATGATGAGGTGAAAGAGAGAGAGATTGTCCAGGTGCCTGAAGGTGCGAAAGTTGATGTATGCGGAATAACTGAAACTAAATGGCGAGGTGAGAGTGTGAGAGAATGGGAGTATGGATGGGGTATATGTGCAGGAGTAGGTGAGGATGAGAGGGCAAAAGAAGGAGTATGTATGTTTGTGAGTAAAAGATGGAAGAAGAGCATAAGAGAGTATGGATCAGTTGGGTCAAGGATTGTGTAGGTAAGATTGAAAGTTGGAATACAAATGTGGGCGATTGTGTGTGTGTATGCGCCAACGCAAGATCGTGCAAGCAGAGTGAGAGAAGAGTTCTGGACAAATGTGGAAGTGTGCATGGAAAAGTTTGGAAGGAATGAGAGAGTGTTTTTGATCTGTGATATGAATGGTAAAGTAGGGAATGTGAAGGTGGAAGGAATAGTGGGTGAGTGGGGTGTGCCTGCTGAGACAGATGAGAATGGCAGTGCGTTAGTGGACATTTGTCCTGGGAGGGGGTTGGTGATAGCCAATACCCTCTTCAGGCACAAAATGATCCACAGATATACATGGCGAGTGATGAGAAGGGTGGGTGGTGAACTGAAGGAAAGGAAGGCAATGATTGATTATGTGTATGTGGATGAAAGGATGCGAAAATGTGTAATGGATGCAAGAGCTTATAGAGGTTGGGGGAGTGAACTTTCTGACCACTACTTGGTGGCAGCCAGAATCAAGATCCAATTAAGATGGAGAAATAGAAGAAGGGAAAGACGAGAGGAAGGAGTAGTTGCAGGAGAGTGGAAAGGTTACAAGAGGATGAGAAAAAGGCAGAGTATAAGAGAGAAGTGGAGGAACGATTGGGCAAATATGAATTGGAGCAGATGGGGGACATAGAAGGTGTGTGCAGGATATTCACAGAAGAAATATGTGCAGCATGTGATGTGGTGTGTGGGATGAAGAGAAGACAGAGGGGTGTGCAAGGAACAGCGTGGTTGAATGAAGAGGTGAGACAGGCTGTGGCACAAAAGAAGAAAGCATACAATGAATGGATGAGAAATAGGGGCGTGGAAGAAGTTGAGAGGCGGAAGAGAGAGTTATATGTAGAAAGAAAGAGAGAGGTGAAACGATTAGTAAGAGAGAGTAAGAAGAGAGCGGATGAGGAATTTGGAAGGAACTTGAGTGTAAAGTGGAGGGACTGTAAGAAAATGTTCTGGAAAGAGGTGAAAAGAGTAAGACAGGGTGGAAGTGAAGTTAGCAGGAGAGTGAAAGATAAAAATGGTAGATTATTTGTGGAAAAGGGAGAAGAAGTGAGCAGATGGAGAGAACACTTTAAGAAATTGTTGAACATAGAAGATGGAAGTAATGCGAGTATAAGTGGCTGAGGAATGGCTGGGAGAAGGAGGGAGGTGAGAAGACAGGAAAAAATCAGTAGGATAGAAGTTGCAGAAGCAATGAAAAAGTTAAATTGGGGAAAGCCCCAGGAATTGATGGAGTGTGTGGTGAATTGCTGAAGCATGGGGGAGAGATAGTAGTAGAATGGATGTGGAAAATGTGTAGATTGGCCTGGGAGGAAGGTAGAGTCCCGGAGGATTGGAACTCAGGTATAATTATTCCCTTGTACAAAGGAAAAGGGGAAAAAGAAGCGTGTGGTAATCATAGGGGCATTTGTCTTCTTAGTATAATAGGAAAAGTGTATGGTAGTATACCTATTGACAGAGTTAGAGAAAGAACAGAGGAATTCGTTGGAGAAGAACAGGGAGGCTTTAGGAAGGGAAGAGGTTGTGTAGATCAGATATTTATTCTTAGATCTTTAGTGGAAAAGTTTCTAGAGAAGGGAAAGAAGTTGTATGCGGCTTTCATGGATTTGGAGAAAGCATATGACAGGGTGGATAGACAAGGATTGTGGAAAGTATTAAGAATATTTGGAGTGGATGGGAAGTTGTTGAATGCTGTGAAGAGTATGTATGATGGTGTTAAGGCTGCAGTACGTGTGGATGGTGAACTGTGTGAATTTTTCTTTTTGATGGTTGGGTTGAAACAGGGATGTGTCATGTCTCCATGGTTGTTCAATCTGTACATGGATGGGGTAATAAAAGAGGTACAAGATAGGGTAGTGGATATTGGAGTGGCCCTGGTGAGAGAGGGTAGTGTTTGGAAACTTCCTGTACTGTTGTTTGCAGATGATACTGTGTTGTTGAATGAAGATGAAGGAGAGCTGCAAGGCTTGGTGGATGAGTTTGGGAGAGTGTGTAAGAAACAGAATCTAAAGGTGAATGTAGGGAAGAGTAAAGTGATGGTCTTTGAGAGAGGTGAAGTCAGTGAATGTACAGCGAGGTTGGATGGTGAGGAATTGGAAAATGCCCTGTCCTCTCCTCCATCCTTCATTCCTTCCATCTTCTTCTGTCTCTCTTTCCTTCATTCTTTCCTCGTCTTTCTGCGTGCGGGTGACTTTACACTCCCTCTTCTGTCTCTCATTTCTTCATTCTTTCCTCTTCCTTCTGCCCGTGGGTGACTCTACACTGAGTGACAAGCCAAATGTTTTCCTGTACACCAGGAAACCATTTACTATGCTGGGTGGTAACCATATAACCAAATTTTGGCGCCTGGTGGTTTAGTGGCTAATTATTGTGCTCCAGTCGGATTGAGCCAGTGAAGGTTTATATCCAAGGGCTGGTTGGGGTTGATTGCTCATGTAATGCCACTCAGGGATGAGTGAGGCTGGTCACTCTCATCTTAAATGTCAGGACCAACTGCCTAGCCCAGGGCTCCTACGCTCCTCATGGGGCAACGTAGGATTGGATGATGGATGGTTGGATGGAGTACGTTTAAGTACTTGGGTAGTGTGATGAGTAAGGATGGAGGTTTGGAGGGTGAAGTGCTTGAAAGGGTACAGCAGGAAAGAAAGGTTGCTGGTTCTTTGAAAGCAGTGATAAGAAACAGGGAAGTGAGCATGGAAGTGAAAAAGTTACTACATGACAGTATTGTGATACCATCTCTAACGTATGAAAGTGAAGCTTGGACGTTGCTGGAAGGACACAAGTCAAGAGTGAGAGCAGTGGAAATGAGTTATTTAAGAGGAGCCTGTGGAGTCACATGGAGAGACAGGCTGACAAATGAGGATATAAAGGAGCGTTGTGGTGTGGATGTGGATGTGATAGGAAGCATTAGGAGGAATACACTGAGGTGGCTTGGCCATGTGGAGAGGATGGAGGGTGAGAAACTGACAAGGAGAGTGTATGTGAGTGAGGTGGAGGGGGGAAGAGGGTGGAGGAGGCCGAGGATGAGATGGAGGGATGGGATGGAGAGGTATATGAGAGAGGGGGGTGTGAGTTGGGAGCAGGGCAGTGAAATGGCAGGGGACAGGGCGACGTGGAGGCGATGTGCTTGTGGCCACCCCGAACGGGATTGAGGCATCTGATAATAGATAGATAGATAGTGTGCACATGATACTGTTCGAGGTCGAATTTAGGTAATTGCACATGCGGTTTGGTTGCCATTTTGCCGGTATTTCCTGATTACCTCTCTTATATGCCCGGGTCAAGAACCACTGCTGTTCACCAGTGTAATGCTAGGTGTTTCAGGGTTGGCTTCCCGTCCCTCTAACGCCTAGTGTGTAGCTGGGTTCTCTTTCTAGACCGGAGCTTTGACAAATAGGTGAGAGGCAGGACACAAAAACTCAAGGCAACAACCTTATACGTGCATTACTAAATTCTATAGTGGAACGAGTAGTTCTCACGAATACAGATACTCTGGACAATTATAATTCTTAGGCCTAGACCTGGGTTATTAGTATAGCGCAGGATACTACTTAGGTCAAGGTTGGGTAGGGCAAATAGCACTTAGGACAGAGATTTACATATTATTATTGCAGGAAGTCCAGGTTAGATATTTGTGGAGTGGGTGGCACTATTTCACTGTTGGTGATTATTATTTTAACACTGGGGACTGGGTATGGTCTTAGCGTGATGCAGCGTTACTATATGGTAGTGTATTCACTGTAATCGACCTGTATTTCACTATTTGGCTGTGTTCACGGTTTCACTGATGTTTTTATTTACTGCACCACTATTATATTGTCACTGGTGTTTGCTTGCACTGGCTACCTTTATATGGTTAATTCACTGCTCTGCCTTTATGTCACTAAGTCACGGAGACTGTGCTTTCACTGTCACTCCTTTCGGGTCTGGGCATCGTGGCGGTCGGGTACAAGGGTGGCGGAAGTGGCCCAGTCTCCCTACTGATGGGGCTGGGTACTGCCGGGGTCCTCTGTGTTCAGGGGCCACGGGATCACCCGTAGGGACGTCCTCTCTCGTCCGAGGCTGCCGGTGGTGAAGGGCACTGCACTTTCGGGGCTTGGGGCGGGAGTACGGCCCTCGGGGCTGGGGCTGAATAACTGCCTGAACTACTTGCTCAGGCGCCTGATGGAGGATGAAGATCTCCGGTGTCTGGGTGTAGGGAAGTCCCGCCTGGGGATCCTGGGGGCGGTCTGGGGGTCGCGAGGGCTGCGGTCCCCAGTGTTCGGAGACGCCATCAAGAGGGGGCTGTGGCGTCGCCCTACATCAAGGTCCATCAGGTGTAGCCTCTCTGGATCTGGCTGCAGGGAGAAGAGCCCAGTGGAAGTCACAGGGCCTCTCCAGTACTCTTCCAGGCTGGGAGCTCCCTCTGGGTCGTAGGTTGATGAGCAGGAGTCAGCACCTGACGGAGGAGCGGCTACTGGCAGTCTCCTGCTGTAGGGCCCGGTTACTGGCTGTGGCCTTCTGGCTGCGTGGCTGCAGGCCGTCACTAAGGCCCAGCTACTGGCTGTGTCCTGGGGAGAGGGGTGGCTGTGGACTGACTCAGGGGCACCTTCAGAGCAGCTGCAAGCTGTCTCCTGATGAAGGCTGGAGCGGCTTCAGGCCGTCTCCTGCAGGAGGGTTGAGTGGCTACAGGCCTTCTCTCTAGGGGCACCTTCATCAAGGCTACAAGCCATCTCCTGACGAAGGCAGGAGCAGCTACAGGCCGTCTCCTGTTTGCCTTCAGAGCAGCTACAGGCCATCTCCTGTAGGAGGGTCGAGCGGCTACAGGCCGTCTCATTGAGGGCACCTTCAGAGTGGCTGCAGGCCGTCTCCTGACGAAGGCAGGATCGGCTACAGGCCGTCTCCTGTGGGAAGGTTGAGCGGCTACAGGCCATCTTGTTAGGGGCACCTTCATAGCGGCTACAGGCTGTCTCCTGATGAAGGTGGGAGCAGCTCCGGAACGTCTCCTGTTTTCCTCCAGAGCGGCTGCAGGCCGTCTCCTGTAGTAGGGTTGAGCGGCTACCAGCCATCTCAGGAGTGCTGACTGGAGCTGGAGCAACAGCTCCACCCCAATGTTGGTTGGGGTCGGCTCGCCCAGAAGGTAGTCTTGTATTCCTGCTATGGTAGCGGCAGGCGAGCTCCGGGTCATAGGGGCGCGTGGCCTGGGCAGACTTATGTCGTTGCTGTCCTGAATCCCGCCGCGCTGTTTGTGCTCCTCGGTGGGCTCCTTTTGCGGGTGTTAGGTCGCCCTCTGTGGCACTATACTGCATTTTAGTTAGATTGAAAGAGGGATGTTTCATGTCTCTATGGTTGTTCAATTTATTTATGGATGAAGTTATAAAAGTGATACAACGTAGGGCAGTGGATGTTGGGGTGACCCTAATGAGAGAGGGCAGCGTTTGGAAACTTACTGTTCAGTTGTTTGCAGCTTATGCTGTATTGTTAGGTGAAGACAAAGGGGAATTGCATGGCTTGGTGAATGAGTTTTAGTAGATTGTGTAAGGAACGGAATCTAAAGGTAAATGAAGGGAAGTGTAAAGTTATGGTCATGGAGAGAAATGAAGTCATTGAATGCATAGTGAGACTGGATAGTAAGGACAAGGAATATGTGAGTGCATTTAAGTACATCAAACCGTTGATATACAGAACCCTTTTTAATGAATTTCAGTTTTAACGACCACCTTGAACTGGCAGAATGTTATGTTCATTTAATGAATTTATGTTTGGTAAAAGAATGGAAGCGTGGGAAACACTGACCAGCATGGTATCCACACACACACACACACACACACAGTTGAAGCGTCAGAGAGACAACACATAAATAATCACTGGCCACCCTTGGCCACAACTGGCCATACCTAAATAGTATCTTTATATGAGTCAAGCTCTGTATTATGCTAAACTAAATGGTGTTATAATATAGTAGGGCAAGTATAAGCAAAAGTGTTGTCCAAATAACAGAATACAGCCAAGTGGTGCAGGAATGCGCTGATCAAGCTTCAACAGCTGTTTTGTCCACAGGCGAGTAAGGAGACGCATACTTGTTGGGGAGAGTGGGGCACAGCGGTACAAAAGAGAAATTGTGACACTATAACTCATTTATTTGAATAGGTATTAGAGAAGTGAAATACGGGAAGAAAATGATCAACATTTAGCATCAATAAGCATATGCAAAAGAAACGATCAACTTGTCTGAAAAAGCTGTGGTCCGCAAAACAATACGATATATATTTTTTGTCCCACTCTGCCCCAGGTGGGGGTACAGTGGGACAAGAACTGGGGCACACTGGGACAAGAATTGGGGCACACTGAGACATGACTAGTTTACATTACTGGAACCAAAATTGAAATCAAATTTATAGTATGCCTTTTGTCTTTTTGTTGTACCACACGTGTTAGGCTTGGGGAAGATGACCTTAATGCCACTGAGCTTGATAGAAGCAATATCCTGAACCTGTGGAAAGAAAAACTCCAGTGATTCTCGCTTTCTCCGCAGATACCAAACTTCGTAGTCCCCTTCATCATCTATCTCCCTTGTTACAAGGCCACATAATGTTTCTTAAGTGTTGTATCAAACTCAGCCAGAATGTAATAATTTACTTCGGGCTCTCCTTACAATTCAGGGAACTCCTGATCGTCATTGTTCATTTCTTCATCAAAGTCGTCGGATGAATGATCTGACAAAACCAATTCTTCCCCAGATGATGACTCCTGCTCTTCAAAAACTAATTTTGGGGGTCTTGGCTTGCTATTGGTGTCCTTATAGTCTCGGTTTTGTGTAGAGTTTTGAGCTTTAGGTCTACACTGAGCAAGCGCTTCTTATATGAAGTCTATAATATATAATACATAACCAGTAGTATCAATAGTGTGTGATGTATAATATATAAAATACACATCTCTACATCATTATGGGGCACAGTGGGACACTGTCCCTCAGTGCCCCATGATAGGTGTCCCACTGTGCCTCATGTGAAATTTTGCAAGACAAAGTCAGTTCTAGAAAAATCAACAGGAACATCCTATTATGTACACATTTAGTTGCTATACTTAGGTAAATAATATATAAACATTTTGCGCAATACATAATTATGATACACAGATACGTCTAAACTTACAGCAAAAAACTTACTTTTGTCTGTTGACAGAACAAGGACCTCCAGCACAGAGGACCTGGAGCAGCACAACCTCCCTTAGCAACGTTAGTAGAGGCATTGGCCTGAAAATGGTGTTTGGTACAAGTTCCCACAGCCAGGATTGACTTAGGACATACACACAGAATTGCTATGGGAGAGTTGTCTGTCTTTGCTTTGTGCTTCCACCTCTACCAAGTGAATTTTTTGGGCAAGAAGTAACTGGCAACTCCTCTGGTGTTGGCGGGAGGTGGTGAAACACTCAGCACGCCAGTGCTTGCCCAGAAGCAAGAGTGGGAGTATATGTTCCTGTCGCTATGAACTTGCACCTCCCTCTTTTTTCGTATGCATTACTGTTTGCCCTGTTATTTTCCTAGAGTCGAGTTGTCATGCCTGGAAAGTACTGCTCAAGGGATGAGAGGGTTTGTATCATTGCATGGAGGCAGGATAATGTCCCTATCAACACGATTCGTGAACATACTGGACGCTCAAAGTCGACCGTCATGAAGATTCTTGCTGCAGCGCGTAGCCTGCCACCTGATGTCGTACCAGAGCACAAGCATGGCATTGGAAAGAAGAGGACGACTTCCAGAGGCACAGATATGCTTCTGAAGAGGGAAGTAATCAAGTGTCCTCGAATGACAGCAGCAGAACCGAAGAGAATGCATCCCCAGCTGTTACAAGACGTCTCAATTCAAACTATCCAACACCGCTTGCAGAAGGAGCTGGGTTTGCCAAGCCGCACCGCAGCCAAGAAACCGCTTCTCATTGACCGCATGAAGAAGTAGCGCATTCAGTTTCCCAAGAAGTGTGCACACTGGACATTGGATGAGTGGAGAAACGTTATGTTATCCGATGAAAGCACATTTCATGTGTTCCAGGTGCGTTCTGCCAAGTTTTGTCACCCTGCCTTCCGTAGTCAATATGACCCTGCTTACACAGTGCCGATTGTTAAGCATCCACAATCTGTAATGGTATGGGGGTGTTTCTCAGGTGAAATGGGAAGGGGAGGACTCTACTTTCTTCCTAAGAACTTGATAATGAATGGTGGCTGGTACATTCAACTTCTGAAAGATCATTTGCTAAACTTTTTTGCTATTCATGGGTGCAACTTTTTCATGCACGATTCAGCTCCATGTCGCAAGTCAAGAAAAGTGACAAAATGGCTTCAGGATAATCGGACTGAGGTCCTCGACTGGCCTGGCAACAGTCAGGATCTAAATCCGATAGAAAACTGCTGGGCAAAGATGAAGAAAATCATGGCAGAGAAGACACCCAATCTGGACAACCTGAAGACTGAACTGACAAATGTTTGGTGCAAAAAAATGTCCTTAGATTTCTTTAGAGATCTAAGTGATTCCATGCCAAAACACATCCAACTGGTCCTGAAAAACAAGGAAAACATGATTTCATATTAATGAATGGCATTTCATGAACAAACATTGTGATATACTATGATTTCTGTGTTTTTTAATACCTTGTGGGGGGAGGTCCTAAGTCAATTTGTGGTAGCTCAGTACCTCTAGAATCAGTGTTGTCCCACAGTGCCCCATGTCCCAGTGTGCCCCACCCTTCCCTAAGTAGAATTTTTTTTCTCAATAACACAAGAGGACCACCATACTTAGTAACGCGAACATAGACGGAATTAAGAAAAGGGATACAGGTAGAAAGTGGATGACGATTTCTACCAGGAACTAGTTGAAATGGAAACATATAACAAACTTGTGCAGAGGGTGTACAGATTTGAAAAGCATTTCAAAGTGAAATAGATGAAATAAAGAAGCAATTGCACATGCAGAAGGAGCAAAATGAAAAATTAGTAATGGAATTAAACAAGACACAACAATAGATAAGTTGTCAGTTGAGGTGGGGTCACCTAAAAGGAAGATTAGTGAAATGGCAAGTACAGTTGTCAGCCATGGGAGTATAATGGAATTCAGAAATGATACAGAGACAATTAGGCAAGAAAGCAGTCTGACAGGCCAAAGCAGTGATACTGAAGAAAAGATAACCCGGGTGAATGAAGTGATGCAAAGTTACAAAAATAATGTGGGAACTACTTATGCTGAAATGGTGAAAATTAAGAAAGACTTAGAAACAAGAGCTGAAGAAAAAAGCATTAGAAGGGAAGTGAAAAAAAATGATAATAATAATTAAAAAAAAAAAAAAGTCAAAGATTCAGCAGATATCAACAAATCTTATCACTGGTATAGATGAGGAAGAAATAAAAAAACAAAATTTCGAGACAAAAAGGAGATGGCAAATATAATGAGCATATTGAAGGAAGTATCAGAGGAAATCTGTAATAAAGACCTAGAGGAATACAAAAGGCTAGGGAAATATGAGAGAAACAAGTCAAGGCCTGTGAAAGTAACCTTCCAGAGTGTGAAAACTGTGGAGGAAATACTAAAAAATGCAAACAAACTCATGGAAAAGGAGGAACTTAAAAAAGTATGGATAAAAAGATGCCTAACTCAAGAGGAATTGGGAATACTAAAAGAGAAGAGGGAGGAGGCAAAAACAAAGAGGAAGAGAAGAGAAGAGTACTTAACAAAGTAATTGGATTGTGGGTACGAAAGTGGTACATAATCAACAGGGAATAAGGAGAAGGAATGTAGTAGACTCAAGTTATGGCAAGTATGTAAATAAGATGATTAAGTTGATGTACTGAAATGTAGATGGAATGGTGTCTAAATTATTAGAGATGAAAGACTGTACCAAAGAAAATGAACCACACATTATCTGCCTAACTGAAGCAAAATTACCGTAACCCCAAAGATATCAAATGATACCCTAAACTTAGAGGAATACAATATATGGAGAAGAGACAGAAATTTAAGAAAGGGAGGGGGAGTTATAATGTTAAAAAAGAAAAAACTACAAGTCAAATAAATACTACTAAATATACCCACACAAGTAGAACTGATTGCATTGGAGATTAACATCAGAAGGGAAATTAACTGTGGCAAATTTATACATCCCACCCAAAACAAACACTTAGGAAAGAGACGAATATGAAGACTTGGCAGAGAGTACACTTCAGAGTTTAAGAGCATTGCTACATAGAATGGAAGAAAAAACTGAGAGAATTATATTAAATGGAGTTTTCAGTACAGATATGTATTGGAATACTGTAGATGTAAGAAGCCACGAAAGCTGTTGGGATCTAAAGTTCCTAGATCTTGTGCAGGAATTTTTCCTAATATAGCATGTAAAGGAAAACACTAGAAAAGAGGATTTGATGATCCATCAGTACTAGATCTTATAATTAGACAAGAAAATGAATCTGACAGTATGATGTATCACCCTCCATTCGGCAAAAGCATGTAATAAATTGTAACTTCATGATTGCATATGACGTTACCAGTAACGAGAATTACAAAAAGTCTAAACTACAAAAAAGACCTGAAGAAGTACTTCTTAGAAATAGATTGGGAAAGGAAACTTTGAGGACAAGCTTTAACCCGCCCCGTCCCGACCACTTTTCCACCACTGACTCCCCCCAGTCCTGACCATTTTTGGATTTTTTTTTTTTTTTGGCTCAAATCTCCGCTTTTGGAGAAACATCGAAAATTCATAGAGAAATCGCTCACTTTAGGTTTAAAATACTCGATACAGGTAGCAGTACCTCCTCACCTTACTTTGTTTTCTGTCAGGCTGGCTCCAAAGAAAACGAGTTCTATGGGAGGGTAACCATTCTACGCCACTCATAAATGGTATTTATTTATTTATTTGGTACGAATGTATATGCAGTATGAGAGTATATTGATTTCCACACAGTAATATAGGCATTATAAGCATTGTTTCACACACCAAACACATCAACATACCTGACCTTTTTTGGCAACATTACCTGATCATCATTTCTGACTGTTTCTTCCTCTAATGCTATGTAAAGTTTGTCCTCCACATTGTCATCGATTGGGGAATCGCTCTGGCCCTGAATTTCATACCGTGGCACGACATGTCTTTACTGGCCAGGTCACTGGTAACAGGTGAATTGCTGAGACAATGGCATGTGGGGGGGGGAGGTCATGCTGGGTAAGGCATTGTCCCTGGCTGACATCTTGTAGAGGAAGGTGTCCCGTGTATACGTACGAAAAATCACTCACGAAAATTGAAAATTGTGCAAATTAGGGACCTTGCAATTGATTCTCGTTTATGTACGTCAACGGGATTGGCAGTGACAAAACGTGTGGACGTTTATTCACGTCAACGGGATGGGGCGGGTTGAAAATATATAGAAAATTCTGCAATCTTTATGATATAAGAGTCGAAAATTAGATCCCTCAGCACAAAGAAACAGAAATGAAAATAAAGAAATGGTTTAATACAGAATGTAAAAAATCAAAAGAAAACAGAGACTTGCTGTGGAATACATACAGAAGACACAATCGTGAGAGGGCATATAACAACCATAAACAGTCAAGAATTGATTATAAAAAGATAAAGAGGGAGGCTCAGAGACAGTTTGAGGATGACATTATAAATAAATGTAGTGATCAACCAAAGATATTTTGCAGCTACATCCGAAGCAAAACTAACGATAAAGTACAGTCCATTATGGACGAGGGGATCATCTATACAAAAGAGAAAGATTTTTGTGAAGCACTAAATAAAAAATTCCAATCAGTTTTTACTGAAGAAAATAATTTTGAGAGATGATATGGAACAAGCATACCCACACATATTACCAGATATACAAATATCGGAAAAAGAAATTCAGCAGGAGTTAAGTAAATTAGACAAAGGAAAAGCAAATGGTCCTGATGAAATTTCATGTTAGGTGCTACATAAATGTGCAAAAGAGTTAAGTAGACCAATATATTTAACCCATTCATACACGATGACGCGTTTGTCATCATTAGGGTGTGGCTGCACCCATACACACTGATGCTTTTGTTGTCATTAAAGCATAAAAACTTTCGTCAGAGGAAAAGTTTTCGGCCAATCGACGTCATTTCTGGAAGAGTCACAGCTTCCTTGCTCCTCATCAAAAGTAATGAGTTGGCAACTGTGGGTCCTGATACCAGCATGATAATGGACAGGTTATTCAGTACCAAGTAACCTGTGAGTGGGGAAGGTGCTGCGCAGTTCTGTCCGTTTAAATTTCCAATCTTACCCCCATCCCAGCTGTGCAACATATTTCACTATACCAGTAGTGCTTGTATATAGTATTTGGGCACTGTTGTAATTAGATTTGGTGTTTGCAATAGGAAATTTGGTGTTTGTGAAACATTCCTGGTTGTTATCAGTTGTTGGCCCAACGAAGATTGTGCTACTGTTTCTTATCAACTATACTGCCTCTACCCTGCACCAAATGTGAGTATTCAGCTATAAAAAATAGTGACAGTGAATCATGTGACTATACTGTAGTGTGCATATCTAGTGTACAAAAAATTGGTGAAATACATGCAGTAGCTTAGAGGAAGGCAGGAAGCCACCCTACAGTCATGACACGGCGTGGGTACACCATAGTTTTTTGTATTTTTCTCGAAAACTATGAGGCCTAGGATCATTGCTGTGGTCTCAAATGAAAACCAATGAAATTCTGCATAGGATGATAAAATAAAAACATAACAGTGGTGAGAAAAGTTTTTTGTTAGAGCTCCCTGAAAAAAAAATCTGTTGTCTGTCGGAAATGGGTTTTACTTTTTTGCTTATTACTCGAACACCATACCTCATATCAAACTGGGACCTCTGGCATTCGAAAGCTAATAAAATTCTCTTTCCAATGATTGTATAACATGTAGAGATTGATTAGTAAACATTCGACTTAATAGGGTCGCACCCGGAAACTAAGTAGGGGAGGTTTCCAAATTACTGACAAGTCCTTATGAGCAAAGCAAACCCATACAGCTGTGGGGTCCCGGGGGAGGGGTACTGTAGGCCCCTCAGGATTTTTTTTTTGAAATCTAACCTATAAATGATGAACAGATCACTGCACTAAAATAATTTAATCAGTGTATTATTGTTTTGCTTTAACGCTCTTGCAATTTTATTAAACGATCATCATAACAACGTACATCGTATCATAACTTATTAAACAGACATCTTGAATATTTGACATTGTATGACAGTGCTGAACTGCATTCAGATTATTCAGGTGTATGAAAGTTATGGCGTGGGGTGAAATCTGACTATCGTAATAGGCCTGGTCAGACCGCACTTTGCAGTAATTGGAGGAATCAGACTGAGGGGGGTTTCTGGGCAACCAGGAAACCCCCCTGGGTGCGTCCCTGTTGGGAAGTGAGATGTATGTTCCTGAATGTTTATTCACAAGGCCCTAACGTATGTATAGTGTGTTTTTTTTGTGTGTTTTTCTTTTTGCTTATCGTGTAGAACAAACATCGATGACTATTAATATGTGGGTTTTGTGGCAAAATAAATATGTTTGGGTGGTGGAAATAAGCCAAGAATACACTTTTTTGGAGCACGCGGCAGGCAGGAGGGAGGGGAGAAAAGCCGATGCGTCATGGCACAGAAAACTTATTAACTTATCTGCGCGCAAAAGGGTTAATATTTAAGAAATCCTTGGGTCAAGGTAAACTACCTGATATTTGAAAGAAAGCAAACATTATTCCCCTACTCAAGAAAGAGAATAGCCAAATTCAATGAACTACCGAGCAGTAGGGGAGGGCAGTGATGGTTTGGACATTTCAAAAAAAAATAAAAATAAAAATAAAAAATAAAAATTCAGGTTTAAGCAGGCACGTAATCTGGTTTATGTTAAAATGTTGCCACAGCATTTGGCTCTTTGGGTTGATAATATGAAACTCTTAGTTCATTTCAGCTTTAAGTAATAGTTAACGAAACACAATTAAGTGACTAAATCGTCCGAACCATCCCTACCAGTGGTGATGGTTCGGACAGTAGGGTGGGATTGTTTGGCCATATGTATTATTCAGCATATTCTTAAAATTATGTGAGTTATATTGGATAAAAACAAACATTTATTAATTCAATGATGTTTCATTTTCCTAAAATACAATATTAAACTTCAGAATCCAGATGAACTAGTATATATATATATATATATATATATATATATATATATATATATCACTGAAATAACCTCCACCAGATTTAATAATAAATGACTTAACCTTTTACTTTCTGCTACAAAATTATGCATAATTAGCTCTCTCTCTCTCTGGAATAGGCTATTGACTTCACTTTTCACTTTCTAGGCCTTGTTTCAGACGGACTAACTTAAGACTTTTAACACATACAGTATTGTAGCCTGCAAAGCTGAAATAGAGGTTGTATTACCCATTCCTTCTTTTAACACTTTGAGGAATTGGTTAAATAAACAAAACCATTAACGTATATTCCTTGATAACTATCAAGAATGGTGTTTCACTATGTGTTCAAATATAAATGATTAAAAGTAGCGTTATCATTTGATAAGGTCATGACTTGGTAGTAGTGGAGGGATAGCCTAGTTAGGACTGTCCGAACCATCCCCCTCCACAACTGTCCGAATCATCCCGAACCTAAGTAATTAACTGACGGGTACTCTCAAGTTTCACCCGAGAGAGTTTGACATTCATTTTTCATAGCAATATGTTCTACATACAACACAGATTCACCCTAATAATGCACAGTTCGATGCCTGGCATATTCATAAAGGTAGAGCTTACGATATACACCCAAATTATTACATAGATGAAAAAAAAAAAAAAAAAAAAAAATCTGACCTGCATCAAAAAGTGAGGGTTTTCTAGTTTGGAGGTTCCGTGTGGTCGAATAAAACAAACTCTCCCACTTTCATACAAGATCACACGGCCTGGGTCCCATACGTTTCTCAGGGAATGCACTGTCCGAACCATCCCATTGTCCAAACAATCACCGCCCTCCCCTATCACTGGCCAATGTTGTAAGAACCTAGAAAAGCTGATAAGAAAAGTTTGGGCAACCATCTAGAAGAACACAGTATGATAACAGAAAGGCAGTTCGGTTTTAGAAAGGGAAAATCTATTAAGCTACTGTGATAGAGTTACAGAAACTTTACGGAAAAGAGAAGGATGGGTGGACAGTATCTATTTACATTTCAAGAAATCATTTGACAGAGTACCGCACCAAAGACTTTTATGGAAACTGTACCATCAAGGAGGAGTCCAAGGTAATCTGTACTGTTGGATGCAGGATTTTCTCAGAAAAAAGGAAATGAGAACAGTATGAAAGGGAAATTACTCATCATGGAGGGAAGTGACTAACAGGCTCAGTGCTGGCACCAATTATGTTTTAGTATATATAAATTACATAGACAGTAACGCTGGAAATGGAAGCTATCTAAATATGTTTGTGGATGATGCAAAAATACAAAGGAGAATTACTAACACAGATTCTTGCAAACAGCTGCAAGAAGAATTAAATAAGCTTCATGAATGGAGCAATAAATGGCAAATGGAATTTAATTTTGACAAGTGTCATGTAATTAAGTTGGTAGAAGTGAAAGAAGACCAGATTGGAATTATAGGTTAGGAATATCAACTCTACACATATCAGAAAGGGAGAAGGACCTAGGAGTGATTATCAGTAACAGATAATCTCCAGCTGTCCACATCAGTGAGAAGGTATGTAACATGTATACATTGCTTGCTAATATGAGAATAGCATTCACATATATAAATGAAGACATGCTGAGAATGATAATAACATCATTCATCTGCCCAATCCTGGAGTAGGCACCAGTAGTCTGGAATCCTCATCTCAAAAAAACACATAGATAAGACTGGAAAAGTACAAAGGGCAGCTACAAGATGGGTACCAAGCTTATGGAATCTAGTGGTGGTCGTAATCGATTACATCGATTACAAAGTAAAATTTTTCACTAATCGATTATAGTGTCCAGTAATCGATTACCAAACAATTACTCCCAGCATAAATTACACATTAAATATATGTTTTAGAAACGTGCATTTCTGTGGATTTTACCCAATACATAATAGTCAGTTTTATAATAAATGCATTAATTCATAAAGATATATGCAAAAAAGAGGTAGCTGAGAATTAATAGCATAATAAAAAACCGGGGCCTCAGACATTGAAGAAGACAAATCTAATACAACAAACCCGTACATGCCGTTTCTGTGTACTACTGTGTGCTGTGTAGACTGTGGCGGGATGGCACTGCACGGCTGTCAGCTGTGTGGCAGTGCGTGAGTCGTGTGACTGTGTGGCGGGTGCTCAGCAGATCTGATTATGGTTAATTAAATTTTCAGGAATTAATAATGTTTTCACTTTTCCCGGATCTTTTTCTTTAACTTAATGCTTGGAGAGAGAGAGAGAGAGAGAGAGAGAGAGAGAGAGACTACAGCGAAGCTATAACATTTTACCATATACTATCTTTACCAATTTACCCATATAATATCTATTTTAAGGTAAAATTAATCGAAAAGTGAAAACCGAGATGTACCAAGGGGAGACTACACAGAGGCGTGAGAAGAGAACGAGCGATCAGGACAAGACAGACATACATCCCCAACCACCACGCACCCATCTTCCCTTCAACGGAATCCACGAGAGGTACGTCGCTCTGCCGCATTACCCTCCACCTGGACCAGCGCTCAACAGAATTGGGGCAGGATCTGTTTGCCGGCAGACTCCCCAAGTAGGACCGCGAGGACGCCCACCATGCTCGTCAAGGAAAGGACACCCACTGTGCTCCTTTCATGTACTGCCCTCTGCAGGACTGTGACGACACCCACCGTGCTCACTGGGGAAAGGACGCCCACCGTGTTCCTTTCACCTACAGCCACCAGCAGGACCGCAATGACGCCCACCGTGCTCGTTGGGGAGGGAATGCCCACTGTGGTTCCTTCACCTGCAGCCCCTGCCCGGAGCAGGACCGCGGCGACACCCACCGTGCTCACCAGGGAGAGGACGCCCACCATGCTCACCGGGGAGAGGACGTCCACCATCTCACCTGCAGTCCCAGGGTCTAACAGAACCGCGGCAGTGCCCACCATGCCCGCCGGGGAGGCCCGCCCACTGTGTGGGCCTCATCTGCTGAACCTTCGGCACTTGTAGAGGGCCACGATCCTTGCTCACCTCACTCCTCCAGAGGATGAACGGGTCGTGCCCCTTGTTCGCCTCACTCCTTCAGGGGCAGAGCAGGCTCCCTTGCGGAGTCACTACGGGAAGGGATCTGGAGTGGCCCTATGGTGAGTCCTGGGGTACACTCAACCCAGCCAGCACCCCTAAGTCACCAGTCACTGTCGGACTCCCGAAGGCAGAGAGACTGCAGGCAGCCCCTGTCAGACTCCTGACAAGGCTGAGACCGCAGGCACCAGACGGAGAGGGACACTCCCAGAACTCCCGGCCGAGACCTCCCTAGAGAAGCCGGTGATCCATCCTCCATCAAGGGCAGGTGCAAGGAAGCATGCCTACTTGACCTGTCCGGCCCCAGCCCCGAAGGCCAACACACCGAAAAAGGCCCCTCCAGTGAAAGGCCTCCCTCTACACCACCCAGCAGCCCTCAACCGACGATCAGGAGCGAAACAGTGGTCCTATGCCCCTTCAGAGAGTGCACACCTGATGAGACACCTCCCACACCTGGGTGCCACCTGTAGTTATCTTACCAGCCTGCTAGTCCCAGACTCAGACCCTTATGCTTCATGTAGTGTGTATAATCCATCATACTGTAATGTGTCTGTTAATAATATATGTGTAAGACTGGTTAGCCTGTGTTTTAAGCCCTGTTTCCTGGTTGCATGCTCTGTACCCGGTTTTAGAAAGAACCCAATACCAGACCTGCGTACCCAGAGAGCAAGAAGTTGATCTTTGAGTATGTGGCATAACAATATATACATTATATACAGTGTATATATATATATATATATATATATATATATATATATATATATATATATATATATATATATATATATATATATATATATATATATATATATAGAATATACAGCAAATTCAGAGTATTGGACAGATAGAAAAATAGAGAAATTGATATATACATACATAGGCTTGTATAGAAAATTAATTGTAAGATTTATACAAATTTTTGTATTTTATATCCATATGTAGTAACATTATATTATATACATATAAATATATACTGAGAGAGAGTGAGAGAGAGCACCTTCTTTGCTATCGTCGTCTTATTCCAGTAGATTAGACTCACCTTGTTATCTTTGTGCTGCCCTAGTAGTTTAGCCACACTTTTTGTAAGTTCCCTCAATATGTTCTTGAGGGCAGATGGTGAAAGAGATAATGACAATAACTGGGTAGAATTTATAAGCAGGCAGGTAGGAAAATTAATATTACCAAGTGAAGAGTTTCAGAAACAATCGAGAGTGTGGAAAATTTGTTTCAGTGTTGCCATGGGATCCAGTTAAAGCCAGGAAAGGGAGCCATGAAAGTTCTTACAAAAGATAATGGTAATTTTGCCGCTTTGCGTTCAGATTTTGTTTAGTACTTTGTCCATTGCCGTATATTTATTAGAATGCACATTCTAAACAACTGTAAACTCTCGAGGCAATAAAAAAAAAAAGTAAAAAATATAGTAAATATAGAGGGCAATAGTATGCATTTTTTTTTTTTTTTTTTACCTATACAGTGTTAAGAAAACGGAGCTGTCAGTGAAGGCTTGGGAGTGTGGACACCACAGAAGATGGAGCAGACAGAAGGAAGGGTAGGGGAAAGGGGAAGAGGCCACGTGATGTCAATCACGGTAAACTCACTCTCATGCCGTAAGTGCCGGGCTCACTGTTCAGTGTAAATTCACTGTCTTTAGGTCCACTTTGTTTCGCTGGGGGAAGGGAAGGTTCAGGGCTTACAACTCTCGGCCTGGGGTAGGCAGAGGCCCTTGGAGAGTCCCTTTGTCCCGCGGCCTCGGGACCACTCTCAGGGGCGTCATCGCTCGGCTGGGGCTCGGGCTGTGTGTGGCAAAGGGCCCCTCACTGTCGGGGCTGGGGACTGGGGTCTGGCCCTCGGGACTGGGGCCAAACAGGCGTTGGAGGCGCTCACTCAGGCTCCTGGTGGAGGATGGGTGTCGCCTTCGTCAGGGTGGGGAGTGGGCCTGCCCGGGGGTCTGGGGGACATCCTTGGTGGGGCACCGGCTGCAGTCTTCTGCTGGGGACGCTGCCATCAGGCCTGGGCTGAGGCATCGTTCCCTGCTGGAGTCTGTCAGGTGGACGCCCTCTTCCTCTGGACGGAGGGAGAACAATCCCGGGGACAGTACGGGACCTCTCCACCAATCCTCAGGGCAGTGGTCCTCCTGGAGGTTGCCTCGGTCTGAGTGGACAGGAGGGTAATCTGTGCTCCTGCCGGAGGGCAGGAATGAGCACGGCTCACCGTCTCATTGTGGAGTCACAGGGGGCGAAAAACTTTGGTGTCTCTCCCTGGCGTGGCTACTGGCCGTTGCTTGGTTCCCTTGGGAAATAGACAAAGGGCAGCTACAGGCTGTCCCTTCGCTGTTGGTGTGGCTACAGGCCGTTGCCGGGGTCCGACTCCCTGATGGGGATGCAGGTGAAGTGCGGCTACTGGCCATCACCTGCCTATCGGTGCAGCTACCGGCCATCACCGAAGTCCCACAAGGAGGGCGACGTGCAGGAGAGGAGCAGCTACAGCACGGCTATAGGCCATCGCTGGTGTCATGCCCTCCGAGGCAACTACAGAAGAAGAGGGGACGTACCAGTCTCTCCCCAATGCAGCTACAGGCCATCGCTGGTCTCTGTAGGGGGTGTGAGCAGCACTGGGTGGAGCGGCTACAGGCTGTCTCCTAATTAGTGGCCCAGCTACAGGCCGTGGCCTTCTTTTGTGAGCGGCTACAGGCCGTCTCTGGCACCCGGCTACAGGCCATGGCCCTTTTTGATGAGCGGCTATAGGCCGTCTCTTGTGCCCAGCTACAGGTCGTGGCCCTTTTTGGTAAGTGGCTATAGGCCATCTCTGGTGCCCGGCTACAGGCCATGGCCCTTTTTGGTGAGCGGCTACAGGCCGTCTCTTTAATCTCTGAGCAGCTACAGGCCGTCTCAGGTGCCCAGCTACAGGCCGTGGCTGGGGTGTTGCTCTGAACTGTTAGGCCAGTTCCACCCCAATCCTGTCAGTGGTCAGCTCGCCTGGAAGGTAGTGTACTTTGACTAAAGTGGTGGCAGCAGACGAGTTCCGGGGAATAGGGGCGCGTGGCCCGGGTGAACTTATGACCATTCTGCCCGTGTGCGTTCCGCGCACCGTCTAGCCCTCCGTGTCCTCCTCCTGGGGGTGTGGTGGCGGCCTGCGCTGCCACAGCCGGCATTTTAGTAACCAGTATCATATAATTACTGAATATGATAAGGGAACGTTCAAGGGTAGTTTATATAAGCTTTGTTGACCCGAAGTAGTGAACTCTGTGGAAATTGTTTTTACTCTTGGCTTCACTCGTACAGTTTCCAAATATTTCACTAAACTAGAATAAATATTAAAGTGAAAAAAGGCAAAAAGATTAACTGCTAAAGAGAGAAATGCTTTTATAAACATGGCCACAAGAATCTACAGAGAAATGTTTTAAGATGCTTTTGTAAACGCGGCCTCAGATTCGTTCCTTTAATCTTTTACAGCAACACCATTTTTGCTTATTCTTTGTATTCCCTGGGAAATTTTTGTAAGAAACACCTTCTGTACCATATTTCACCATTTTTCCTTCCATATTTTACTCATACTCTTAGCCTGTTTTTACCCCCACCAATGGAAGTGACGGAGGTTGTTTGTTTGTTGGTTTGTCTACATGTGTACAATAGACTGCACAACTACGTAAGGATCCTTGCACACTTCCATACATATTCATTCATCCATTTTGTTTGCTTGTTAAGACATTTGCTTCTGGATGCAAGGTGGATTGACAATGACAAAAGGATTATTAATACTTTTGCTTGTCTTGTGGGTCTGTTGCCTTCCATCTTCCTCTGCTTTTAGATGTTGATAGTGATGTTACCTTCGATGTAGCTGTATCTGCATTCCCCCAACTATCGGTAAGCAACCCTAACCACTGACAAACCATCTTAAGAACAGGCAAACCATCCTAATTACCGACAAGCAGTACAAACCATCCATCCATTAATATACTCGTACGTTCGCTGTCCGCATAAGCGTCTAGTCTCTAATAAATGGAAGCCAGTGTTTGAACTCTTTATAGCCCCGCAATATCCATCTTCAGCAACAGTGACCAAAATTGAACAGCACACTCCAGATGCGGCCGTACAAGAAAACTGTTATGACTGTCCCCAGTCTGCATCGCATGACCTAGACGCTTCTGTGCTTTCTTCTCTTACAGACAACTGTTTGGAGAAGTTGATATCGTTGCTGATTGGTACATTTAAGTCCTTCTCCAAGTTAGTACTCCTGAGTGCACTTCCCAACTGTGAGTAGGTGGTTCTTGGCATTGCACGACCAACGATCATCACCTTGCACTCGTCCAGGTTGAACAGCAATGGCCACCAATCAGACAACGCCTGTATTTTTCTTAAGAAGTCCATTTGTAACTGTTTATCTTCTCCAGTGTGTATTCACTTCAATTTGGCGCCAATTTTCGTCCATTTGTTGTTTATTTCGTGCAGTCTAGTGGCAGAGAGAGACAATACTACGGCTCTGCATCCTTTCCATAGCAGCTCTTTTTGACTAGCAGTGTATTCTAGTGATAATCTCTTGTTACAATTCGCCAATCAAAACTGAAAGATGATAATTTTAGGCCAAGTTAAAGTGTACAGAGTGTAGTATTGTGACGTCCTTACATTTTACGTTCTTGCTGAGAGAGAGAGAGAGAGAGAGAGAGAGAGAGAGAGAGAGAGAGAGAGAGAGAGAGGTAAGATAGATGGGTAGGTAGGTAGGTAAGCAGGTAAGTAGGTGGGTAGGCAGGTAGGTAGGTTGGTAGGTAGGTAGGTTGAGAGAGAGAGAGAGAGAGAGAGAGAGAGAGAGAGAGAGAGAAGTAGGTAGACAGGTTGGTAGATAGATAAATAGGAGAGGACGTGCGTCAAGACGGGCCATATCGAACTCCATCACATATACACTTCCGGAGTTTGTTTTTGTAGACGCCTTCTGGATGCTGATAGTAAACAGGAGCCGTATTTATGAACTTGCTCTAGGTTGTCATGGTTAAGTCAGCTAGTGACAACAGTGCGTACTAAAGACCAGCAGGTGTGATGTTTTGATCGGTGTGTGTGTGTGCGTGCGTGTGTGTGTGTGTGTGTGTGTGTGTGTGTGTGTGTGTGTGTGTGTGTGTGTGTGTGTGTGTGTGTGTCATTTTTTCGGTTTGTCTCCCAGGGATTTAGAAAAATAGACAATGCTTGATGCGATTTGGACCAAGCTTGATGGGAGAGTTGATGGTTTTCTCTGTAGCCAAACCATTTTTCTTGAGAACAACTGATCAAAGAAGAATGTAAGAAGGTTAGGCCAATTTGTCGTTTCATTCGGTTTAGACCAAAATTGGTGGAAGGACTGAGGGTAAGGGTAGGATTTTAAGAATAGGCATTTTAAGGTTAGAATCAAAAGGAAGGTAAAATATTTGATTTTCT
The DNA here is from genome assembly GCF_032717465.1 of Coenobita brevimanus. Taxonomy (NCBI): domain Eukaryota; kingdom Metazoa; phylum Arthropoda; class Malacostraca; order Decapoda; family Coenobitidae; genus Coenobita; species Coenobita brevimanus. The sequence continues at coordinate 1,232,069 of NC_137009.1, forward strand.
AAGTCTAGCAGTAGCGGCTCGATTTTGGCCAAACTCAGGGGATTTTTACAGATACACTCAGGCATGAAGACAGTTGAATTTATGAACATTACATCAAAGACCAAGGACACAGGGCAAGGTCAATTAAATGTGGTGGAAAGTTTGAAGGTGTGGCAAAGGTGTAGTTATTCGATTTTGAAAAGACTCGATCTAATGTCAAAAACGCAAAGCAGAATGAAAAGAACGCAAGGAATCAAGAATGCAAAGAGTCAAGAATGCAGAGTCAAGAATGCAAAGAGTCAAGAATGCAAAGAGTCAAGAATGCAAAGAGTCAAGAATGCAAGAGTCAAGAATGCAGTGAGTCAAGAACGCAGTGAGTCAAGAATGCAGTGAGTCAAGAACGCAATGAGTCAAAAACGCAAAGGAGAATAAAAAGTTCGCTGCATAGACCAACTGGAAGGCATGGTTGTTGTAGGCTACTCTGATTGGGCTCTTTCTTGTTTATATTTCCAGACTGTTGTAGTTTTCCTTGCTTCTGACGATTTTGTTCCCACTGGATAGATTGTTTTGTTTTTAAACCGAAAGTGTTAAACATGACCGTCATTCTCAACTTCGGACACTCCTCAAGTACTGAAAATAATCTGGCTGGAGGGCCCCCCCAAAAAAAAAAAAAAAAAAAAATCATGACATGATTATCCCAGGAAAAATGTGTTTAAAGCTTGCGCGACCGAGGTAATGGACCCTCTCTCTCTCTCTCTCTCTCTCTAGGAATCATGCATGGAAGCCTGACTAGAAGCTTTGCCACCATGATTCATCAGGTAACATTTTCACGTACACAATATTCAGAACCAGGAATCGACTATCAGGAAAGGCACTTGACAATTCCTCAATAGACCAGTTCAAAGCTTGATTAGTTAAAGTTTTGTTAGGAATAATATAGTAATAAACTGAATGCTTCCCCTATCCTGTAAAAGTTTAGTGCGTGGCCTCTTTTTTTTCCCCCGGGTTAGGTGCACTTCCTTTTTCGAGACCGTTCTGAGGGTGGAGGAGGTGGATGGGGAGTGCCTTCATCTTCACTACAGTTTTCCCTCCTTTTCAGAGAAGCATTGTATACCTGGCAACCTTATTGATAGTATCTGCCTGATGTCGTTCGTTAAACCTTTTTAGGACCACTTGTTAATTCTTTAACTCTCTCTTTTTTTTTTTTTTCTCTCTCTCTCTCTCTCTCTCTCTCACACACACACACACACACACACACACACACACACACACACACACACACACACACACACACACATACACACTTCCGCCACCTTGAAGCTGGTCTATCTATTCCTAAAAACACGCCAAAAATATCACATTATCTCGTATTTATGTCGGTTCGGGAGACTTCTGTTGTCTCCCTTACTGTTTTTTTTTTTTTTTTTTTTTTTTTAGAGGGACTCATCTCCTTAGTCATCTCTCTCTCTCTCTCTCTCTCTCTCTCTCTCTCTCTCTCTCTCTCACACACACCAGAAAAAGAAAGGAACGCTGAATCTACCAAAATTTAGACCTAAAAAAGAAAAAAGGCTTACCAGACTTAACTTCCAACTGAATTAAATTAGCTGAAGGTAACAGGAGTAAGCTTATAGAATATTTCACCTGTTTCAAGAGGTAATTATTATCTTAAAGGTCCCTTATTCATCCTAAACCGATATGAAAACAATATCAACATTTAGGACAGTATTTAGGCATAACACAAAATTAAGGCTTAGGAAGAGGAGAAGAGGAGGAGGAGGAGCAGAAGCAGGAGGAGGGGCCGAAGCTTACGATAATACAGTCCATTATCTGGTTACGATTAGAGAGGCGGTACTTCCTGCGACAGTCTGTGGCGTAGGTTGTATATCCTGCCCGGCATAGTCAGACAACACGTACCCCGCGGCACGTATCCAGGTGGGGTAAGGAAGCTCCCTAACTGCTTATCATAAGTGATTTATTTTAACTGTTCATTTCATATTACTCTCGTCTTCTGTCTTCAGTACTCGTAAATCATTCAAATATTGCCATACTTTTCATAACATGCAAAAGGATAATAACTAGCCATATCTAAAAATAAAATGCTAATGATGTACCTTAAAATATTTTCGTATGCGATTTATTTTCTTTATTACACGTTACTGCTCTCTCTTCTGTTACACAAATCCTAACAATATTTTCATGCTCTTCATAAATAACATAGAAAAGGACATTAACCAGCCACATCCAGTCGCCAAGGAAGAGGTTTTAAGGAGCTCAATTAACCGACGAGAATAAGAACCCAAGGCCCGTCTTCTTGTGGGGTAAGAAAACTCCCTAACACCTTTTTTTACCTGATTTATTTTGTTTATTACACCTAACTGTCCTCTTCGTAAATCCTTGCAATGTCGCCATACTTTTTATAAATAACGTGCAAAAGGATATTAACTGGCCAAATCAAAAAATATATATCGCTTGGGAATCTCCCCAACGCCTTTTCCTAAGCGATTTATGTGCTTATGATTCCTCACTGTCCTCTTCTGTGTTAAATAAATTCTTCCAATATGACCATACTGTGCATAAATAGCGTAGAAAAGATGTTTGCTAGCCACATCCAAAAATAAATCGCAAAGGAAGAGGTGTTAGGGAGCCTACTTACCTGACGAGAGCCCATATCACACTCTGCCTCAGTCCATTCTCTCTGCAGTCGATAGTTCAGGTAAAGTGAGTTTGAAATTTTGAAAGATGATTTTGGTATCCTTTGCTTTCCCCAACTAGGCGATACTGCCATATCTCCATCTTGAATGCTGTGAGAGAGTAAAAGATTAACACAAAAATACGGCGCTAGTCACGAAGAAGTGCTATGGTAGGAATGCAAGGTCCAAGTACTGTTTATTTTGCGCACTGAGCTCTGGGAAACAGGATGCAAAAGGACAAAAATATCCCCCAAATTTAGGTGATGGAACTGTAAGCGTGATGGCATTACTAGGGTGCTTGGCTTTCTTGACACACACACACACACACACACACACACACACACACACACACACACACACACACACACACACACACACACACACACAATTGTCCTTAATCCTTTGACTTTAGTGAGATGTTATGAGCTAAGCAAGTCTGTCCGGCGTAAGTTGGAAAAAAAGTGCGAAGCTGTTTATTCCTTGCCGAAGCGTTAATTGTGATAGTTATTATTATATATCCTGATCTAGGGTTCTCATGGGCTTTGTGAAATTATTTGAGGTTGACTAGACAAAAATGTAAACAATATATCGCCGTCTAAGGATTTATTTAATTCCCCTAGATGGTTCAGACTGTCCAGGATATGATCATTGGAAAACCGCAAGGAAAAATATAGATGACGAAACAGAAGGAAAGTGTGTGTGTGTGTGTGTGTGTGTGTGTGTGTGTGTGTGTGTGTGTGTGTGTGTGTGTGTGTGTTTCCGTTCTTCAGGCCTGCATGACTGAGTAATCCTTTTACTACTATTTTCTAGTAACAGGAAGTTCTTTTCTTTAGCTTATTATTATTATTTTTGTCTGTTGTGTTAATATATACGAAAACATTTCCTCAGTTAAGTGCAAAGGCTAAACTTTCCTGTCAGATTCAACACGGTTTCCCAGGCCATGGTTTTGCATCGGAACAAACTCTTTCACCTAATCGCTTCTAGCTTTCAGTTGTTTTTCTGAAGGTCCTGTAGCTTTCTCTTATATTTTAGTATTTTTCTTCACACGTCCTTCAGGAACTTTCATATCCTCCAGACTGTCACTCCCTGTCCACTTCCTCCTCTAACTTTTAACACATACATCACACAACCACCCTTCCTGTTCCTTATGTATTCTCATTCCACAAAGAAACAAAAAACAGAGCATTCAAGTGCAAAAGTTAATGTAAGTTAATTAAATAAAAATATTATAAACGATATTAAATGTTGAAGGAAAAATACGACAAAGGGCTAACCGATTGCGTTTACCTCAGCCTCTTTGTACTTGGAACAGAAGAAGGGAACCTGGAACGTACAATTGATGGTTGCGTATGGAAGTGCGAGAAAGATTTGGAACTTAGAGAAGCGTCTAGGTCTGCCTCAAAGGCCTTCGTGTAGTTGATAGGTGTAATATTAGCCTGAATCGTTTTCCCGCCAAAGACGCATCCATTTCAAATACAGACAAGGGTAACTATTACTGATGTTCATTTTTGTTGTTGTTATTGTTGTATATTATTTCTATCATTTTTGTTTTTTTCTAATGCTGGTGCGTTGTTTACAAATTTTTTTATGTTTTTTGTTACGCTTTCCCCCCCGAATTTTCGTAAGCCCGTTCCTAATTTCCGTAAGTTGTCCCAATGCTCTTACACTTTTCTGATGTTTTACGTTCTTCCTAATGTTCTTACGTTCTTTCCTAATGTTCTTACGTTCTTCCTAATGCTCTTACGTTCTTTCCTAATGTTCTTACGCTCTTTCCTAATGTACTTATGCTCTTTCTAATGCTCGTACGTTCTTTCTAATGCTCTCACGTTCTTTCTAATGTTCTTATGCTATCTCTAAATTTTCTTACGTTCTTCCTAACGTTCTTACGACCTTTCCTAATGTTCTTACGATCTTTCCTAATGTTCTTACGATCTATTCTAATGTTCTCACGTTCTTTCGTAATGTTCTTACGTTCTTCCTAATGTTCTTACTTTTTCCACCATCTTAATTTTTGCCCGTCCCCGCTCCGGAGAGGCTCAGGGACGGGTATTATTTTCACTCGGTTTGTCTTTGTTTGTTGTTGGTCTTTCTGTCTCTCTGTTAACAACTTTACGCGAAGACTACTGGTGCGATTTTCACTACAATTACAGGAATGATGGGCTATGACCTTCTAATCACCTGACTAAATTTTGGGCCAAACTGGGCCAAGGTCCAGGCTATAAGGTCAAAAGTAAAAAAAAAAAAAAAAAAATCGCCATAACTCCTTTCAAACTCGTCATATCGACATGAAACCAAACCTAAGGTGCATCTTTCAAATTTGCATCCTATAACATGCCTTATTACATCAGGGGGGTAACCCCCCAGTTGGCAGTAGGGGGGTCAGTGTCACGTGGGTCGGGCCTAACATTTCAAATGGGCATAAAATCGTAAATTTTCACCCGATTTACTCCAAGTTTGGTATGTGACATCTTTGACTAGATATCCTGTTGTGTTTATACGTCAGCACTAAAATGAGTGCCAGGGCTAGGTTTGTTGTGCCTTGGCACCGCTTCTTGTTTAAGATTTTTTTCGTTAAAATTTTTTCATGTGTTTTTCATACATTTCCCCCCCTCATGGTCAGCACAAATCAATCATTATATTTTCGCTCATGCCAGATTATTCCTTTCTGCTGGGAGTGAGTCATAGGAGCCTGAGCATCAGTAATGGTACCATATCTCTACAGTAGTGGGAAAACTTAATGGTTCTCTTCCAGCTGATTCCAAACAATTGTCTCAGTTTTGTTATACACCTGTATGTGCCTTAATGTATAGCTGGTTGTATGATGTCGTTGTAGGAATGCATAATGTCGCTGTTAGGAGTTCTGGTGTGGCTGGATCAGTGTACTGGCAAGCTCAGCGAAATGTGACCAGCTCTGGCTGCTGCCCCAATCTCAGGCAGTAGCAGGCAGAACCTGATACAACACACACACACACACACACACACACACACACACACACACAAACACTCTAGGTTCCTTTGTGTGTGTGTGTGTGTGTGTATCAATGTTTCTCTCTCTCACACACACACACACACACACACACACACACACACACACACACACACACACACACACACACACACACACACACACACACACACACACACACTTGTATCATTCAGCTCAATAAATCAAGTAAGCACCGTCTGCTGAGTTTTGTTTCAGCACCTGTTCCTGCTCCATCTGTCTACTCCTCTAATAGCTGAGTGAGTCATAGGAGCCTGGGTGCTACGTTCATTAATAATGTTCTTGTGTTAGTTTCTTTATTTTCAGGAGGGCAGGAATGATGCGGCTGATGCTGCTGGTGTTAGTGGAGCTCCCTTGGTCCGTGGCAGAGCCCGACCTGGATTTTTTAAACGGTAAGCACGTGTTTTATTTACGTACATGGTAAGCACGTGTTTTATTTACGTACATGGTAAGCACGTGTTTTATTTACGTACATGGTAAGCACGTGTTTTATTTACGTACATGGTAAGCACGTGTTTTATTTACGTACATGGTAAGCACGTGTTTTATTTACGTACATGGTAAGCACGTGTTTTATTTACGTACATGGTAAGCACGTGTTTTATTTACGTACTTGGTAAGCACGTGTTTTATTTAGGTAACAGTTGGCCTTTTACGAACCTGGGTCAGTTGGTGAAGCAGAGATCTGGCTACAGTTTCCGACTTTCATGTATCACGGTTTCTATTTTTTTTCTTTTTACTTTTTTTTATTCTTTTTTTTTTTTTACAGAGGAACAGAGAAAGAACAACTTCCATCTTCTCATTCTGTCTATAGCCAGACGTCTTAATCCCATAAGAGGTGGCCACAAACAAATCGCCTCCATGTCGCCCTGTCCCCCGCCATTTAGCCGCCCTTCCCCATACACATAGTCATTTCAACTACTGTTTGACACCTCCTTTCATTCATGTCAGTGCCATCAACAAACATGTGGTTGTGTCAGGGTTGTCATGTGTACCAAATGCTTGATCTCTGTTACACACTAAAGCTGTACCACGTTCATATGTTGCCAGCTCTATATTCGTATGATTTTCTTTAAAGGTGAGTACTGTTTACCTTATGTATACAATAGTAGGGTTTGTTTTTATCTGAGGGAACTGGGCCACTCCTAAAACTATTCTAAATCGTGGTTGCATAAAATTAGGTAAGCCTTACTTATGAGGTAACATTGAATCTCTGTTATTATTTCACATCAACCGTCCAGTCTGTCCACACATGGCCGTCAACCAAGCTGGAAGGAGCTACAGATCCCTGTGGGGTTAGAGTAAACGCGTCACACTCATCCCCTCCCCCTGCCCCTGTCTGAAAGGCGGTGGTAGTCAGGGCTGGTGGTAGTCAGGGCTGGTGGTAGTCAGGGCTGGTGGTAGTCAGGGCTGGTGGTAGTCAGGACTGGTGGTAGTCAGGGCTGATGGTAGTCAGGGCTGGTGGTAGTCAGGGCTGGTGGTAGTCAGGGCTGGTGGTAGTCGTTGGTGGTAGTCAGGGCTGGTGGTAGTCGTTGGTGGTAGTCAGGGCTGGTGGTAGTCAGGGCTGGTGGTAGTCAGGGCTGGTGGTAGTCAGGGCTGGTGGTAGTCGTTGGTGGTAGTCAGGGCTGGTGGTAGTCAGGGCTGGTGGTAGTCAGGGCTGGTGGTAGTCAGGGCTGGTGATAGTCGTTGGTGGTAGTCAGGGGTGGTGGTAGTCAGGGGTGGTGGTAGTCAGGGGTGGTGGTAGTCAGGGGTGGTGGTAGTCAGGGGTGGTGGTAGTCAGGGGTGGTGGTAGTCAGGGCTGGTGGTAATCAGGGCTGATGGTAGTCAGGGGTGGTGGTAGACAGGGCTGGTGGTAGTCAGGGCTGGTGGTAGTCAGAGCTGGTGGTAGTCAGGGCTGATGGTAGTCAGGGCTGGTGGTAGTCAGAGCTGGTGGTAGTCAGAGCTGGTGGTAGTCAGAGCTGGTGGTAGTCAGGGCTGATGGTAGTCAGGGCTGGTGGTAGTCAGAGCTGGTGGTAGTCAGGGCTGGTGGTAGTCAGAGCTGGTGGTAGTCAGGGCTGATGGTAGTCAGGGCTGGTGGTAGTCGTTGGTGGTAGTCAGGGCTGGTGGTAGTCAGAGCTGGTGGTAGTCAGGGCTGATGGTAGTCAGGGGCTGATGGTAGTCAGGGCTGGTGGTAGTCAGAGCCGGTGGTAGTCAGGGCTGATGGTAGTCAGGGCTGGTGGTAGTCAGAGCCGGTGGTAGTCAGGGCTGATGGTAGTCAGGGCTGGTGGTAGTCAGGGCTGGTGGTAGTCAGGGCTGGTGGTAGTCAGGGATGATGGTAGTCAGGGCTGGTGGTAGTCAGGGATGATGGTAGTCGTTGGTGGTAGTCAGGGTTCGACACCAGGCAATGTCCTGTTGTTCAGTAACAGTTCTATATGTGTCGATTTAACAAAGCCATTTAGATTAGTAGAGACATTATCAACTGGAGGGGCCAGATAAAGCCTTCATAAACTCCCTTATTACCAGACTGTTCTCTTAAGATGACTATAGTCGTGTGGACACAGCAAGAATCAAATATAGTAAAAGGTCCTCAGGCTGACGTGGTCATTGCTCAGTTCATAAGGTAAGCTGACATACTATCCACTTCAGATATGAACAAAATAATTAACTTCACTGTACAAACTGTTATGTAAAAAGATTATACCAAAGGCTGGGAGCCGTCACATCTCGTTACCTACAGTGTATGGTGAACAAAACAACGTTAAAATCAAGGCCTGCCCATTTCAAGATTCCTGGACATACAACTCTTAAAAAACTGTACGTCATCCGAAGATAATATGAGTGAGTAAATAAAATAAATAAATAAATAAAAAGAAACTGTTCCATAGCTGATGGACTGTGTACATGAAAAACTGAGAGTCGAGAATTGGAGAGAAAATGGGTTGGGACGTGTGGCATGACAGGTGTGATGTGTGTATACAGGCAGGTGACACAAAACAGTAGAGTCCATTGTCACAAGATGGTATAGAGAGGGAAATGATGCAACACTGTGGCAAAGTGAGGGAGCTGATGAAAGGGAGAACCTATAGGAGCACTGCTGTTGATTTCTTTAATATGACAGTGATTATGGGAGGGTATCTAAAGAACGATTAACACATCCAGCTAATTATAAATACGTTTCTCCAACGCTACATAAACTTTATTATATTAGGCAAGAACTCTGCCACACCTTACCTAAATAACATCTTCAATATTATCCATCTGTTCGCCTTGTCTCTTTGTTGTCTAAGACACATAAATGCTACAAGTATCTTTCAGTCCTTCTCACATGCTGTACTGTATCATTAACCTGGATATGACAATTGAAGAGAAACAAGCAATGAAGACACTATGATCAAAAGGACACGTTAGCTTGTACCATAGTTGTTGTTTAGCATGCCTTGCCAGTTTGCATTTTTTTTTTTTTTTGACATTATCACAAGTACCTTCTCTAAAAATAAACATATACAGAACTTAATCCTAACAAATAAAAATACTAATCAGGGTATCACTCTGTGCATTACTCAGTGTCACAGTCTTCAATCAATCAATCAATCAATCTATCTATCTATCTATCTATCCATATCTATCTATCTATAAACAGATATAATATCAACGTAACACAAAGTAACACTGCCTCCTCTCTTACTCTTTGTAGATTTTCAACAAAATAATCACACAAATGCATCAGCAGTCTGGGGTAGAGGAGTGAAGCGGCAATAACTCAGTAAACAAGTGGCTGGCCTAATCTGTTAGTACTTCCCGGCCGTCTGCACTATCGCTCTGGCTATACCACTCCATACTGCCGAACTACCTCATACAGAGATCCACACTTCATCTTCACATACAAACTACTAAATCAACACACTTCAGAGATTATTAGTTTATTCCTAGGCATGATGATATAGACGAGGTACTATGAATTTCTCTCATCATCATTCTGTATGCAGATATGAATTTATGAAACATGATAAATATCATAAATTCCATTCATAACCTTGGAGAAGATCAAATACAATAAATTCCACCAAGAACACACACATCATACCTGTAAACTGTGTGTGCTGTATCTAAAACACATACCTCGAGAGAGGGGAAATAAATCTGATGTCTTTGTCTTACACCAACCACGTAACAATGTTGTCACAGCTGGACAACATCAGCGTCTCGCTATATCAGTGTAGTGTACTCGACGGACTCTGCCTCTTATATATACTATGTATCCTTCATCCACTCCATGAGGTACAGTACACAGGCCCCAGACCTCATAGGCCTTTCCTGCTCGGAAAACTCTGACGACCTTGATTCAGTGCTTTGCAGAGGATCTGGCAAAATGGCTGATAACACTGTGCGATGAATTACCAAACTGGCAATCAGTTGCCGAATTCGTACGAGAATGACCGAAAAGGCACTGAATCTGCACTCTTAACTGCAAAATATGCTATTTGTACTGACCATATAAATCTCTTCATTTGAAACGCACTAATAATGCATTTAATCTGAGTTTTATTAATAAGTCTGGTTCCTACGCGAAAACTTGATAAAGTCAGCAAAAGTTTCCCCTGCAAATCGCCAGCCTGCCTTGCCAGACTTTTATTTTGCATACATACTTAATCTGAAGCAGAAGTAAATGTACTGATAGGCATATTTTCAACTATATATCGATATTTCCCTAATTATTTACCAATATACTCTTTGAGGATTTGTGGGTGCTTTTGGGCTCTTTTTAAAGTAGTAATGCGACAGTTGAACAATTTCTAGGTGTCTTAGGCAAACTATCGTACTTAAGTAGATAATGTCCTTTGTACTATTCAAAGAGTTTATGATAAACTTATTTTACTAATTTAAAGACATCATACTTATTGGTGGTGGTGACAGTGGTAGAAGAGAAACTCGAGATTAATCCTTGAGATTCGCTGAGGACAGACAAAGGGGTCTGTCTGTCTGTCTGTCTGTCTGTCTGTCTCTGTCTGTCTTCCTCTCTCTCTCTCTCTCTCTCTCTCTCTCTTTCCACTTGGACACTAATGATTTTTGGAGAAAATCCCGGTCTTTTGAAGAAATCACGAAATTAATAACTTTCCAAGGACAGGTCTGAAGATTCCAGGGCATTAAATTTGTTTGACGATGTGTCTTACTGTTAGGTAAACTGAAGCTGGTGGCGGTTCATTTGGGTTATTTATCTCCTCTATATCCTTTTCCTTCAGAATAATGACCAAGGATAGGTCCAAAGATTGTCGTAGCTTGATTCAGAGGACACCAATGACAGCGCTGAAAGATGTCCAGGGATGGTGTGACAGATGCCCTTTTTTGAGCGAGACCCTGATATCATAAAACAGGGAGTTTCCAAGGCAATGTAAACAGAATATGAACACAATATAAAAAAATCACCCCAAATATATTTTTTGTCGTATACGAGCTGCGGATTAAAACGAATCAGCGCCAGTATTTAGGCAGAATGTTCTTTAAAGGCTTTGATTTATATTAGCCACTGAATTTGTCTCTCTTATGCCACAGCCTTACCCACTGCATGTCTGTATATTATTTTGTCTTTTACTCTGTTATTATTATTATTATTATTATTATTATTATTATTATTATTATTAAGCTCCTGTATCTTTCTCGGACTTGTTTTTCTTTTCTCAAACGCTCTTCAGGAACTTTTGCATCCTCCAGTCTATCACTCCCCGGTCCATTCCCTCATCTCACCTTAGCACATACTTCACACAACCACCTTTCCTGTTCCTTATGTCTTCGCATTCCACACACAAAAAAAGAACAGAGCATTTAAGTGTAAAATTTAATGTAAGTTAATTATCATGCTAATGAGAGAAGTATCGAACTGGAGGGGTTGGTTAATAGCCTCCATTAGGCTGTTCTGCAGAGAGGCCTTTCTTAATTTACGTAAAATCTGCCGAAAGTAACATGAGTGATGCAATAAAATAAGTCATCTGATTCACAAAATTACTTTGGAAGAAGGCGGCATGGAGGTGTTTGTGCCCCGTCTATGTAATTAGTTTTATCTTCTGTATCAAGGCTTTCATAGAACCAGCCACCTTTCTATATTTCGCCACTCTACACTTGCTCTTCATAATTTTGCCAGTAATAAATTCATAGACAGTGTGTGACCTTTTCGTGCCACATCAAAGTCATTGATATTAACTACTGTCTGTTTTTTCTTTACTGTTCTATTTGTAATTCTCTGTGCCTACCAGATTGCCTGGTCGAGCCGAGTATCACCTTTAACGTGGGCAAAAACCCTGGAGTCACCTTCTGGGGCCACATTGGTAGTGACAAAGAAAGCACGCCAGGCAAGAGCAAAATCCAGGAGAGAAACACTGACGTTTATAGAACACTTGCAATGGCTCTCAACCCCACCCATGTTACCATCATGGAATTCAGGTTTGGCGGGAATCTAGCAAAAACTGCTAAGGTGGATGAGAACGTGACTCCTGGATGGCGTCAGTTTAAGCTGGTGGTGAGTGGCGGTATCATCAGCCTGGTGGACACTCAGGGCATCACCTGGATCAAAACCTCCCTCACACAAAACATCTCTCGTGTCATCGTCAACATCCTACTAATCAGAGACTCCTGTTATTCTTGTAAGTATGTACATTTTTGTAAGTGAAGGTGTTTTTGGATTAGCACCTCACTGACACTACACATTTCTCGTGTCACTGTCAACAGCATAAATTTAAACGACTCTTTACACACATAATATAAAATTGCACTCTACATTCATAAACCTGTTTCTGCTCAGCCTCTAGTTCTTCCATTGGCAAGCGGCGCGTCTTAGCCAGGGTGCCCGTTGTTTAAAGTGGCAGCTTGAAGCGTTGTTGGAGCACACAGGCACCAGTGTCCAAGGACACTGTTACTCGTCAATGTAGAAAAACTTCGAACTGTCCAAAACAGGTCTTCATTTTGGCCTGACTCCCTGGCCAGGACTTTCCTTCAATAAGGGGTTAGATCAGAGCAGAAATATGGCTCATGACTGTGCTTGATCTGATAAGAAGAATGAATAAATGTGTGTGTGTGTGTGTGTGTGTGTGTGTGTGTGTGTGTGTACGAGCTATTACTGCTAAAATGGCCAGGCCTGAAGATCCAGGTCGAGCTTAAATGAGAAAAAGGAGGGGCACTTAAAGAATATTTTCCCGACAAACTCCCGGAGACTCGCTGTCATCATCATGAAGGATCCACTCAAGTATAGTAGCATACATAAATACCAATTCACTTCACTGCGATAAATAACGAAAACTTGAAGAAGGAATGTTGCCTCCCTTGCATTATTTTACAGATATGTTTATGGCAAATTTTCAGACGAAGTTGCGTCCGTTGTATCACCTCTCCATTTCTTCCCCTGCGTTACACGGGCATCTGGTAGCGCTCATGACTGTACTGTCACACTGCCATATTGCAGAACTTCCGCCTACCAGAATTCTTTTATTCCGCGAACCGCATCTCTTTGGAACTCGCTTCCCCACAGTTGTTTCCCCTCGAACTTCAACCTACTGTATAGCTGTTCAAGTCCAGCTGTTACAGATTTTTTATGAATGAAGGACGCCGGTTACCTGGTGTATGGATTATGCTTTTTATTGATTTGTTTTTTTCCCTCTGTTCTATTAAAAAAAAAAAAAATCTTTAAAACAAAACCCAATAATGTGATCTCAGGACCCCTACACCTTTCAGAATATCGTGGAAGAGATACATAATTGCGAAAGTTGGGATTCAAGCAGCACCTCGTCCCCAAGCACTTCAGTGAACTCAGGAGGACAGTGGTACACACACACACACACACACACACACACACACACACACACACACACACACACACACACACACACACACACACACACACAGAGCAGACCTATATGAATTAATGTCATCCCATGTCATGTAATTTATCCAAGACTGAAACCTATTACTCGAGACAATAATGATAGAGTTCTGGCATTTGTGAGACAGTATCCTACAGCATCAGTACTTGTTACCTCCACAGAACTGAGGGACCTAAAAAATCCTTACCATTGATTCCCCTCCCGATGAATTACACTCGAGATGGCTTGTACAGTTGTCTTACCCTTTCTCTATCAATATTTGTGGTCTTTCTTCGAACTTTATCATTTCACCACCTCACCTCCTCCAAATCTCACCTTCATTTCCTCACTGAAACTATAATGACCTGATGCCAGTGATTCCTGCTTCTAATCTGTTTCCTTCCACTTACTTTGTACTCGTAACAATGCCAAGGTGGATGTTGCATTTACAGTAGTTATACTGTGATGGGGTGTATAAAAGCCCGCGTTGCGCAGAGGCAAAGTGAAAATATTCTTTTTGGCTCAGTGGTAACGTGCTCGCATATGAAGCGCGGGGGCCTGAGTTCGAATCTCAGCCAGGACAGTGTGATTAATTTGTTAAATTCCATTTCAGTTATTTTAATACAATACTCTACTATTCTTCTAACTTATTCTTGCATTCCCGAACTTTAATTAAATCCCTCCACACTGGTTATGGCTATCCAGCAAAATACTGACAGGGAGAGTATATACAGTACGTTTACTTATCCCTTAACTTTGACTATCCCGTATTCGACTCTCCGTAGGGACTGGTTGTACCTGCTGCCAAAATGGAACGCACTGGAAATATCAGTGTTAACCACCGACTTTGGCTCTTTCCCAAATTCACTGACCCACCTAGTTTTGTCATTAAAAAAAAAAAACGGTAATTATGTTTTTCTGATGCTGTTCACAATCGGCAAGTGGCTTTTAAAGGTACCAGCACAAACCCAACCCACAGTCACGTGGTCTTTACGTTTCTGCTCAGAATCGTGTCAAATATTTTCTTCGATTTGCTGAACAAAATCCTTTTCAAATGCTCCGATTTTTCCTTTTCAGATACATCCTGCTTCATTTCGTATCTTGTAAAAAATCTGTCCAATAACTTTACAGTTTCCCAGTTAGATGGCTTGGCATCGGTTTCCTCCGGTAATAAAGCAGAAATCTTTACTCAGACTTCTTTCTTTAACTCACCTTTGAATGATTCCAGTGCTGTTCTCCATCTCATCCCCCATGGCTTCCTCACATGTCATTTTCTATTTTTTAAGATATGACACGTTGCCTGGACCGGCATCATTGTTCATAAAGTGTACGGCCCTGAAAGTCCTTTTTGTTGTTCCCAAGATCTGTCTCTGCACTTACAACCTGCCTGGGTAAACTTTTGCTTTAGTCCATCAACTTGCATCTTGGCATTTTGCATAAAACAGGTGGATCACTCGCAATCCTCGAAACATCGGCAAAATGCTTTAATCTCTTGTACTTCTGAAGTCTTGATATTATTTTCCTAGACAGAGATATTTGGGGATATGTTTCATTTCAGGACCTTTCTGGCCAGCAGTATATGTGGCTTTAGGGATGCCTCACTAGTGATCTTAAACTCTTCTCAGATTCTTGGTCATCCTCCTTGGCAAGTTTGGGGGAACCTTTACTGCCGCGCTTGATATGTCAGATGTCTTCGACAGAGTCTGGTACTAATTTCCAGTTGCCATAATTATTACCCTGTGCGGTACCTGTTCTCTGCCTTTGCTTTCATCTTCAGTTTACTGTCCTATAGTTCTATACCTGCCGTTGTAGATGACCGTTGTTCTAAAACTATATCAGTAATGATTTTACTCATACTTCTATCTATTTTGTTTCTATCTATCTATTTATTGGGCAAAAGCTTCCCTAGTCCACGAGATAAACTAATTTCAGTTTAGAATAATTACATCTGACTAAAGTTTACTCTTTTCCCCCTCATCGTCTCAGATAAAATTATGTTTTAGGCATAAGAAATACTACAGTTGGGGATATTAATAATTAAAGGCATTTGAAATCTGCATTTTTTTATATAACTCACTGAAGTACGGTGTGTGCTTATGATCTCCTTTGATATGCCTGGCAGTGCAACCCAGGTGTGGAATGTGCGAGGGAGGGAGGGGAGAACCACATAAGGAGGATGGTTGGGGCGCATGGGGTAGGATACCATATAAATTTTGAGGGAGAGAACGAAACTGTCAGGCGCCTTGAGCATCGTCCGGCCTCCGAATCTTTGAGGGATAATGAGGGTTGTTTTGCTGGCTCGACAGTAGTGTTGAAACCCTGACACTGTGTCCTACTTTTGTTCTCCTTACCACCTTCAGTGACACCGACGTGGAAGGTTGGTGCTGCTGAGGCCGTGGTTGTGCCGGTGGATGGTGAGGTGCTGGTGACGCTGGTGGGTGACGATGCCTTCCTGCCACGACTGTCACTACTGGATACCAACCTTACCGTGTCTTTGGCCTGGAACATCACCAGTGACCGCCTTGTGTTGTCCACCACCACCACCCCATCCGCTACACTCCGGCCACTACCACCCAACAGGCCTCACCGCCTCCTCATCACATCCAATGCATCTGCCTTGGTTGGTGACCACACTATGTCTATTTCAACTTTGTATTAAATTGCCATCTCTCCATCTGGCACATTTACCTGTAATAAGGAAATTTATTACATGAATATAATACCAGTCACGAAGAGGTGTTCCCGATGTATGCATGTCCGCTAGTATTGTCGTATTAATGCCAGGATTCTCATACGGTGCTAGTCACTAAGAAGTGCTGTGGTGGGATGTAGAAACAGCTTTGTCTTATTTCCTTCGCCAACTGAGTTCGAGAAGGTAACGTATTCATCTCTGTCTGTTTGTTTGTTTGTCCACAAAATGTATCAGAAAGTTATAGATGGATTTCATGAAAGTTTTGTCATATGTGGGTCGTGGGTCAAGGACAAGGAGTTGATTAAATTATTGTGGTCCATTGCCAGACGCCATGTATCCCAAACGGGGTGGTCAAGGGCTCAGAGTTAATTGTTTTACAGGGAGGGGCACTAATCCTCCACCAACCCACTTGACACATAGGGATGCCAACAGCATCTGGTGTTCCCAGGCGGTCACCCATCCAAGTACTAACCAGACCCAACGTTGCTTAACTTCGCTGATCGGACGGGAAGCGGTGTACTCAACGTGGCATGGCCGTTGGCATCTGCTTTATTCTGTATAGGCACTGGCAGAGGTATATGCTCTCTGTGTGCCACCAACTTGTTAACACTGGAACACGATGCTTGCCAAGAAAAAAAGAGATATGGATGGTTATAGAGCGGTAGCAGTGTGTTACTTATACCAGGATATACCGCTAATAACGAAGAAGTGTTGTGGAAGGATGTAGACTGAGCCCTATTGCCTTATTGCTATTGACTGCTGTAGGCAAGATATTTAGAAGAATAACCCACGAGACTAGGCAGATAACACAGTATCTGTTGAGTGATGAAATGGGAAGATTTTGGAGCCCTGTTTCTGCCCATATACGTAGACAAGAGAGAGAGAGAGAGAGAGAGAGAGAGAGAGAGAGAGAGAGAGAGAGAGAGAGAGAGAGAGAGAGAGAGAGAGAAGAGATAATAAGGCAGTGGATGAAGTATTTACAGTGAGGCGGGATAGTGGTGAAAACATGAGAAGGAATTTTGCTCCCTTGAATCCGATGATGTCTGTTGGTTTATTCTCTCTCTCTCTCTCTCTCTCTCTCTCTCTCTCTCTCTCTGATCCCTGGTTTGCAGTCCAATAAAACGAATAAGGTTGCCCGCAGGTACGAGGAACGAAAATATAAAAATAAAATACATATCCGACTGAAGACGCCAATTCTCTCATGATAGGAACAAATCACCTTTTTTTTTTTTTAGTCCAGATTATGTTAAACCATTTTATTAAACTTAAACGAAGCCTTAATACTGTGGCCATTATCTCTGTCATAATCGGTACAGTTTTCGTATTTTTATTCCAGTTAACTTGAGACAATTATTTTTAAGTGGAAAGGAGCGATAAGGCCCTGAGAACGTACCAGTTTTTAAGAGTATTTCCCGTATAATTATCAGGCACCAGCAGGCTACGAGGTGACAGTAATGACGGGCAATGGGTACACACAGCTGACCATCACAAACCAGGGTCGGGGCTCATTCTATCTCATCCAGCACATCCACCTCACTCCCCCACCAACAATGCAAAGCTGTGAAGGTATGCTGTATTTTATTTTCTTCTCTACTACACCACAGTTCCATTAATTTTTACAGAGCACCAGTCTTCATCCTGTTCTGCATGGGGTATACTGGGGGTGATTATTTTTATGCAAAGTCCAAGTTTTCCCCAAGAACACAACATCATCACATCCGTTGAGATCCACAGGTGTATGGAAGGCTGAGGTCCATATCTCGTCAGGTAAAGAGGCTTCCTAACACCTTTTTCTCAGCGATTTATTATTGGATATGGCTGGTTAATATCTTTTTGTACATTATTTATGCAGAGTATGGTCATAGTAGAAGGATTTATGTGACACAGTATAGGACCGTAGGGTGTAATAAGGAAACTAATGGTACTGTGGTAATGGTACTGTGGTGTAATGGTACTGTGGTGTAGTAGTAGTAGTAGTAGTAGTTGTTCCCTAGGCAGTCTGGCCGAACAGCCCCGAGTCCCTTAGGAAGGCCACGGCCGAGACCGGGATTTCCCACAGAGCTCTCAAAGAGTGTATGTTGTGTTGTTGGCGAAGGTGATTGTGTGCAATGCAGTCTTCAATAATGTGCTTAATGGTATGGGGTGCTGTGTTGCATCCTGGATAGGGGTCAGCGACGGAATCATCCAGCCTCTTCTGGTAGCTTAAGAGGGCTGGATGGTGCCCACATCTCAGCCTGTCCAGATGGACCCTGTCCTCACGAGAGAGATAGGATTCAGAAGGGCGGATGTCAGGAGGCCGTGCATGCAGCTGTGTTGTCTTTAAGTGACTGAATGGAGCGGCGAGTGATCTGAGTGTGGATATGCTTCTGGAAGCTGGTCTGAGGTGTGCGAGGGGGGAGAGATGACAGTATTTGTGTATGGTATCGTGTGCTGGGTGTTGTGTTGATGTTCCTTGGTGTGGGTGGGTGTGCTGCCATGTACTGTAGTGGATGTTGTGGGTTTGTGGAGGCTGCAGCAAGAAACTGGGTGCCTCTCATGTTTAGGTGATCCTTGACTTTGAGGACTTTGGTTTCTTGATGCAGGTGGTTTGTGGGTGTAGTGGCTGTGCAGCCTGTGATTATTTTTAGGGCCTTGTTCTGTATGGTCTGTAGAATGTTGTAGTGTGTTTTGGTGAGGTTAGAACCCCAGGCAGGGCTTGCATAATTCATCACTGAACGTATGTATTGTTTGTATACTGTGATGGTGGTTTCTTTATTGTGTCCGAATGTTGTATGGGCAAGTGACCTCAAAGCATTGAGTCTTGGTGTTATTTTATTTTTAATGTTTGTGATGTGTTGTTTAAATGACATTGATGTATGTTACACCAAGGATTATGGGTGTGTGTGTGTGTATGGTAGGGGGGTGTTGTTTATGGTGAGGTGTGGGATGTGACTGTGTTCTGCTGTCCAGTTTGTGAGAAGAGTCACTGTAGATTTGGCTGGGGCTATTTTGAGCCTGTTTGTGGTGAACCATTCGTGTAATGTGTTGAGGTAAGGTTGAATGATGTGTGCATCTGTGTTTGCGTTTTGGTGCGTACATGTAAGAGTTATATCATCTGCATAGGAAGCTATGTGTATCTGTGGTGTGTGGGGTGTGGGTACGTCGTGCATGTATAGGTTAAAGAGTGTACGGGACAAAACAGATCCTTGGGGGACGCCGTTTGTAAAGTTTCTGATGTTAGAAGACTGACCGGCAAATGTTACGTGTGCACATCTGCCAGCCGAGTAGTTTGCCAGCCATCTTTTTGTGTTATTATGCATGTTTCTGTTGAGTATTTTGTTTGTGAGGTTGTGGCGGGGGATGGCATCAAAAGCTTTGCTAATGTCTAGTGTGATTAGGAGTGCTCTGTGTGGTGGCCTAGGTGAATTTATGCCATCGAAAACTCTCTGTGTAAGGTCTGTAAGAAGGGTGTTTGTGGAGTGTAGTGGCCTAAAGCCATGTTGTGACTGGGCTAGGGGAATGTGAGGTGTGACTAGTTGTAGTATCAGTCGTTCAGTGACTTTAGAGGGGGTCCAGAGCAGTGTGATGGGGCGATGTGAGGAGGGTAACGTGGGGCCTTTGTTGGGTTTAGGGATAGTGATGATAGTGACATGCTTCCAGATGTTGGGTATTATGTTGTGTGAGAAGCTGTAGTTTGATATGTTAGTGAGTGCTTGTATGCCTTGTGGTCAAAGGTGTTTAAGGTGAATGTTGCTTATGTTGTCTGGTCCACAGGCAGATGAGTGTTTGAGGTTGTTAATGATGTGCTTCGTCTGGTTGTAAGTGAAAGGTGCATAGTCTGGGTCTGTGGGGAACTCTTACATCGGATGATACGCCGGTCTTCGGGATGGGGGTTTAGATGGCTGACTTGTGAAAAGTGATTGATGAGAGTGTTTGCTTGTTGTTTATTTGAGGGTATGGTGTCTGTTGTTGTGATGGCAGCGTGTGATTGTGTAGTGTTGCTGTTGGAAAGTGTGATGCTGTTTAGTGTTTTGTAGAGTTTGCTGATGTTTGTTTTGTGGTCAATTGTTTGGAGGTAATTTTTCCAGTTTAGTGTTTGCTATTCTGATATTTTATTGTTTATCGGAGTGTTGAGTTCTTGTATTTGTTGTACGGTGTCTTGTGTATGGGGTGTTGGGGAATGTCGCAGTGTGTCCCGTTGTCTGATAAGGCCTTGAATTTCTGGTGTGAAGTTGGGATTGTGTCTCTTTCTGTTGCCTCTAGGGATGTGTCTTTTGTCTGCGTTTTGTATAATTGTATCGTAAGTGTGCACAGCGGTGTTGATGTTTGTAATGGGTGTACCTGTACTGTTTAATGTTTCAAGATGTTACAAAGGCCTCCCAGTTGGCTCTCTTATAATTAGTGTATGTGTGTTTGTGGCCAGCTGGGGTGCTTCTGGTTTTGGTAGTGATGATGACTGGGAGGTGATCAGAACCTAGGGTTTTGACCACTCTCCATGATGTAGTGGGGGCGAGGTTTGGGGAGCAGAAGGTGATATCTGGAGATGATGGGAGGAAGAGGGCTTGGTGTGGGATATGGGTATGTTGGTCTAGACTGTTTAGTATGAAGAGATGATCTGTCTGGGATTGTAGTACCAGCCCTCTGTCTGTGTCAGGGTTGTTGACATGCCAGGCCGATGACTTGGCGTTGAAATCACTACCCAGGATGATGTTGGGTATGTTAGTGATGTGGTGTATCTGTGGAGGGTAATTGTGTGGTACTGTGGGGGACGATTGGGGGGGAATGTATGTGTTGGCGATTGTTATGTATGATTTGTTACCAGTGCGTATTTTAATTGATTGTATTTCTGTTGTGGTGTCATGTGGGGGGAGAAGTGACTTTGTGTGCGCACTGGTATCTGTAAAGTTGATGGATTTGTGTACCAGGGTGATGAGTCCACCGCCACCGCCGTCGGCCTGGTCTTGTCGATTGGTGGTGAAGTTATGAAATGTCGGTGTTTTCTGTGCTCTGTGTAGTTTTGTTTCTTGTAAGATGGCAATGTGTATGTTCTGTTGTTCGATGAATTGTGTGAGTTCATGTTTTTTGGTGTTTATGCCATCTATGTTTAATTGAAGGATGTTTATGTTGTGTGTGCGATGTGTGTTGGCTGCTGCAGCACGGGGGGGAGGTGGTGTGGGTGAAGGGGAAGGGGTAGGAGGTGGTGTGGATGGAGGGGAAGGGGTAGGAGGAGGTTGTGATGGAGGTAAGGGTTGAGGTGGATTAGGATGGGTTGGAATGGGAGGAGTTGGGGGACTGGATGGTGTGGGAAGAGTTGGTGGGTTTGGCTGTGGAGGGGTGAAGGAAGTAGTGGTAGGACTGGAAGGGGGGTTGATGGGTGGGGGGAAGGAGCATAAGGAGTAGGTCCAGGTGTAATGTTTTCTGGATGCAAGTGTTGTGCAGGTGTAATGGGTCCAGTTCTTGCAGGAATTGCACTGAACTGAACCCTTTGTCTGTCGGCTCGACGTGATAGGTTTTGAGCATGTTGGACATACGTATTTGTTGGTGGGTCCTGGATTGCTTTCAATGTCCCCGGCTAGAAGAAGTCGACGAGAAATGACAGCCGGGGAGTCATTTCTCGGTGTAGAAAAAACGGTGTTGTTGTGTGTGCTGTGTTGGGAGATGTGGTACTTGCCCTGGCGACCGAAGCCACTCCCAGGTACTCGAGCCCCGTGAGGGGCCGGGGGGGTTTGCGGTGGCTTGGCCCCCATGCTGTCCTCCTCTTCTCTTCGACAGCCTCTGGGGGGTAGACCCACGACGAAGACGCCACCGCTCCAGGTCCGGTACTGTGGTGTAATGGTATATACTGTGGTGTAATGGTACTGTGGTGTGTACTGTGGTAATGGTACTGTGGTGTAATGGTACTGTGGTGTAGTGTAATGGTACTGTGGTGTAATGGTACAGTGGTGTAATGGTACTGTGGTGTAATGGTACTGTGGTGTAATGGTACTGTGGTGTAGTGTAATGGTACTGTGGTGTAATGGTACTGTGGTGTAATGGTACTGTGGTGTAGTGTAATGGTACTGTGGTGTAATGGTACAGTGGTGTAATGGTACTGTGGTGTAATGATACTGTGGTGTAATGGTACTGTGGTGTAATGGTACTGTGGTGTAATGGTACAGTGGTGTAATGGTACTGTGGTGTAATGGTACTGTGGTGTAATGGTACTGTGGTGTAATGGTACTGTGGTGTAATGGTACTGTGGTGTAATGGTACTGTGGTGTAATGGTACAGTGGTGTAATGGTACTGTGCACTACTGTACTGTATCATTATTGTTCTGATGATGGGGACAGCTCAGGCATTTTGTTCCAGTTAAAGACTGGCTGTGTTATTGAGCTGACACTGAGTCATAGGAGCTAATTAGGAATGGTAACTACTGTGCAGCAATACTTCTTTGTGAAGTAATTAGTCTTCTTGACAGTATATATTTTCCCGCCACATTGTAACCACAGCACATCGGTGTTTTAGGCCCTTCAGCACTGTATCGTTACTCTTGCTACTACCGGACAATTTAATTCAGCTTAAGTAAAGAAGTCTGGTTGTGAAGGGGCCATTGGAAAATGTATCAGATTCCATCATTACCAAAGATAGCTCCAGAACTTGACGAAATTGTTTAAATTAGCAAAACCAAAATATAATTATACTCACCGTGTTGGAGGGGAAAAAAGTCTTTCACTGTGGTAACGTAACTGAATTTCTTCAGTCTGACGCCGATTGTTTGAGTTTACCTTTGCTGTATCAAGATAATATGATTCAGGCTAAAAGAAATCAGACACCAGGTGGTACAGAAGGCCTTCGTTAACCTCACCACTCGGCTGCTTTCCTGTGCTGAAGTAGTTCTTTTGAAGGCACGAAGAATAAAGCGAAAATGCTTCATCAACCCGCATAGGCTGGCCGTGATCTTGCTCGTATCAGTCAGTTTCATTCAGTTTATGAAGCATCCCCAAACAGTTTGCATGTATGTATAATAAAGCATACGCCTTTTCGTGTAGACACATTATTCTCTCACTATTAGAAGGGATTCTTACATCTCTTCCCTAGTTGTCTGTATCTGGCATGTTAATATTTTTGAATGCTATTAGTGTCGTCTATGTTGGTATTACAAAGACATATATAACATAATGGAAATAAAAGTCAAAGCATTTACCCACAAATGTGTATCGCCTACCGTCACTAAAAACTAGACCAGCAATCATCTGGCAATCAAAGGCCTATCATCACAGCCTGGCAAAAATCGTAAAAAGTTTTAGGATTTCGCTGTTTACCCACAGGAAATTAAATAACATGCTAGCACTCAGGAGCCTGAAATCAGGGGTGTTATGTTGGTGAAGATCATTGAGTATAACAGACCTTTAAAGAATTTCTGATAGCCTTGAAACTGACGTTATCTTCGTTGATGGTATGATAGAAAATGGTGAATGATGGCAAGCTAAATGAAAAGTTCAAAGATATTTACTCTTGCAAAATGCACCGGCAGTCGGAGGCATATCCTTGCAACGTTGCCAAAATTATTAACAAAGGACCATACAGTATATTCTAGGATACTGCCCACGGTGTTTGGATACAATTTGCCCACATGGTTTTGAGATATTTTGGTAACACAGTCTCACACACACACACACACACACACACACACACACACACACACACACACACACACACACACACACACAGACGCAGGCAATTACATTATCAGCTTGCTAGGTGGACGATAAATATCATGGGGAATATGTAAAATAAATCTCTTAGGAAGAGGTGCTAGGAAACCGTCTAGGCTGATGAGAATATGAGCCTTAGCATCAAAACTGTGTAAGATTATCTTTACACACAACAGGCACTGGGCTCTGAATTACACTATAGCAAAGCCCACAAGGCCATAATGCCTCGGTGGTGGAATGAGGAGGTTGATGCGATGATAAGAGGGTAAAAGCAGAGTAGTTGCTAATTAGAGGACAGACATAACAGACACAAGAACTTGTAGCCCTATCGAGCCACTCAGCACTTGTTCAAATCAGAACCATCTGTGAACCATGCTTTGCTTTGGAGTACTTACCCAAGTGAGAGCATTTATGAACATCTACCATCACCAGCACCACAGATACCACCACCACGACAGCAACCACCATACCTACCACCACGGCCATCCTCATCGCAGCTACCAGCAACAACATTACCACCACTACTACAATTACCACCATCACCATCATCATCACAACTACAGCCACCACAATTACCACCACAGCTACAACCACCACTATCATCATAGCTATCACCACCACCATCACCACCACCATCACAGCTACCACCACCACCACCATTGTTACAGCTACAACTACCGCCATCACCACCACCACAACTACCACCACCAACACATTTCTTGCTGAAAGAAATCTGTTCGCAGCATCAATGAAGTAATAGACGTCTGACTGTGTATATACAGTCCCTCCTTCTCTCTCTCTCTCTCTCTCTCTCTCGAGTCATTGCGTCTGTCTCTGTTATCACTATTTACGACCACTGGTCTTTTTAACTGTCTCCTTTCATCCCCAATTACAGCGGGACTGCTGCACGCATCCAACAATGCACTCTCACCTTTTTTTCGGTCCGTCAGTTAATGCAAAGTTAACCGATTATCTATGGAACTGTCTTCTTCATTCTGCATTCCTCTCTGCCCCTGACCGCCAGTCCTGTAACATTATATTATGTCTGTGCATCTCAAACGGAACTAGTCTTGGATTTGACTGTTGTTCAAGTTTTCATGGAAGGGCGACCTTTTTTGTAGGCTTCCAGCCTTTGGCATTTTTGCGTAAAAAATTATTGTTATTTTACGTACACCTACTTGAAATTAATATTCCTTATACATTATGAACTATGTTGATCATACAGGAGTACATAGAATACAAAATGGAAACAGATCTATTGCTTGTACTTCCGAGGCTGTTTGCTATAGGTTAGGTAATAACTAACGGCACAAATCTATGAATCAAAGATGTAGATAGCAAACAATAGTTCCCCAACCCACCTTGGCCTCCAGCTGAAGCCAGACGGAAAAAGTGGAAACTTACATGTGCCTTAACTAGCTGTAATGAAAATCTCACAGAATAACTGCAGGGATATTATATTCAACACTCTCATTTACAATGCTATCAGACCTCTCCTGTGCAGTGTTTCTTGTGATTTTGTATATGAGGACGCAAGTACCCAGGAACCTATTCCGAGCCCTATGCTATTTGTAATGGTACTGGAGACATTACTGAATATTCTTAGGACTGACTTGCCCTAGGAGTTGTTCGATGCCGAGGACTTAGTGTTCATTGTAGAGTATGAAATGGAGGCCACTGCAAAGTTCTGGGTGTGGAGAGACAGAGTTAAAGGAGATGAATGCATGTAAATACTGTAAAACGAAAGTGATTATCACTCGATTTGTTTGTGGCACAATGGCGTTAGGTGCAGGCCATTTGTTGTGGGTCGGAAGGGTGTTGGAAATTATTCATTTCTGTGTAATGTTTGCAATCAATGGGTATACAAGTGGTGCAGTGGTGTAAGAGAGAGGGTGCGGGATGGGATTAGCTTTGAGTGTGTTGTGTGTAGAGATCAGCTTGGGGAGTGCTGGATAGATGGATCAGACTTTGCGTAGATGTCTTTGGAATGAGTAAAATAAGTCTGTTTCTTGGGTGTTGTGGTCATCGTTGGGGGTAGGATTGGGATGAGAGATAGGGGGGATGGAAGTAGCTAAACCAACACCATTGCAAGTGATAGAAGTCGATGCAAGAAATTTAGGGAACTTGCAGTGCCTCTCTTGTCATTACAAGGGACTTTCCCTTGACAGAAAGGAAAAAGTGTGTGCTTAAAATACAGTAATGGGTTTCAGATGTACTTTTACATAATAAATACTTCTCCTTTCTGCAGCTGTGTCTTCCACTGACGCAGAAGAAGGACAGGAGGTGTGGGTGTGGTATATTTCGGGTGTTGCTGTACTGGGATTGTTAATGACCATCGGCATCGGCACCTGTACCTACTACTGCTTAACCAGGCCAAAGGTAACTTACAGCAACATTTTTGATAGTTAACATTAAACACATTATTACTCCATATATATTCTATACATTTATTGCTAAATAAGGTCTCACTGGCCTTACAGTAGGCTGATGTTTCCTCTCTCTGGTAAAGACGAGTTTACAAGAAATCATGCATATTGGATCATAAAAGTCTTCTTGAAATGTTTTCCAGTCCTCTTACCTGCTCTTTTAGCAGAAGGATGCAAAGGAAAGCAAACAACAATTAAGCTATTAATCCTTTTAAGGTTGTCTGCCAAAGTGAAGGCTACAAACAGCTATTCTGTAAATCATTTAACCCAGCCAATGGTATACAAAATTTCTGCCAAGTCAGTGTAGTTGAACGTGTAGGATGATAGACACATCCTCGGGAACTTAGGTTGTAAAGCACCTCCAATGACGACTAGATACCTTATGGTTTTGGATGATGTACAGCTTGGCCGGCGAGGATGGACACAGTGCCAGAGGACTAGAGGTCGGGTATACTAATTATCTTTTATAGGAGGATATTAGAATTTATAAATTATTGGAATCATAGGGGTATTTTTCTTGTAGCTGTAGCTGAGACATATATGGCAGAATACTTTCCGACTGGGTTAGGGAGAGAGCCAAGGGATTGGTATGAGAGGAGGAACAGAGGTTTTAGGAAGGGCAGAGGGTTTGCAGAAGAGAAATTCTTGCTGATAATCGTAAAACATTTTTTAAAGGTTAAGAATTTATATACTACCGTAATGGACAGTAGGCACATAAGGAAAGTCAAAGGTGTTGAGAAAACAATGAGCAAACGAGATGATGAATGTTTTTACAAGTGTGTATGAGGGAGTAAGGGTGATAATGTGGATGGACAATAGTTTAGGCAAGTCCCTTGTATCTGAATGTTAGACTGAAACAGGGATATGTCGTGGTTGTTAAATATATATATATATATATATATATATATATATATATATATATATATATATATATATATATATATATATATATATATATATATATATATATATATATATATATACATATATATATATATATATATATATATATATACATATATATATATATATATATATATATATATATATATATATATATCTATCTATCTATCTATCTATCTATATATATATATATATATATATATATATATATATATATATATATATATATATATATATATATATGTATATATATATATATATGAGTAAAAGATGGAAGAAGAACATAACAAGAGTATGGATCAGTTGGGTCAAGGATTGTGTGGGTAAGATTGAAAGTTGGACTACAAATGTGGGCGAGTGTGTGTGTGTGTGTGTATGCGCCAACACAAGATCATGCAAGCAGAGTGAGAGAAGAGTTCTGGACAAATAAGGAAGTGTGCATGGAAAAGTTTGGAAGGAATGAGAGAGTGTTTTTGATCGGTGATATGAATGGTAAAGTAGGGAATGTGAAGGTGGATGGAATAGTTGGTGAGTGGGGTGTGCCTGCTGAGATAGATGAGAATGGCAGTGCGTTAGTGGACATTTGTGCCGGGAGGGGGTTGGTGATAGCCAATACCCTCTTCAGGCACAAAATGATCCACAGGTATACATGGCGAATGATGAGAAGGGTGGGTGGTGAACTGAATGAATGGAAGGCAATGATTAATTATGTGTGTGTGGATGAAAGGATGCGAAGATGTGTAATGGATGCAAGAGTTTATAGAGGTTGGAGGAGTGGACTTTCTGACCACTACTTGGTGGTGGCCAGAATCAAGATCCAAGTAAGTTGGAGAAATAGGAGAAGGGAAGGACGGGAAGAAGAAGCAGTTGCAAGGAGAGTGGAAAGGTTACAAGAGGATGAGAAAAAGGCAGAATATAAGACAGAAGTGGAGGAACGATTGGGTAAATATGAACCGGAGCAGATGGGGGACGTGAAAGGTGGATGCAGGATATTCACAGAAGAAATATGTGCAGCATGTAAGGTGGTGTGTGGGGTAAAGAGAACACGGAGGGGGGTGCAAGGAACAGCATGGTGGAATGAGGAGGTGAGACAGGCTGTGGCACAATAGAAGAAGGCATACAATGAATGGATGAGAAATAGGGGCGTGGAAGAAGTTTAGAGGCGGAAGAGAGAGTAATTATGTAGAAAGGAAGAGAGAGGTGAAAAGATTAGTAAGAGAGAGTAAGAAGAGAATGGATGAGGAATTTGGAAAGAATTTCAGTGTAAAGTGGAGGGACTGTAAGAAAATGTTCTGGAAAAAGGTGAAGAGAGTAAGACACGGTGGCAGTGAAGTTAGCAGGGGAGTGAAAGATAAAAATGGTAAATTACTAGTGGAGAAGGGAGAAAAAGTGAGCAGATGGAGAGAACACTTTAAGGAATTGTTGAACGTAGAAGATGGAAGTAATGCGAGTATAAGTGGCTGGGGAATGGCTGGGAGAAGGAGGGAGGTGAGAAGACGGGAAGAAATCAGTAGGATAGAAGTTTTGGAAGCAATGAAGAAAATCAAATTGGGGAAAGCCCCAGGAACTGATGGTGTGTGTGGTGAAATGCTGAAGCATGGGGGAGAAATAGTAGTAGAATGGATGTGGAAGATGTGCAGACTGGCCTGGAAGGAAGGTAGAGTCCCGGAGGATTGGAAGTCAGGTATAATTATTCCCTTGTACAATGGAAAAGGGGAAAAAGAAGTGTGTGGTAATCATAGGGGCATTTGTCTTCCTAGTGTAATAGGAAAAGTATATGGTAGGATACTTATTGACAGAGTTAGGGAAAGAACAGAGGAATTAGTTGGAGAAGAACAGGGAGGCTTTAGGAAGGGAAGAGGTTGTGTAGATCAGATATTCATTCTTAGATCTTTAGTGGAAAAGTTCCTAGAGAAGGGTAAGAAGTTGTATGAGGCTTTCATGGATTTGGAGAAAGCATATGACAGGGTGGAGAGACAAGGATTGTAGAAAGTATTAAGAATATATGGAGTAGATCGGAAATTGTTGAATGCAGTGAAGAGTATGTATGATGGTGCTAAGGCTGCAGTGCGTGTGGATGGTGAACTGAGTGAATTTTTCTCTTTGAAGGTTGGGTTGAAACAGGGATGTGTCATGTCTCCATGGTTGTTCAATCTGTATATGGATGGGGTAATAAAAGAGGTACAAGGTAGGGTAGTGGATGTTGGAGTGACCCTGGTGAGACAGGATAGTGTTTGGAAACTCCCTGTACTGTTGTTTGCAGATGATACTGTGTTGTTGAGTGAAGACAAAGGGGAGCTCCAAGGCTTGGTGGATGAGTTTGGGAGAGCGTGTAAGAAACGGAATCTAATGGTGAATGCAGGGAAGAGTAAAGTGATGGTCTTTGAGAGAGGTGAAGTCAGTGAATGTAGAATGAGGCTGGATGGTGAGGAAATGGAAAATGTGGGTACGTTTAAGTACTTGGTTATGGGATGAGAAAGGATGGAGGTTTGGAGGGTGAAGTGCTTCAAAGGGTACAACAAGGAAGAAAGGTTGCTGGTTCCTTGAAAGCAGTGATAAGAAACACGGGAGTGAGCATGGAAGTGAAAAAGTTACTACATGACAGTATTATGATACCAACTCGAACGTATGGAAGTGAAGCTTGGACACAAGTCAAGAGTGAGAGCGGTGGAAATGAGTTATTTAAGAGGAGGCTGTGGAGTCACATGGAGAGACAGGCTGACAAATGAGGATATAAAGGAACGTTGTGGTGTGGATGTGGATGTGATAGGAAGCGTCAGAAGGAATACACTGAGGTGGTTTGGCCATGTGGAGAGGATGGAGGATGAGAGACTGACAAGGAGAGTGTATGTGAGTGAGGTGGAGGGGGGAAAGGGAGGGGGAGGCCGAGGATGAGATGGAGGGATGGGGTGGAGAGGTATATGAGAGAGGGGTGTGTGAGATGCGATCATGGCGGTGAAATAGCGGGGGACAGGGTGACGTGCAAGCGATTAGTTTGTGGCCACCCCATACGGGATTGAGGCGTCTGGCAGTGTGTATATATATATATATATATATATATATATATATATATATATATATATATATATATATATATATATATATATATATATGGAGCCTCTGTGGTACAGTGGTAGAATGTGCGTTTCGTACACGGGTGAACAAGGGTTCGTGCCCCGCCAGGGTAATAAACTTTGGGAGTGTTCACCCGGCCACATACTGCATTGGCGGACACAAGGGGTGCTGTGATTTAACCAGTGTC
Source organism: Coenobita brevimanus (assembly GCF_032717465.1). Lineage (NCBI taxonomy): Eukaryota > Metazoa > Arthropoda > Malacostraca > Decapoda > Coenobitidae > Coenobita > Coenobita brevimanus. The sequence continues at coordinate 1,262,525 of NC_137009.1, forward strand.
GCTTACTGTAAAATATGGATGCACCCAGTCGGCTTGCGAGGGCCGATTACACTTGGTTCACAGACCACACGTATCCAAAGCCACTCCAACACTACAATTACACTTACAAGCACTTCTCACCCTACATACAATCTCTACCAGACAGCCTAAGCCACTTGGTAGAGATACATTGGCTGTATCGTTCCGACTTCGGTCGGGATTGGTTGGTCCTACAGTGGATACTCAAACGGCTGATGATATATATATATATATATATATATATATATATATATATATATATATATATATATATATAGTGCACATAACCATCACACATCGTGTTAACTTGTGCAATGTATGATACCTGCTCAATTTTTACTTTGTTGGCCATCGATATGTTGCTGGTGCCGTGGCGTCACTAAAGGTGGTCGTCTTCACACAAGAGACCACTCTGAGAGTCCACTGGCGTACCACCGGTGTGTGATTGTGAGCTGTCAAGAGAGTCCATGGGAATGTTGCTCTCGACCGGGAGGTGTGAACAGGCTACGACAAAGAAAACTTTGCTCATTACTAAAAGGTCGTTCATCTGTTAACCTTCTTTGGAGCAATAACACAGTTACGGTGGTAATATGATAGTGATAAAGTTCGGAAGAATAAAACAAAGAAGAGCTGGGTAAGGATTAGGAAGAAGGAAGAAATAGCTCGTGGGAGTAGCACAAGAATTTAGAGTCGGTAGGTTGGTAGGGTAATGAAAGAAGAGCAGATGCTTGTGGAATTTCACTGTTCTCTTCCTTGATCATCTCAAAGGAAGACACTCGTATCTATATATCTATGGATATTTGTTTATTACTTCAGAACAATCAACGGAAGCCAACAGTACCACTGCGACCCATGAAGGAAGCTGGTGAAAGGGTCGAGTCGTTCGATGTGTACCTGGAACCACGACCCGCACCATACCGACCCCAACCACTCCCCGCCATACCCACACCTCACCCCACCCCGCACTGCCCCAGACAAGCAGTTCACGATTCTGTCACACCCTGCATCACCCCACACAACCTCAGACAAGCACCAAGCGTCTCTGTCACACCCCGCACCACTCCACACCGCTTAACACCACCACATGCCCTGGCCTCTCGCCGCCCCATCTCAGTGCAGTCTGAACACATCTACGACGAGGTGAATGAAGCCAATAATTGGGCCTCCTCCAGTGACAGTGGTGACTTCAGTAGTGAGAGCAGTCACTTGGATGGAGCTTTCTGTTAGGCTAGGCTCGAGTACCTACATACTAACAGTAGCGTCATAGGGGGTCCCGGAATAACAGAAAACTGGGCTGCTGGTCGCCATTTTGTCTCCACCTCGTCCACTCACTCACTGCATTGTAATGTCTTTTTCCACACAGTTGCTTGAATCTTTTTGATAAAAGTGGACGTGATGCCATGCTGCTGTGTCAATGGATAGAGAAATAGGTCAGAGAAAGGGTTTATGCTGTAGAGATTTCCTGCAGATCCAGAAAGAAGGAAAATATGGATAAACAAAGTCTGTCACTGATGAATGTGAGCAATACTTGTCAATGACAGAGAGCGATAGCTTGTACAGCTTGATAGGTTATTGTGTTCACAGTATTAAAAACACGGAGACTACCTGTAATGAGTGCTTAGGAGAAGTTATAGCATCACCCGACCAGCCAGTTCACAAAGCAGCAGACCTTACTTTGTTAGATGAGTATAAAAAACGAGAACTTATTACAGTGTCAGACAAACCATATGACATGCTCCACAAAGTAGAGCTTGTGTTTGGGAAAGGTCAAAGTGATTTGACAGGAAAGGAAGCTGTAAAAAAAAAAAACACTCATGGATGAAGCAATAACTTTAATCAAAGACTGAGCTTCTCACCTGTCACAACCTTAAGAATTAACTTATAATGAGTTCATCAACACTCCCATGTATTGCTACTGCAAAAAGATGAATGGAGAACGTAAAAAAAACACAGGAGAAAAAGAAGATAGAAGTTGATAGTAAAATTATAGCAATGAGAAAACTAGTAAAAAATATTAGGTAATGAGTATGTCCTGTCCCACAGTGTAGCATGCACTGTTAAGCTTAGCTTTGTATAAAGTAAAAATTAATTGTAAACATCCTATTTCTCATTCATCACCTTCTACTCTTATATTATGCTTTCCTCAGTATTCGCAGCAAGTACTGTGGCTTTGCACCAGAGAGAGAGAGAGAGAGAGAGAGAGAGAGAGAGAGAGAGAGAGAGAGAGAGAGAGAGAGAGAGAGAGAAAGAGAGTACTGTGGCTTTGGACCAGAGAGAGAGACAGACAGACAGAGAGAAAGAGAGAGAGACCAGCATGCACGCCAGGAAGAAAGGAGCCAGCCAGCGCACTAGGCTGAAGTCAAAATGGCGTCCAATCTTGAGTAGTCGCTCGTCTCAGTATGTAGGTACTCTAGGCTAGGCTTGTTTATAACGACTGTAGGATTACCGTATATTGCAAAGGGAAGGCAAGCCCAAAATAAGAAAAACAACAGTGGATCACTTGCTGTTATTACATATGATTAGTCTGGATGTTACATAATAAAAAAGGCCAGGTATGCTCCAATTATCCAAAATTCATGGGCTTGCCGTCCCCTTCGCAATTAATGTTCTGAATATGACACCGAAATTGTTCACCCTTTCACAACGATTACGTCTTTTGTATATTGTTCTACCGGTACAAGAGTTACTGAACTTATGGAAGATTTTTGAATTGTAGGGATTAGCTTCAGCCTTCATTATCCGCCTCTTTGCAAGGGGTACTCTTATGCTGAATAATATTGCCTGGCAGCAGCCAAAATAAACAACAACTAGAGGCCCCCCCAAGGGAGAATCACACCAGTCGCGAGCCGATACATCTAGCGCGGCTCGGAATATGACTTTCACCTTGACCTACTTTTACCAATTTCGAACTCGTAAGAGATTTTCATCTCTACTATATACCTGTAAAATTTTGTGATATCTTGAGCGGTTGCGAAGTTATCGTGCTAACAGACACACTGATAAATTGAAAACAAAACTAGTAGGAGATTTTCATCCCTAAAACACACCTTTAAAATGTTGTGATGATACCTTGAGCGATTGCAAAGTTATCGTGGTAACAGACACACAGACCTTGACCCATTCTCACCAATTTCGACTCGTTTTCGAGTTTTTTTCCCACTACACACCTGTAAAATTCTGCGATGATATCTTGGGCAGTTGCGAAGGTACTGTGCTAACCGACACACACACACACACACACACACACACACACACTGAAAACAATACCAGCTTCGCTCTCGCGGCTGGTAAATATATGTGATTGTAATGAATGGATGAAGAAATACTGTAAAAATTGTAGTAACATACGTCAGTTTGCTCTTACATGTTTTGTCAAGCAGGATGAAATCTTGTCTTCATCTTGTGTCACCATTTTGTCCTAAAGAGCTGATCAATGAATGATCCCTTCATTTCCCAGTCCAGCACTTTGCCACTGGGCAACATCTGACTGAAAACAGTTGTGGGACACTTGGTCCACATATGGTAAAGTATCTTTCAGTGGAAGTTTTCTCAATCCACATTCCACAGTACCACCTGAGAGACAGAACACCAACTGGGAGGCGAAGGGAGGTGATGGAAGTCATTTTCCTAGGAATAAAGCAATTACAAGTGCGAGGAAAAGTGGAGGACAGGTCATGACGACTTTGGACGACTTTTATTAAGTCACAACTCTACCCTGTGTCGTGGTTTGTTGACTTACAACCTAATGATACAAGAATCCTTCAGTCCGATGACGTACAGTACTTTCTATTTTATTTTTCTACCTTCGGATGATTATATTTAGTTTTAGGGAAAATATCGGATCGTGAAAGGTTAATTGGGAATGTAAGATCACATAAATAGTCTGTCCAGAACTACAAATAATCGTCTGAAAGGAGCCTGAATAAAATTACGTTATCGGACTGGAAGAGTTAATAGGAAGAGGAAGAAGTATTCACAGCAGAGTACACGCTCTGTCACCCTGAAGAGAACAGACAGATGTTGACTTGTTATATTTTCACCTGATTCATTTAAGTTCATAATATTTTGCCTATTACCTAACTGGTTATATTAAGTTATTTTAAGGATAATATATAGTGTATACAAAGCTGATTATTATGGCTATGAATTATGCAGAATATGATTCTTTGTATCTCTGGGTGTGAAGGTACTGAAGTGCACTCTGTACTGGACTAGTTAACCCTTCATCTGGTGGCACATTTTACTGACATTCTTCCTACACCCAGACAATTATAATCAGCTCTGAGATCTCTTCCGATAAACAAGTAAATGAAGGTTATATTAAACCTCTCCATTTTCAAAAGTCTGTCTTGCTCTCGATAAAATCATCAAAAGCATCATGAAAACCGCATCATGGGATTGAAGGGGTTAGTTCGAAAGGCTTGTATCACGTCATGCAGGGTGTCCCGGGAGTTAAGCTCAAAACTCTGGGAACTGATAGATGATGGAAGTCTATGCAAAAAATGGAATATGAACATGTGTCCAAATCTCAACCGTTACGGAGCTACAATTACTGATGACCTTATGGGCGAAAATGGTCTCCTTCATAATTCGCCCATAAGGTCATCAGTAATTGTAACTCCGTAACGGCTGAGATTTGAACACGTGTTCATAAAACATTCTTTGCTTAGAATTCCATCATCTGTCATTTCCCTAAGTTTTGGGCTTAACTTCCGGGACATCCTGTATACTCCAACGGGACCGAGACAGCGAGCACGACTTACCCACTGAGGAGTAGTAGGGCGGGTGACTCTTCATTTCAACGGGTTTCTCATAAAGTTTGTAATTACCGATACTGTCTTGGTAAATTACAGGAGAATAATACTGACGTGTACTGTACCTAATGTGTCGATGTACTGAAGGTCTCAGTTACATGGAATCTTCATATTTGCCTCCCAGTGTTATGTGACTCGCATTCACGTCTGGTAAGGAAGCTCCGTAACACCTCTTCCTTTGCGACTTATTTTCCAAACTACCCAATAACATCCTGCTTTTCTTTTTCTCCCTATATTTTTTATGTCGACGTAGATTACATAAATAACACAAGATTATAGTAACGCAGCAAAATCAGTCAGGAAGAGGTGTTAGTAAGCATCCGAACCGCCCAAGAATAACGCCCTGTGGTTGACCCCTGTGCCCGGCGGTTACATGAGTTGTCTAGGGAAACTTTTACATGCTTACTTGTAAATGCATCACTGTTACCTATTTCTTGCTCACATATTTTTATTATTTTAACAGTGTATGTGCTCTGTGAATTGCCTTTACTTCTGTTCTTTCATACTATGTAGTGTGTTTTTGCCATCCATTGCTATTATCATTACTGATATGTGATATATGTTGTACGTATTTAGCATTACTTTATCCTGTAAGATATGTACTTTACCCCCCCAAAAAAAAAAAAAAAAAAAAAAAACTGCCCAGGAATGCTCAAATTCTGAGAGTCCAAGGCAGGAAACAGATTTATTTTAGTTCGCTAAATCTAAGTTCTTCGAAACTATCCAAATCATGTGAAACTGAGGGAATATTCAATATTTAGAGCCACAGAGTCAGGAGACGAACATAAACACAATATATGTATCTCATAATGAACTCAGAAACTTACAGAATGCCAATAAATCCGATATTTTTAATCCTTCCGCTTGAGGACTTATTATTGCTATCCAGACGATTTTATTCACCTTGGACTTCTCGAACTGCAGGAGAAAGACAAGTCTCCATTAACCCATTCATTTCTATGAGACTTGTCAGAGCTGAATGAAATCATCTGGTGGTAGCAAAGAAAATCTACAACGTTACTTCTTGAAAGAGTTAATTAATATAAACAACTATGTTATGCTGAAGATTTATGATGATTAATTTGCATGCAGATTTGTATGCACTTATTTAATTACGAAACTTCTAAAGCCATTATTCCAGTACCTTAGCTCTGTGGTTCTCGATCTTTGGGGACGCGAGGAAACAATGACTGACCCGATTAAGTCTATCGCTGTCATGATGAACCTTTAATTTATATTCAGTCCTTATTTTGTCACTTCCTCAACCTCTGAAGCATGTTTTGTTTTCGTACCAATGTGAAATAGGTTTCTTTCCTCCTCTGCCGGTCGGCTGGCCGCCTTCCTGCTCCCTCTCTTCTTTATTCTGGCCGTATGGATAGCAAGATAAAGATCCCAAGGATTCTAATACCAAAGGGTACATCAGACACCTGTTTTTAGAGCTTAAGAAGGTTGTATTGTTATCAAGACTGGTTTTTGCTCCTCGCTCTTTACACCTGTCACTCCCAGTTCCCTCTTTTTTTACTCAAATTCTAAAACTGTAACAGCGTCAAGTGACAGTCGCCAGCTACGCCCGCACTTGACAGATCTCTCACGCTTGTGAGCGGGGTTTGAGGGGTGGAGAGGGTTTGGAGGGTGGAGGGTGGAGGGATGTGGGGGTGGGGGGTGGGTGGGAAGGGGTGTGTGGGGGAGGGGGTGGGGTTGGTGGGGGAATTGTGGGGATGGGGGGTTGGTGGTGGCATGGGGAGTGTGATGCTGGGGGTGGGGGTCGGTGGGGGGTTCGGGTGTAGGTGGTGGGGGGTGGGGGTGGTTGTGGTGATAGGGAAGTGGGGTGGGGATCGGGGGTTGACCGCATGTGCGGACACTCGTGTTTTAGGGGTTGTTTGTGGAATAAAATTTATGAACATGTGCCTGTACTTACCACAGTGTTGTGGTGGTGGTGCTTATAAATATGCAGCGTGGTGGTGCTTATAACCATAAGGTGTGGCGGTATTTATAACCATGTGGTATGATGGTTGTATGACGATGTCGTGTGGTGATTAGTATGACCATGTAATGTGGTGGTGCTACGCCAGTGTAGTTGGCTTGTGTTTATGTCCACAGTTATGGTGTTGCCATGACCAAGAGTTGTGGTGGCGTTGATGACCATGTGGTGTGGTGGTGTTGATGAACATGTGGTGTGGTGGCGTTGATGAACATGTGGTGTGGTGGTGTTGATGAACATGTGGTGTGGTGGTGTTGATGAACATGTGGTGTGGTGGTGCTAATGAACATGTGGTGTAATGGTGTTAATGAGCATGTGGTGTAATGGTGTTAATGAGCATGTGGTGTAATGGTGTTAATGAGCATGTGGTGTAATGGTGTTAATGAGCATGTGGTGTAATGATGTTAATGAGCATGTGGTGTAATGGTGTTAATGAGCATGTGGTGTAATGGTGTTAATGAGCATGTGGTGTAATGGTGTTAATGAGCATGTGGTGTAATGGTGTTAATGAGCATGTGGTGTAATGGTGTTAATGAGCATGTGATGTAATGGTTTTTATGAACATGTGGTGTAATGGTGTTAATGAGCATGTGGTGTAATGGTGTTTATAAACATGTGGTGTGGTGGAGTTGATGACTATGTGGTGTAATGGTGTTTATGAGCATGTGGTGTGGTGGTGTTGACGAACATGCGGTGTGGTGGTGTTGACGAACATGTGGTGTGGTGGTGTTGATGAACATGTGGTGTAATGGTGTTTATGAGCATGTGATGTATTGGTGTTTATAAGCATGTGGTGTGGTGGAGTTGATCACTGTGTGGTGGAATGCAGGTTTTAACCATATGAGTTATTGGTGTTTATGACCATGTGGTATTGTGTTTATGACTGTATGGTGGGATGCTGATTGTGTCAATGTAATGTTGCAGTTTTTAAGACCATTTGCTGGTGTTTATTCGCTGGTATAATGGTGTTTATGTTCATGTGGTGTAGTGGTGTGTACTATACTATATATATATATATATATATGGAGCCTCTGTGGTACAGTGGTAAAATGTGCGTTTTCGTACACTGAAGAACGAGGGTTCGCCCCCAACTAGGATAATAAACTTTGGGAGCGTTCTTCTGGCCACGTACTGCATTGGGGGACATCGGGGGTGCTGTGGTTGAACCAGTGTCGCATACTATAAAGTATGCTTGCACCCAGTCGGCTTGTGCGGGCCGATTACACTTGGTTCACAGACTACACACATCCAAAGCCACTACAATACACTTACCAGCACTTCTCACACTACATACAATCTCTACCAGACGGCCTTAGCCACTTGGTAGAGATACATTGCCTGTATCGTCCCCGTTTCGGCTGGGATAGGCCGGTCCTGCAGTGGACACCCAACCGGCTGATTATATATATATATATATATATATATATATATATATATATATATATATATATATATATATATTTAACCCACTGAATCATATATATATATATATATACTGTATATATATATATATATATATATATATATATATATATATATATATATATATATATATATATATATATAACCCACTGGATCCCAGGGTTACTGGGCGAGGCATTGTGCTGACAGGGTACTAAGCATACCGCCCTCCGCCTATCGGCTCATAGTCGCGAAGCTCATAGGTCCCTACCTGGGGGTTCCCTACTTTATTAACGTTTGAAAATTCCCAGTTCTGTCCTATATTGAGGACATTGGGGTCCAATGGGATATTATGACAGTAGGATTAAGTTAATGTTTTACATCTCGATATGTAAGGAACAATCTAGATTCTAGAAGTTCGACAGGTCTGTTCGACTTTTGTTTTCTCATACCTTAGGAATTAGTTCTTGTCATAAATGTTTCTGTGTATTGTTAATGTGTGTGAATAAGTGTGCGTGATAATGTGAGTTTTCTCCTAGGCTCTAGAATATGGGTTATTTCACGAGGAAATTTGAGTTCTCTCCTGGCTCTAGAATATCCTGTGTTGTTCTGCAGGTGGTGGCGAGGTAGGGGAGGGGGTTAAGGGGACCTTCTGCCTCCAAGAGTTAGGTTTGTGCTTGGCAGTGAGTCTGTAATGGACCAAGTGAGTCAGTACACATCAGCCAGTCAGTGAAACAGTGACAGTTTGTAAGCAAGAGCCATTCAGATCGTGAGAATCAAAGAGTCAGTAATGGATAGTCACTGAACAGTCAGTGAGTCAGTCAGTGAGTCAGTTGGACAGTGGTGGATGGATAGTGACAGAGAGTCAGTGACAGAGTTAGTGAACGAGTCAGTGAGAGTCGGCAAATTGTACAGACAGTGAACTGTCAGTGCATCAGTGAATCAGTTAGTCAGTGGCAGATGGACAGTTACAGAGAAAGTCAGTGACAGAGTTGGTGAGCGCCAGTCAAAGTCAGTGAGTGACAGTCAGTCAGTAAGAGAATGGACAGTGAGTGAGTAGTGGTGACTGATGAAGGAGGTAGCATGAGAGAGAAAAGCAACAGTATGTTGCAAGTGTATCTCAATGTTCCTGGAAGGAATAAAACCCTGAAGCATTCAGTGGCTTTGACCTGGTTTTTCTTTGTGTCATTCTCGAAAAATCAATGAACCCCTACGGTGTAGCAATTGGTGTCAGGAGTGGGATACATATTGAGAAATGGATTCATGCAGACAGGCTGCCAAAACGGTAAACATATGTGGCAGATATACTTGCAATGTTGACAGCACAGCAAGACGTACAAAGGAAATATCGAAAAGAACAAAAGAAACAACAGGAAGAATGAAAGAAATATCAAGGAGCACTGCAAGAAAAAAAAGAATAAACTTGCAATGTTAAAAGCACAACAAGAAGAACAAAATATCGATAAGAACAAAACAAAGGGTAAGAACAAAAGAAATATATACTCTCAGTGTTACACTGAGTGCACAGCAAGAACAAAAGAAAAATCGAGAACTAAAGAAATTTTGAGACAAATAAAAGAAATATCAAGAAGCGCAACAAACAAAAAAGTAATATCAAGAGAATCAAAAAGATGCCCAAGTGCAACACTATGCAAGACTACAGAATGAAAGGAGCTTTGCAAGCCATGCCGGGAGCTGCGGGAAACTGAAGCAACAACAAGAGGTAGCATACAGTAAATTATAGAAAATGGGCGACCAGGTAAGAGAAATGAGGAAAGAGGTTTCCTGTATAGTGGAATATAAAATGAAAAGTGAAATACAGGAAGTGGGTAACGGGGTCAAAGACCTTGAACAGTGTTTGGTTAAGGGTCAGCACCCAATACACCCCTTGGTGCCAGTGACAGCTGCACAGAGGGGGACAGTGAAACAGAGTAGCATGCCTGATGGTTGCTGAGACAGGATTAGAGAAAACTTTGGTGTGGCTGGATGTAGTGAATCACTGACAGTTTCAAGAGAATTTGCAGTAGCTATGTGGAGTTCCTGAGTGATACGCTGGGCATGGGGAACAGGTGGATGCCAGGATATGGCAGGGAGGAAAGGAAGAGACCCTGGCCATATGTGTTGCCTACATTTGGGGGGCGCTACATTCTGGGCTTGCCTGGTGTCCTGCCTCTGTCTGCATGGCTTCCATTCACTGGGAATGCAGCAAGGAAGAAGGAGTGTTCTGCTGAGGGCCATGAGGCATAGAAGTCTACTAGTGATGACCAGACGGACTGCAATTTTCCCCCTTGGGTCAGAGATGATCCTGCCCTCCAAGATCAACAGTACTCTGCATACTGCCCTCGGACTGGAGAAGCATATGAGCCATGGCATGATAGATGAGGGGATTATGATGTGCAGGACTTTGGCTGACCCTACAGAAGAAATACCTGTCATCATAGCCAGCTTCTCACTTCATTCTAAGATGATTCATCAGGGCACAGTTGTGGGGTAGTGCCTATAGTCGACCAAGAGCCACCAGTGCATGCAAGGGGAGTATGGATAAGCCCCAGGAAGAACTACCTGATCACTTTGCCAGGAGTGCCCAGTCTGAAGAAGCCACAGATGGAGCAGCTGAAGAGGCTCTTCGTGAAGTATGCTGATGTATTTTCTACAGGTGACCTAGGCCTGGAAACTACACTTGGAGTGAAGCCAAGGACGTGATGGACACTGGATATGAACGACAGGCCCAGGTGAGTAACAGAGTCATTGACAGCACTGACGGTACAGGTTTCCACACCGTGGGAACTGGACAGCAGAGGCAATGGTGACAACCAGCCAGTCTGGAAGTTTATCCTGTATGTACTAACTTGTGTAAAAGTGTAGGTGGTTGTGTAAGGAATGACACAGTTTTGAGGGAGGGGCAGTGTTATGCTATAAGGATTAGGTTTGTGATTTATATCTGGAGATGTGATGAACATTTTCGAAATTAAGTATTATGCCATAAGATTAGGTTAACGTTTTATATGTGGAGATGTGAGGAACATTAAAAAAATTAAGTGTTGTACCGGTAGAATTAGGTTAGTAGTTTATATCCAGAATGTGAGGAACTGTGTAGAACTTCAATATGTCTGTTCGATTTTCTTTCTTACTTTAGGAATTAGTTCTTGTCATTATTGTCTTTTGTATTGCTAATTTACATCTCTTCTTGCAGGGGAAAATGTGTCTAAGAAATTCTTATGTACAAGTCGTGACTCCTCACTCGGAGTACCAAAAAAAATATGTCAGAAAAATATTTATATGCTCTTTTGTCTGACGAGTGTGTGTCTAACAAGACCTTAAGTAAATTCACATAAGTCTCTTAGGAGGATTAGATGTAACTGATACACCAACTCACCTAGTTATTATTCTCCTATCTCCTAGCTAATTCCCCATTGGATTGGCCAATTCGTAAAAGTTATTAAGCTAGAAAGAGTCGGACAACAGATGACGACGAGCCTGATGGTTAGGTCGGTTGCCTGGGCTTCCAAGAGTCCTTGAGGTACGTATTTACAGCGTGCTAACTCGACGAGTTTTGGTAGCAGAGTGATTAATATGGCGAGCCTCTGATTCCTCATAGAATTGTAGAGGTGCCAACTATTTATAATTACAATGCAAAATACAGTTAGATTACTTCATGATATATACAAGGCGAATCAAACTAATTAATCTTGGTTTTACTTAAACTTAAGCCAAGCCAAATATTCCCTTTATCTATGTAAATATGTTAAACCCACATCTGCTTTTCATGTGAGGCTTTTCAACCTCAGGACACGTCATCTACCATGCAGATGCAGTTTAGGTCAATGGCACTTTCCAAAATAATTACATGTATTTACAATATAGTTGTCCACAAGGGTTAAATGCAGTAGCATTTAATTTATTAATAATAAGAATTATTAAAGAGAACACAATCTCTGGGTTTTAAAAACCGCTTGAATAGTTATTAACACTCTCCAGGTTTTCCTCTGCTTCTAGCCAGGGATGACTATTTTAAAAAGTAAGGAGTACAACCGCTCTGGGGGAAAATATTTCCCACAGTTTTGGGGCCGGGCGAAATATGATATGCCGTATCATGTAATGTGACCCTTAGCCAGGAGTTCTCTCCATAGGTCTCGCTAACCCTGTTCTGCGGCCTTTCTAGGTCACGCATCTTGACCCATTTGGTCTCCACCATTCGCTGTCTCCAGGGCAGCTGTTAACTCAAGGGGTACCAGTTTATCAATAGTTTTTATGTTGGTATGTCCCCCTGTGGCGGGGGGGACACACCTGGCCGCACTATGGGGTGGTACTACTACTCTGCAGCCAGGTTGTGTTAGGAAGAATACTGCCACCGTATTCCCTGCGTGTCGTAAAAAGCGACTAAAAGGGGTGGGGTGAGGGGACTAGGGACCCCCTCCTCTGTGTTTTAGTTCCTAAAAAGAGACAGGCCAGAGAAAGGGATGGGGGATAGCGTTATCCCCGTACCCTGAAGATTGGGTCTATGAATGTGCGTGGATGTAGTACGATTGAGGCTAAAAGGGAGGAGATTGGGAGAATGTTTGTGAGAAGAAAGTTGGATGTGTTAGCTTTGAGTGAAACGAAGATGAAAGGGAAGGGAGAATCTATGTTTGGAAGTGTGAATGGAAGATTGTCAGGTGTTGATAGAGGAAGGGCAAGAGAAGGTGTGGCCTTGTTAGTGAGTCCGGAAGTACAGCAATGTGTGATTGAATGGAAGGAGGTGTCATCGAGACTGATGTGGGTGAAAGCGAAATTTGAACGTGAGTTGTGGGTGTTTGTGAGTGCATATGGGCCTGGTAGTGAAAGGGATGAACAAGAGAGGGAGTCTTTCTGGAATGATGTTGATGAGTGTCTGCAGAGTTTTGGAGCGAATGTGAATGTGGTAATGATGGGAGATCTGAATGCTAGAGTGGGAAATGTAGCAGGTGAAGGCGTAGTTGGTATGCATGGTGTGCCTGGAAGAAATGAAAATGGGGAACGAATGATAGCGATGTGTGTTGAGCGAGAGATGGTGATTGGGAATACGCTGTTTGAGAAGAAAGATATTTATAAGTATACATGGGTGAGACAGGAGGGTGGAAGGGTTGTTGATAGAGCCTTGATGGACTATGTGGCTGTGTCTAGGAATGTAATAGGGAGATTGTTGGATGTGAGAGTTCTGAGAGGGGAGGGTGGAGGCATGTCTGACCACTACCTGGTGGAGGGAAAGTTAAGAGTAGGTAAGAGATGGGTGAGAGCTAGGAGGGTTAGGTGTGGCAGGGAGGTTTTGAAAGTGAGTGAGTTGGATAAAAGAGAGAAAAAGATAGAGTATCAGGAGAAATTGAAAGATGAGTGGAACGCAGTGAAAGATCGGGAAAATGGCAGCGTGGAGGAGGAATGGCAGTTGTTTAAGAGTGCTGTGGTGGGGCATGCAGAAGAGGTGTGTGGTGTGAGACGTGTGGGTGGTGGTGTAAGAAAAGGAAGTGAATGGTGGTGCGAGGAAGTAAGTATGGCTGTGGCTGAGAAGAGACGTGCATATGAAGTGTGGCTGCAGAGGAAAGATGAGATGTCATATGAAAGGTATAAGGAAAAGAGGAATAGAGCGAGAAGGGCTGTGCGTGATGCTAAAGTGGCAGCAGATGAGAGGTGGGGTATGCGGCTGACAGAGAATTTTCAACAGAATACGAAAATGTTTTGGAAGGAGGTGAAAAGGGTGCGAAAGGGAGAGTCTGGGAAGGAAGAACGAGTAAAAGCAGAGGATGGAAGGATGTTAATTGAGATGGATGCAGTAAGGAAGAGATGGGCAGAGTATTTTGAAAGATTGTTAAATGTAGAGGAGGAAAGGGTGGCTGAGATTGTGGCGGATGGAAGGGTGCAAGGAATAAATGTGTTGGGAGAGTTAAATGATTCTTTGATCACGAAGGAGGAAGTGGAGAAGGCAGTAAAGGAGATGAAAACAGGGAAAGCTGCAGGTATGGATGGGTGTGCTGTGGAATGCCTGAAGGGTGGTGGAGTGACTATTGTTGACTGGTTAGTAAGATCGTTGAATGTGTGCTTTGAGAAAGGTATGGTGCCAATTGACTGGGCAAGTGCTTGTGTGGTCCCGTTGTATAAAGGCAAGGGTGATAAGTATGAATGTACTAGCTTTAGGGGTATAAGTCTGTTGAGTGTTGTAGGTAAGGTGTATGGTGGTAGAGTGTTAATTATGAGAGTTAGAGAGGGTACAGAGGGAGTGATTAGTGATGAGCAGTGTGGCTTTAGGAGAGGGAGGGGATGCGTTGATCAGGTGTTTGCTGTGAGACAAGTGTGTGAAAAGTATTTAGCGAAAGGCAAGGATGTATTTTGGGCATTTATGGATTTAGAGAAAGCGTATGATAGAATTGATAGGGAGGCTTTGTGGACTGTTTTAAGATTGTATGGACTTGATGGTAGGTTACTAAAAGGGGTGAAAAGTTTTTATGTAAATAGTAGAGCGTGTGTAAGAGTGGGAAATGCTGTGAGTGATTGGTTTCCCGTGTGAGTGGGGCTGCGACAGGGATGTGTGATGTCGCCTTGGTTGTTTAATATTTACATGGATGGTGTTGTAAGGGAGGTGAATGCAAGAGTTTTAGGTGGTCTGAGTCTGGTAAATGTTGATGGAGAAGAGTGGAATCTGAAGCAGCTGCTGTTTGCAGATGATACTGCACTGGTGACTGATTCAGAGGAGAGATTGAGACAGTTGGTAGAGGAGTTTGGAAGGGTGTGTGAAAGGAGGAAATTGAAAGTAAATGAGAATAAGAGTAAAGTGATGAAGTGTACGAGGTTGATAGATGGTAGGGGGATGAATATAGTTTTGAATGGTGAGTTGCTTGAGGAGGTAGATTGTTTTAAATATCTAGGGTCACATGTTGCTGTGGATGGAAGAATAGATGCAGAAGTGAAGTTTAGAATAAATGAAGTAAGATAGGTGCCGGGAGGAATGAAAAAAGTGTTTAAATGTCGTTCGCTTAGAATGGATGTAAAGAGAAGGCTGTATGAGGGTGTTGTGGTACCGACTGCATTATATGGGGCTGAAACATGGAATATGGGTGTAGCAGAGAGGAAAAGTTTGAATGGAGATGAGATGTCTGAGGAGTATGTGTGGAGTGACGCGTATGGATCGAGTGCGAAATGATGAAGTGCGAAGGAGAACTGGAGTTGTTCGGGAGATGGCTGGTAGAGTTGAGCAGAGGGTGTTGCAATGGTTTGGGCATATAGAGAGAAAGGATAATGAGCGATTGGTGAAAAAGATAACTAGATCTGATGTGAGAGGTGTAAGGCTGAGAGGAAGACCACGAATAGGATGGATGGACAGTGTGAAGAGAGTGCTGGATGCGAGAGGGATGTCTGTTGAGCAAGGAAGAGTGGCTGTGCATGACAGAAATAAATGGAGAGAAATTGTGAATGAATAAGTGATGACGCAGCCCTGAGGGGATATTCTCCCGCATTTGGTCTGATCAGCTAGTCAGGTCAGGTGCAGGTATGGGGATGGGTCTATTATGATGTGGCAGGGGTAAACCAGTTCTGCTGTCGGGCCCTGCTGCGGATGTCACTGATTGCATTGCGCAGTTGACCCTTGTGCGGTGTGGTGCAGTGAGGATCTGTCCATTCTCCCCTTTGGGGGTAAGATGCGAATGAATGTGTTTGAATGGATGAGTAAATGGAGAGTGAGTCGTCCTGTCTCGGCTACCTCCCTTTCCTTGGGGGAAGCAGCCTAGGTATATAGATAGATAGATGTCCCCTACATTTTACTTTTACGAGTCTCAGCACCCCCTCTGAATCTGGATGCGTGGAGATCACATTGGCTAATGGTTGTTCTGTTTTTACTAAGACCACATCTATGTTTATAACAGACTTGTTGCTGGCAGCCTGAGCCCCATAAAATCTTTCTCTTACGCTCAAAAGATATTCTTCACTCCAATGTCTCTTCCAAGTATCCAGTACCCTTTTCAAACGTTGATATTCCTCCCGCAGATATTGTCCTGATTCATTATTTTCTATAGTAGTATCATCTACCTCCTCCTGGATGTCCACACAAGGCACTGGGTGGAGCTTTCTGCCATATAACATATGAGCTGGTGTCAATGCCTCAATCAAAACGCTAGTGTCATCTAGATGTCATCTAGATAGGTTAGGGGTCTATCATTAATCTAGCTTCAGTTTCAGTTATCACTGTTCTTAACTCCTCTCTAGTGATCTTAGTTCTGTGTAAGGTATTCCTGAGGCAGTTTTTCACAGTACCAATCATTTGTTCGTAAATCCATCTTGCCATGGTGCTCTTGGAACTATGAACTGCCAGGTACAATTTCGGATTCCCAGCGCCAACTTAACCTTTGGGTCACTCATTATATTAAAAGTAGAGGTGCTGCTCCAACGAAATTGGTTCCGTTTTCGCTTATTAATTTGTTAGGAAAAGACCTTCTAGCAACAAATCTTCTAAATACGTTCAGGAATGTCTCTGAACTCAAATCTTCTGCCAATTCTAGATGGAATGCCCTTGTGTAGGTGCAAGTAGACAGACATATATACACCTTATGGGGAGTTCCCTCACTAGTAACAGTTACAGCCCCTGTGTAATCAACTCCAGTTACTCTGAAGGGCCGACTTACATTTACCCTATCCCTTGGTAAGGCAAGTGGTCCTGGATAGTCATATGGTCGCTGTTCATACCTCCTATATATATAATGCAACCTTTGAGATATTTCTTATGACATGTCTACCCTTAGGGATCCAATAGCTTTCCCGGATTCGGGCCAAAGTCTGCGGCACACCTCCGTGAAGAGTCAAATTATGTGCTTCCTTTACAATTAACTGTACAAAATAATCGCTCTTACTGTAGGTAATAATAGGGGATGTCTAGTTTGGAGAGGCAAATCAGCCTTTATCATTCGGCCTCGGCATCTAATTAGATCCTTTCCGTCTAAGAACAAGCCGTAATTTCCTATCAGCTTATTCTTGTTCCCAGTGCCTTGGCCTAAAAGGTCATATATCTCTCCATAATAATTCCTTTGTATCCTTTTCAGCCAATATTCCATGGGATCAATCTTCTGAAACCCCACTTTCTTATTAAAAAATTTAACAACTAATTTAGTAGTATTAATAAGTTGTCATATTGATGAGAATCTGCTAATGTCAATTACTTCTGACTCAGGTACTACAGGATCCAAGTTTACTACACCAACCTCAGCAATACTAAACTGTTTCTGTTCAGGCCAATCTTTAGTGTGTAACCATTTAGGACCCTTAAACCACAAGTTATCTTTGATCAGTCTCCTTATAGTCGAACCTCTCGAGAGCAGATCAGCTGGATTTTGTTTGGAGGATACATGCATGAATTTAAGTTTGGAAGACAGCTGTTTAATAGTCTTCACTCTGTTGCGGACGAAAGGAATTTTACTGTCTTCCTTCCCTATCCAGTAAAGACAAATCTCACTGTCAGTCCATATATACTGTAGATATCCTCAAACTGAGTATCAAGAGTAGTGGTTATATACCTGGCCAATTTAGTTCCTACTTCTATGGAGGCCAGTTCCATTTGAGGTAGGGTTCTTTCTTTAATTGGCGCAACTCAGGCTTTGGACATAATAATCTTACTATCCTCTCCTGTTGTGCAATAAGCTACTGCTCCAAATGCCCCTTGAGAAGCATCACAGAATATGTGTAAGTTTGACATCTCATTACTGTTTATTTTCCTGGGAATACATATGCTTGATGTGGTTTCAAACTCCTTTCTAATCTGTTCCCATTGTTCCACATATGTCTCACCTAATTCCGTGTCCCAGTCTAACCTTTCTCGCCAAGCCTCTTGCACTAAACATTTGCCCCTAATAACTATAGGACTGACCAACCCTAATGGGTCAAATAACGTGGAGACCTGACTAAACAAGGACCTCTTGGTGAGAGTGACATCAGAGAACTTAATTGGTTTCAAACTTATTACATCAGCTGTTGTATCCCAGTTAAGACCCAACACATGTTGAGTTTTGGGAATGTCAGAATCTGGATAGTCCTCTTGTCTTTTATTCCTCAAAAGCGGTGAATTTGTATTCCAGCTCTGTAATGGCAAATTTGCCTTCCCACACTCGGAATTCGCTACCGTACTTCATAAGCCTTCAATGCATCCGCCTCTGTATCAGCAACATCTTGCAAATTATCCATGTAAAAGGCCTGCCCTATTTCTGGGCATCTGGCATTTCCAAAATGATGCTTTAAAGTGTTGCAAAGTAGGAAGGACTAGCACAAAAGCCAAAGAGCACCGATCGGAAACAGTAAGTTTTCAATGGACTATCCTCATTTTGAGGATCTTGAGGCCAGAGGAATTTTGTAAATATCCTATCGTCCTTTCTCAGTCCTATTCTGAGAAAGGCCTTACTTATGTCTGCTGTGTAAGCATAAGGTTTCTCTCTAAATCTTGGTAACACATTCCCTAACTTCTCTGTTAGTGTAGGTCCAGAGTATAGGCAATCGTTCAAGCTAGCTGATCCCTTGGACGCTTTACTACTACCATTGAAAACTGTCCTTATGGGAGTAGTTACAGAATCCTTGCTTACAGCATGATGTGGTAAGTGATGTCCTTTTTTGTGGTTAACAGGGAATTCTACCTCGTGTATAAATTTATTCTTCAATTGATCTTTCATATTATTATCATATATGGTCAGATGTTCTGGTTTATCTCTCAACTTTCTTAGAAGAGTATTGAACTGAGCCTTATCTGCTTGGTAATTTGTTGGTAACTCCGATTGGTTTAGTTTCCATGGCAATCCTACCCACTAGTGTAATTCCATTGACTGGTTATACAGATCCAAAGTTATTTTATCTTCAGGGGTTGGTTCTTCAGAATGTATTCCTACACTGTCTAGGTCCCATAATTTGTGCACAGGTTCAATATTTTCATCCAACAAGTCATTTATCTGAGTAGGTTCTAATTCTGCACCTATTCTAGCTGCCATCAATGACTGTGTGGAGGTAACAAAGACTGAGTCTACTAGTTTGGCCTCTCCTTTAACCTGTTTTGGAAAAGGCAACTGACCCATAATAAGGTTACCTCCTGGACTCTTGAACAACTGTACCTTATTCTTCTTGAAAGTCCTGTGTAGGAATCTTCCACAGTAATCAGAACCAATTATCATTTTTATGGGACCCACAGTATCTGATTCCACATTCCGTCCAACTTTATCCCTGAGCTTTGTAGATGATCAGAGGTTTCCTTCAGTCCTTTTATATATATACTTGTCTCCATATTATCAAGCACAGCTGCTGTTATACGGTATTTATATCTGCCTAATTGTATTACAGGTCTAACTAAACAAAAAGACTGAGCTTCCTTAGTTGTTAAGAATCCTGTAATGGCTAGAGTTACCTTGCCAATAATAGGTAACCTAAATTTCTTCACAATGTCTGCAGAAATGAAGGTTTTCTGAGCACCCGTATAAAAAAAAAAAAAGTACATACTAATAGGTTTCTATTTCAATCACTACCTTCACATCTGCTATTCGAAATGCAGCTGGCATTACTACTGGAGTATTCTCCTTAGCAATTATCATATTGACACTTGCAGGTTTAGGAACCTCATTTTTCATCCTTGGGCATAAAGCACCATGATGTTGATCCCTTTTACATTTGAAACAAAGATTTAATTTTGTCTTGCAGTCTGCGGAAGTATACTCGGAGTTCATACAGATTATACAACATCCCAGTTCCTGAAGCTTTCCTACTCTAGAAGCATAATCGGGATACTGTTGACAAGATGCACTGGAAAGTTGCTCACCAGAAAATGCACAAACTTTCCTGTCCTTTACCATGGAAAGTTTTACTTCCTTAATTTCATCAGCTTGTCTATTCCTTGTCTTTAATACTTTATCCTCAGCTTTTAAAGAGCTAAGGAACATACCTATCTCTTCCTTAGGCACATACTTAGCCTTCTATGACTTAGGTTTCCATCCAGTTGGTTAGTGGGTTTTTTCTTTATTTCAGTCTTCTGTTTAATCTCAGCTGGCTTTACTGTTCCTTGCAAATGCGGAGTTGCATTAAGCCTTGCTCAGTCTCCTCACAGGAGAAATTATCCTTTTGGTACCTACCATACAAGGTATCCTTGATTTTTGGTGGAAGCTTTAAGAACACAGTTCTAGAAAGCACCCAATTTGCTGCCTTAATATTCTCGTAAGTACCTAAAGCCTTTAAATTACAACTTATTGCAATTATAAAATTTTGCAAGGAATCAAAATCATGTTTAGTTATAGGTTATTGAAGTAGAGCCTTCAGTAATTGGGTGATAACTTGTTCCCTGTCTTCGTAGTTTTGTCTAAGGATAGTCAAGGCCACCTCATAATTGTTTTCTTCCACTGGTAATTCTTTTATCAGCTTGTAAGGCGTTCCCTTGAGCTATACTAACAGATATGTGAGTTTGCTCACATTAGGGAGATCTGTTCTATCATGAACTAAGTATTTGAATTGGTCCCAGAAGGATTTCTAATTTTGCTCCTCATCAAACTCCGGAAGCATAATTTGTGGTAGTACAGCTTTACTCCGTTGTTCACAACTTGTATTTCCGCGGCAGTCTTAGCCAGTTTTGACTCTAATAACTTCACTACGGTTAAATATTCCTCTAATTTACCTTCAAATTTTGCAGTTGCTGACTCTAAGAGGTCTTTATCACCAGCCTTTACTATGGCCGCTTCTAAATTTACATCCTGCCTTACTACTAGATCTCTGTAACAAGGAAATAGACATGTTGACTGATTTCCAATTTAATAAATTAACCATTAATTTCAAAATTTACCCCAGCTCAGTAATCATCTAATTATTTTAAATTTTGAGGAGTGTAGGGATTAGGTCCACAATATCAAACCTATCCCCCTGGGTTGTTAAGCCTCTAGGGTTATATCTTATCCCCACACTCAATTTCCAAATAACCCATATTCCCTGAGCTCAGAAATATTTATCTCCTAGTATACCATAGGCCTACCCATACCTTGTATAGCATAGAACGGTCCTTTCTTCAATTCTGTGTAATTTATAAATTTCTTCGGAACGGCTTCTCTGCCATGATGATTCCAATGTACACCATCGGCTTTTAGTGTTGCTTGGAAAGGCTTTGCATTAAAGTGGATAAAATCCTTCCCTTTCCTAATTCTTTGCAACTTCCTGTTCACGGCTCTGCTAATTAAATATACGTGCCATAGCAAACTGGTGAACCATATGGTAGGTTTCTAGGCTCAAGAAGGGTGATGGTTACCGAGGATTTACATGAACCTTCTATGACTCCTACCACAGCTAGAATGTTTTCCACAATTTCATTAACTTCCACATCTTCATGAATATCATTTCCTCTCAGGAAAAGGATAGTGCGGTCATGCTCCCAATCTAATATGGAGTTTAGCCTTTCATCATCAGAGAAGGAACTTGCCCTTCCACCCAGAGCTCAATATATACGTATTTCCACGTCATCCACTTCAAGAGAACGTGGTAGTAGGCTATACCCAACGAACGCAACCTTAAAATTGTTCAGTGCTTCAGCACACATCTGTTTTCCTCACTCTCAAGGGCACCAAAAAAAATGTAAGAATTTCTTGTATACAAGTCATGACTCCTCACCCAGAGCACCAAAAAAAAAAAAAGTCAGAAAATTATTTATATGCTCCTTTGTCTGACGAATGTTTGTCTAACAAGACCTTAAGTAAATTCACACAAGTCTCTTAGAAGGATTAGATGTAACTGATACACCAACTCACCTAGTTATTATTCTCCTATCTCCTAGCTAATTCCCCATTGGATTGGCCAATTCGTAAAGGTTATTTAGCTAGAAAGAGTCGGACAAGAGATGACGACGAGCCTGATGGTTAGGTCGGTTGCCTGGGCTTCCAAGCGTCCTTGAGGTACGTATTTACAGCGTGCTAACTCGACGAGTTTTGGTAGCAGAGTGACTAATATGGCGAGCCTCTGATTCCTCATAGAATTGTAGAGGTGCCAACTATTTATAATTACAATGCAAAATACAGTTAGATTACTTCATGATATATACAAGGCGAATCAAACTAATTAATCTTGGTTTTACTTAAACTTAAGCCAAGCCAAATATTCCCTTTATCTATGTAAATATGTTAAACCCACATCTGCTTTTCATGTGAGGCTTTTCAACCTCAGGACACGTCATCTACCATGCAGATGCAGTTTAGGTCAATGGCACTTTCCAAAATAATTACATGTATTTACAATATAGTTGTCCACAAGGGTTAAATGCAGTAGCATTTAATTTATTAATAATAAGAATTATTAAAGAGAACACAATCTATGGGTTATAAAAACCGCTTGAATAGTTATTAACACTCTCCAGGTTTTCCTCTGCTTCTAGCCAGGGACGACGCATGTGCATCCAGGAGACCATGGTAGGTGATGCAGTTCCTTCTGGTCCTTCTGGCTAACACGCTTTTTATTCTGATCCTGTGTTGGGCCAAGGTCGTCATGGAGATGCTGCTATCTTCCTTTGCCAGGATATTCCATACAGTCATCTGGACATCTCCATTCCCCTACAGGCTGTTGCTGGTCAGATGTTTTTATGTCAGCAGTATACAGTTTGCAGTCTTAATCTTCCTCCTAGTGCTACTGTTACATGGAGATATGAATGATCACCATGCACTATGGGGAACCAGTGAGGCCAACCCTCAGGGTGCCGCACTGGCCTCTTTAGTGGAAGATGAGGAGTTGGGCATTTCCAAAGCCAATAAAATCACTTTTTTCCATAGCCAGACTGGAACTTTTACTGCAACTGATTTGTCTTTATGCTCAGCTGATGCAGTATTAGATTTTACCTGGGATGTGTTGCCAGACCTTTATGGCAGCGACCGTTTTCCGTTACTTTTAACTGCTATGCAGGTGGAGCTCAGCCACGTCTTCCCTGCTGGCTTGTGGATAAGGCTGACTGGCCACGTTCAGGGAATTAAGTTTCACTTCCCTCTCTGTCAATGAGTTTGGCTGTCTCACTGAGGCAGTGTCATATTTCAGTGACTTGTTGCACTTAGCAGCCCTATTATCTATTCCAAGAACAAGGGGTCAGTTTCCTGAAGATCCAGGTCCTTGGTGGAACCTGAGTGCAGTTCAGCAGTGAGAGCCAAACGAGTCACGGTCTCTTTACTTGTCATCTCACCGTGGGGATCCTCAGTATTTGGTGGCGTATCAGAGGGCACAAGCTCATATGAGGCGGGTTTTAAAGGAGGCCAGGCATTCATCCTGGGAGGGTTATGTTTCCTCCATCAATCTGAGGACTTTCATCACCCAGGTGTGGAACCAGGTAAGGAAAATTTCAGGAAAATTTACTGTTCCCTCCCCTCCTGTTTTATCCGCAGCAGGTGGAACTCTGGCTGATCCTTTTGCTGTTGCAGAGTTGCTAGTCAATCATTTTGCCAGTGTGTCACAGAAGGATGCAGATACGCCTTCGGCTTGCCACTGTCGGCGTCTAGAGTCTCATGGTCTCAGTTTTGTCTCTTCTGGGAGAGAGCCTTACAATGTTCCAGTTTCAGTTTCTGAACTCCAGGCGGCTCTGTTGCAGTGCCGTGAGTCCTCTTCTGGTTGTGATAATATTCCTTATGCCTTTTTATGTCACCTGTCTGATGAGTCCCTGTTGTTTTTGCTTTCACTGTTTAATAAGATCTAGTGTTCTTGGGAGTTTCCGGCTGGTTGGTGTGTTGCTGTAGGAATCTCCATCCCCAAACCAGATAAGGACCACCTACAGGCGACGAATTTTCGACCTATTTCTCTGACATCTTGTATATGTAAAGTTTTGGAAAAGATGGTCAATGTTAGGCTTGTGTGGTTTTTGGAGAGAGGTGACTTCTTATCCCCTACCCAGTATGGTTTTCGAAAAATGCGATTTACCTCTGATGCACTACTGTCCTTGGAATCTTCTGTCTGTGAGGCTTTCTCCACTAACCAACACCAGGTCACGGTCTTCTTCGATCTGGAGAAGGCATATGACACTGCCTGGCATCATGGCATTTTACTCTTTCTTCATGAGTTTGATCTTCATGGGCACTTGCCTATTTTTATTCAAAAGTTTTTATCTAACCATTTTTTGAGGGTCCAAGTGGGAGGAGTGCTTTCTAATGCCCGTGCACTAGAAGATGGAGTACCACAGGGAAGTATCCATAGTGTTACTCCGTTTGCTGTAGCCATTAACAGCGTCATCAGTGTACTTGGCTGCCTGCTGTCCCAATGGACCCAGGATCGAATCCCGGCTGGGGCAGGGAACAGTTTAAGGATTTGAATTTCCTAAAAGCAGTCTTTCCTGATCTACCAGATGGCCCGCCGACATGTCTTAAAAATACCCCCGCTAATACCAATACACCAATCCTGTATGAGACATCCCTAGCTTGTATTCAATATGGATGGTGGGTGTTAGTGCCGAAGTGGTGACATGTGGAGGTGTAGGAGGACTACTGGGCCTTGGGATAGGTTACTGCCCCCGAGAAATAGGCCCTGAAGCCTTTGCCCAGAGTCGAACACGTAAAAAAAAAAAAAAAAAAAAAAAAAACTTCCTGACGGTGCACGAGGATCACTATATGTCGATGACCTCTCAGTTTCCTTCGCTGCATGTAGAATGCTTCTGATAGAGAGGAAGTTGCAGCTGGCTCTCAACAGAATTTCTGACTGGGCAGAGTCTCGCAGTTTCCATTTTTCTTTAACAAAGTGAGTGGCTAGCATATTTGTCGTCTTCGAGGGGTTAACCCAGACCCTGACTTGTATCTCTGTGGTTGGAGAATATCCTATGTGGAAGAGACGCGGTTGCTGGGTCTTCCGTTTGATAGACGACTAACCTGGGTTCCTTATATTCGTTCTGTTAAGGAGGCGCGTCTAAAAGCTTTGAGTCTTTTGAGAGTTTTGGCTCATACCTCTTTGTGTGCTGGCCGTCAGACCCTCCTCCTCTTGCATAGGTCTCTTATTCTTCCTAAACTTGAATATGGGTGTGAGGTCTACTCCTCTGCAACAGATGCCCATCTCCGGTTGTTAAATTCTGTGCATCATGCTGGTGTATGTCTGGCAACCAGGGCATTCAGATTATCCCTGATTTCAAGTTTGTTGATGGATGCTGATGTACTCCTCTTGGATTTGGGCCGCCAGTTGCCGATGATAAGGTGTTGGTATAGGCTTCACTGCATTCCAGACAAAATTTCTTGTGCCATCGTTTCCCAGGATGCCCGATCTTCTGTTTATGACACCCGTCCTAGTTTCCCAAAGCCCTTTGGTTACAGGGTCCGGTCTTTTATGTTAACCCTCTCTGTTTCGAGACTGGCAGTTTGTCCACGTCGGATACCAAGGGTGGGTTCTTGGCTGCTCCCTCGTGTCATTTTGTAGGTCCGTTGTTGAAAGAAAGGGCTCACTTACCTCACAGATGTCCCTCTCTGTCTTTTAAGAACATGCCTCCACTTATGAGCTTTCTGTCCTCGTCTATACCCACGGGTCAAAGACTGATATTGGAATAGGATTTGGTGTTGTCTTCCCTTCCTTTAGTCGGGGCAGTAGCCTTCCTAGCATTACTTCAGTGTATATGTCGGAACTGACTGCTATTTTATATGCCCTTAAAATCATTTTTACTCTCCCCCAATCCGTTTTTGTGATTTTACGTGACTCGCGTAGTGCTCTGTCTGCACTGGAGTCTTTTAATGCATCCCATCCTTTGGTTTTATCAGTTTTAGAGTGGCTTTTAATTCTTCGCCGTCGTGGCCGCCATGTAAACTTCTGATGGGTTTCCACGCATGTTCGTATGGTGGATAGTGAGAAAGCAGATACATTAGCTACAGCGTGTCTTCTCAACAGCCTCCAACCAACTACCTGCTTCCTGCTTCTGATGTAACACCTTACTTGCGGTACGCAATTCAAATACGTGTTGGCAGACACTGGGAAGGTGTTGCCCATAATAAACTAAAAGAAAGCTTTCAGAGAGTGGTTGTGCCAAGGGTTCTTCCCTCCATGTCTCAGCGATTGGAGGTGGCTCTTCCTAGGCTTCGCATTGGGCTTACACATGGGTTCCTGATGAATGGTGAGACTCAACGGTACTGTGATGACTGCCTTGTTCCCCTTACTGTCCGTCACTTGCTGGTCGAGTGTCCGAGTTTGGGGAACCTACGTCAGAGATTCCTCCATAGGCAAAAGGGGGCAGACGGTGCCTACTGTCTGTCCTCGATGCTTGGTAAAGCCTCTAGCGATTATACTGATGTTTTTAGTTTTCTTCAGGAGAGGGACCTTCTTCTACATTATAAGTAATTAATATTTTATAAACTATCCTTTTATTATTTTCAGTGTTTTATTCCGATTAACAGATTTTAACTTTATTTTGAATATGCACTTTTTTTTCTCTCTTTTTTTTTTTTAATACGTCTTTTACCTTGTCGTCCTGGGGCATATGAGCCTGGCAGTTGTGCCGCCAGATATTAATACAATCAATCAATCAGTCAATCGACCAGACGGACTGGTATTAAGCAAGCACAACAACAACCGCATTACATGCAGCCTCAAATGAACGTGAACTCGAAGAGGTCTTTTGCTTAGGTTATAGCCCATATTCTAAGTGACTTAGGAGGCTTCGTGGCACTACCCCATGAGGGATTTATTTCAAATATTACAGATTATTGTGACCGTGTATCCTGTTTGGATCGTATGATTATCGACTTGGTTTTCCTCAGTAAAAGAGGAGATTGTTGAGGTGTGATGTGCAAAATAAATCGCCTGAGAAAAGATGTTACGAAATCTCCAAAGTCACTCGGAATAGAACACTATGAATTTTGTCTGTGACGAAGACAGTGAAGTGCATATGGTGGATAAGTGCTATAGTGTGAGGAACAACATTGCTGTGATGGCAGAGTGGGTTGTCTGTGAACTATACGAGGTATTTGTCTTTTTACGGAAGTGGAGGATATTGGCCACATCGTAGTTTGCATTGGTGAACTCGTATCGGAGGAGACTTTTTTTTTTTTTTCTTGTAATGGTGTCTGGAAGGGGCTGATACAGAATTCTGGTTGGTTGAAGATGACTTATATTATACCAATTACAAAAATAGTGATGGTAGCATTTGGGTGGGTTTATTGTGCAGGAAGAGAGATAATGCTGTATTTTATTACCATAAATTTTCATTGCTACTTAGACAGCACCTAAGCATTTTTTGTAAGGTTATTTCTCTCTTTTTCAGTGTCACTGCAAACTGGCAAATCAAACCGCTTAATGAACTACACTGAGATTCATTACATTCTAGCGCAGTTGTACAAACTTTGTTAAAGAGTTGCAGATTTGTATTGTTTGGGAAGTCTGTAATGACCTCTGTATACCTACCAGTGTCATAGCTGTTCATCATTCCTCAAAAATGTCTCAGGTAAAGACAAAACTACTGTCCTGGACTCATTTGCACTTTCTGGTGAGGTCAGAGACATAGCTTCCTGTATAATAGCTACCAACTGCCAGAGATCTCCTTTGTGAACTGGACCAACTTGTCATTGACCTTATGACAGCCTTGCTTGCTCAGTGGAGCAGAGCAAATCCTAATTTTTGCGGGTCAGTTATAAACAGCCATGTCAGGAGCAAAGCTAAGTTGAAAACCATGTGGGAACACATTAACAGGGTGTCTGAAGGCAGAGCAAAGCTATAGGTAAAAGACAGGTTTATGAAGAAGCTTGACAGACTGATGGACATACATACCTGCAAATGTGATATCAAAACTTGTTCGGATGTTGGTTGCAACTCTGCCTGTGCCTGTGGAGTACATATATATATATATATATATATATATATATATATATATATATATATATATATAGATAGATAGATAGATAGATAGATATAGATATATAGATAGATAGAGAGATAGATAGATTGTCATTATAGTAGAGAGAAAAAAGATTCCAGTGATAGATATGGATCTCTAAACATAATCTCAAAGAAAGGACTTTGAAGTATTTAACGATGATTGTCGAATTTTGTGTTGGGATGTATATGTTAAACTGGTTCAATATAAAGATCAACAGCAAATGGATACAAGGCATCATTTATTTCAGTCAGAACTCTTAAGATGCCAGAGTGAAGAAGTGAGAAGGTTGGTCATGCCATCAATGAAGAGATCAGCTTGGTATGGTTACAGTGAGTCTATATTCCAAGCTATGCTGTGTAGCGGAGATGACCTGGAAAGAAATTATGCAGTAAAGATTAAGATACTGAAGACTGGAGGTGAGGGAGATGAGATGATCAAATTAGGAGATAGCATGCTAAGACCCAGAAAAAGACCATCAGTCTATATTGAGGCGACTTCGCTCTTGGACCTAATTGACTGAACTTCAGGAGTCTCAGACCCCCCCCCCTTACCTGCTGTCTGACAGCGTCACAGGTCAATAAATTTGTGAAGAAACCAGTGGATATTCCTGACTGGCCTTCACTCACCCAGTCAGCGGAGAGATGTGTGAAGATGACAGCTGAAACTGCTGCCGTGTTTATAGTTAGGACAGAAGAGATCACTATATCAGGGGTCAGGTGGTCAGCCGGGAACTCATGGGCAAAAACAAAGACAAGAAGGACATGATGCCTTTGGGTAATACTGTAAAACTACTGAATATATACAAATTGAGAATCTCCTGATGTTTTAAATAAAAAGGGTCAGTGTTATTATTGTTTATAATGCCAGTTGTAAGTAATGCTGACATATTTCAGCACAAAACCAAAGTCGGTGAGGATTGTTTAATCTACATTTTGTTGACGGATCTGAATTCCCAATACAAAAATGCAACATTTTATCACTAGTAGTTCTTGAAATTACACAAATATTAATGTTATCCCCCAGACTGACACACCCTGTTACACCAGGGTCATTATGGCAGATAGCTGATTTTTGACTGAAAGTTTTGAATAATCCTGGTAGTTGTTTGTTGCTTACATGTTTGTTTAATTGTGTGTGGAGGGGAGGGGGGTGCGCGCGTAAGCAGTCTTTAATGTAGTTAGGTTTGTAGTGTCTCCTGTTGCCTCGTGGAAAACAGTGTTTACCTGCTTTACGTGTAATGTTAAATTTCATTATTTCCTCGTCGATGCTGGATATAAAATAAATCATATGATGGAAGGAAGAAATCTAATCTATACAGTTAAAGTAACACAGGCATGCATAGTAATCAAATTTGTTGCAGAAAACTCTAACCTCCTGTTATGTGTAAATCATTCAGTAAAATAATGTTAATCTTGTTCCTTTTTCTATTTTCTTTTCGCTATAATTACCAGACGATTACGCTCAGTCTTGGGGAAATCTGTGATCGTGAGGATAAGTGCAGATAGTTTCTAAGCTCTTGACTATGAAAGGTCCCACCCGAATTGAATAAAATCGTCTGGTTGAAGCAAGAATGAAACATGAAAGGTGTTTTCCAAAGGAGGATGTTAACGCTGATACAGGGAAAACCATTCACTGATTACAGTTCAGCATACTTATAGCAGTAACCATCAGTTCACTTATTTCGAAGGCGTAATTTGCATTATATTTTATATTTATTACGGAACATATTTTTTTTAGTTTCTTGTTATTCGCAGACAGCTTCACTGACCTAGGGATTATGTCCGTCCTTATTCGTTAAGGGGTTAATGAACGCTGTGCTTAACCTTTCCAGTCTCAAAAGTCTCTTCAAAACTGAGTAAAACCGCCTGATATGTTTTTGTGGCCCTAGACCCATCAGAAGACTAACCCGGTGAGCCATAATGGAAATGGAGTTAGTGACGAAATTGTGTGAAGTGTGAAGAGTGGAAAGAATAAAGAGTATTTACGATCCAAGAACGATACGGAGAAAGGAAGTGTGTGGACATAAAAGTCGAAGAGAATGTGCTTGTATGATATGGTTATACGGAAAAATGTGCGTGAATAGATGGTGAAATGGGTGTATCTGAGCAAGGATGAAGATCGCAGAAGCCGTGATGGGCCAAGAAGAAGGTGAACAAAATGTTGTAAACGAGTGTGTGACAAACTGAGGTAAAACGGATGTTCAGACTATGGAACTTACAATGGATAGAGCTGATTGAAATATGTGTACACACACACACACACACACACACACACACACACACACACACACACACACACACATATATATATATATATATATATATATATATATATATATATATATATATGGAAGGGTGTATGACGAGGATTTGGCACACCTATTTTCTTGCAGGTGAAGTGTTGGTGACTTGATTGACTCAAGCTGACAGTTTGTTTATGCCCATGTCTGTGGGCTGGAATAGTGAGTGAATGATAATGTGGCTCGTTGTAACTTGGTAGAGTTTTGGTAAGGTTCTCCTTCTGTTATTATTATTTTTGTTTACCTCATCCCATCCTGAGGTGGAAAAGAGGCATGTATTATTATTATTATTGTTATGCTGAGTGTTTTTAGGTCGACTTCTCGTTCTAAGAACACCAGCGACTGAGCGGGGTTCTCTTTCCGGACCGGAAGTAAAGCACCCACAAAGGAACAGGACATAAAAACCAGGCAGTATACCTTAACACATCTATTGCCTTAATTCTACACCGTTACAATATAACACAGAGTGATATTTGATATACAGGAGACAGGGACACAGAGTTAGCCTTTGACACCACAATGCACAGTTACACTTAACACACAGTATAATGTATGTACACTTATGAGTTATATGTACGATAACCGTATTTCATCTTTAGGCAGAATATATATTCAATTGGATGCAAGGGGAATGAACAAGATTGAGAGTCCGTGGGGGGAATGTTACTATAAAGTGGACAGGGTGCAGATCGCGACACTTGATGTAGTCACTTAGTCGCGGCGGCACTTATACACAGACTTTTGATTCGCCCGCGCACCCTAGTCTCCGTTCACAGTTACTGAAAGTTCTTTCATTTGGGACTCACACAATCAATATAAGTTCTCTTACTTAGGGTTTAAGTTATTTTCTGTTCTGCCGGGTATCGGGTTCCTATAGACTAATAGTAACTGTCACTGGCTTTACGCTGGACTTCACTCGGTCACTGTTCACTGTTATTTCCCCTGGTTTGTTCTCGATACAAGGGGCGTCACTGTTTACCCGTGTATCCTGGGTAGAGATCACTCTGAAGTACGGGCGTGAGGAGAAGGCCCTAGGGGGAGCCTGCCTGCAAAGGGCAATACACTGCCCGCAGCCCGGGTCCTGGTCGTCGGTGAGGTGCAGGGAGGCCCTCCTGTCTGGGGGCCTCGACCTGAGAGGAGGCTCTCGTTCTGGAGCCTCGTTGGTGGGGTGCAGGGAGGCCCTCTGGTCTGGGGGCCTCGACCTGAGAGGTGGCCCTCGGGACTGGGGCCAAACAGCTCGAGGAGGCGGGCCTGTCGCCTCTGGCTCCGTGGGGTGAGGGAGCCTGGGTTGCCCTCGTCTGGAGGCTGCTGGTCGGGCCTGTGAGTCCTGGGACTGTGGTCGCCTGTAGGGAAAGGCCCCGACAGGGTTGGGCTGTGGCACCGTCTCCGTCTGGTGTCCGACAGGAACAGAGATTTTCCAGGGGTAGGAGGTAGGACCGGTATTGGACCTTGCCACCACTCTGGCGACACCTCTGGGGCAACACTCCCAGATGGTGACAAAGGGCTCCCACAGGAGGAAAAGGCAGGAGAAAGATACACGGGGTCCGTGACCTCTCCGGTACGTACTGAAGCTGTAGCCTCGGGTCGCCTTACCCTGGTACGTACTGCGGTCGTAGCTGTAAGCCTACCCGTCCTACGAGAAGCAACTGAAGGGCGTACAGTGGCCGCTCCTTCCCCGCCACGTACAGTGGCCGTCGGCGCGGTGTTGCTCCCGTAGTAGGGAAAAGCAGGAGAGGGGTGCACAGAGGCCGCACCCTCTCTGGTATGTACTGAGGCCGTAGCCAAGGGCCTGTCTACCCTGGTACGTACTTTGGCCGTAGCCGGGAGCTGATCTTCCCTTAGAGAAGCAACTGAAGGGCGTACAGTGGCCGCTCCTTCCCCTTCACGTACAGTGGCCATCGACGCAGTGTTGCTCCTGTAGGAGAGAACAGCAGGAGAGGGATGCACAGAGGCAGCGCCCTCCCCGGTGCACACTAAAGCCGTAGCCGAGGGTCCTCTTACCTTGGTGTACACTTCTGACCATAGCCTTGGGCCTCCTGCCCTTGGGCCTCCTGCCCTTGAGGTGGTAACAATGGCCGTCGACACGGTGTTACCTGGGACTGAATCTTGTTCAGTCCCACCCCGATTCTGGTGACGGCTGTCCCGCCCGCAAAGTCGTTGCCTTTTTCCGGTCACCTGGTGTTGGGGTAGTTGCGGGGAAAAAGGACTCAGGACAGAAGTGTCCCGGTGACCCTCTTTACCTGGGTCACTAACCCCACCGTTGTGTCCTCCTGGGGTGGTGGTGTGGTAGCGGCTCGGTGGTGGGATGGGGGGTGGCGGGGTGGGTGGTCCGGCGGCGGGTATTTTAATGATGATGATGATGATGATAATTTCTGGGGGTATTTGCCCTAACTTAAGAACCTAAGGAAAAACACGAAGCTGAAAAGTGTTTGGAAGACACGAAAGAACACGAGCAAATACACTGAGTCTCCACCAAAGTGTGAAGACCAAACTAACAATAATAATAAAAGCCAAAACATTCGCCTAAGAATGCGTATCACCCGCCATCGCAATATAACTAGATCAGTAATCCTATGGCAAATGGAGATATATCACTGCAGCTTTGCCAAAATAAAAAAAAAATCTTAGGATTTCGCTATTTACTTACATTAAGTCAAATATCCTGCTAGTATTCAGAAGCCTGAATTCAGGGGTATTATGATGGTAAATAAATACCTTTGAAGACTTTCTAATAGTTACCGTTTAAATCATTATTCTCTTTGTTGAAGGAATGATAGAAAATGGTGAATGATGGTAAACTAAAAGACAACAGTTGGCTGGTATTTTTCCTGCAAAATCTTCTAGCAATTGGCAGCATGTTATATTATTATGAGCGAGAGAGCAAGGCGAGCAGGCATCGTTTACTTTTAGTTAAGTTTGAAAATGAACAGCCTGACCCAGACCAGCCCACTCCAACCATCACGCTAAGCAGAAGTTAGTAACTTTACTCCTGTATGAAGTATAGTTAAAATTCTTTAACTTTTTTTTTTTCGGCTAAAAACTCACCCATGAAGGTGTAGGAACCCCTTGAAATCTTGAATTTTTCAAGGGAATGTGTGTGAGAGAGAGAGAGAGAGAGAGAGAGAGAGAGAGAGAGAGAATGTCCTTTGTTCCTGAAATGCGCGCCCCCACCGGCAGATCCCCCCACCTCGCTATGGAGCCGCAGCCCCACCCCCACCCCAGGAGGACACCACGGTGGGCCAGGTGTATTTGGGCCCGACCTGGAGCAAGACGGGCGCCGGGGCACCCCGACCTTGTATCCCTCTTCCCCTCAACCAACCCAACTCCACATCGCAGGAATCCAGCACTACTGTCCAGCCGAGCCAGCCTGCGACAGGTTCGGGGTGGGACTAAGCCAGAGTCAGTCCCAGGCAGCACCGTGGTATCGGCCACTGTATGTACGAGTACCAGGGAGGTGTCCTGCCGAGTTTTTATGCCTGTTCCTTTGTGAGTGTTCTATTTCTGGTCTAGAAAGAGGACCCCGCTCAGTCGCTGGTGTCTTTAGGGCGAGAGGTCACTCTAAAAACACCCAGCATAACAGTTCCAGTATATTCTTCATTGTTCAGCTTCCATCACGAGGAAATAATATATTATATGGAAATTGTGTTAACATGGCGCTTGCTTGCTCATCACTAGCTCACAAACTAGTAAGTACAGGCTATCCATTCTGTAAGCCTCACCCCCTTCCCCAAGTGCCTAACAGTTATCGTATGGCTGGCTTAGTAAGACGGTAGAGTGATACAGCAGAGCCAGCAGTATGATAACTCAGCCGCGGGGGTAAGGGGCATGGCTTTCAGATATATCGAGATTGGATAGGTTGTAGTGCTTGACCTAAAAAAAATTGTGGTACTAACAGCCTTTCCATCACAAAATGTTTGGAAATACCATTACCTTTGTTTCTGAAAAACTGACCATGGCAAATGAGGACACCATTACATCCCCAGGAGGAGAATACGGAGGGGTATATGGCCCGCGTGCAACGTCCGTACAATACGGACATAAGTCCCACTGGGCCGCGCATCCCTCTTCCTCGGAGGGCACCTGGCGCGACCACCCCAGTCCGAGTGCACTATGTTTTGGCTGAGCTAGCCCTCGTCAGGGTCAGGGTGGAGCTGAAAATACAGCTCCAAACAACACCCCAGTGATGGCCGGTAGCCGCAGAAACCAAGAGACGGCTTGTAGCTGCTCTAATAACAACGAGACGGCCTGTAGCCATACCCTTCTGACAGCCGGTTGCCGCACACAAAAAAGGCAATGGCCTGTAGCCATGCCTCCCAAAAAGGAGACGGCCTGTAGCCGCTCCAACAGGTGCTGCTCAAACCCCCTGCAGAACCTGTGATGGCCTGAAGCCGTATGTGGGAAGAGAACGGTACGCCCCCTTTCCTTCAGCAGTTGCCTCGGAGGGCACGACACCAGCAACGGCCTGTAGCCGCTCCTCGCCAACACGTCGCTCTCCACATGGGACTTCGGTGACGGCCTGTTGCCACACTTCGTCTGCGGTCTCGTCAGGGAGTCAGGCCCCAGTTACAGCCGGTAGCCACACTGACAGCGAAGGGACGGCCTGTAGCTGCCCTCCATCTGTTGCCCAAGAGACCTTGGTGATGTCAGGTAGCCGAGCCAGGGAGGGACGCCACCAGTCCCTCACCCCCTGTGACTCCACAACGTGAGGGCGACCTTCAATCAGCCCTGCCTACTAGCAGGAGCACAGGTCGCACCTCTGTCCACCCGGACCGAGGCAACCTCCAGGAGGACTTCCACCTCGAGGACTGGTGGAGAGGCCTGGTGTTATTCCAGGGGTTGTTCTCCATCCAGTTGGCCCCCGAGGAGGACCCTCACCTGATGGACTCTTGCTGGGAGCGATGCCATAGCCCCACCCTGACGGCGGCACAGCAGGAAGGAGACTGCAGCCGACGGACCCTTGAGGGCTTCTCTAGGACCCCAGGGTGAGACCTCTCTCCTCCCCGATGAAGGCGACGCCCTTCCCCCACCAGGCACTTGCAGGAGTGCCTCCATAACCTGTTTGGCCCTAGCCCTGAGGGCCAAACCCCAGTCCCCAGCCCCGACAGTGAGGGGCCCTTCACCACGCCCAGCCACAGCCCTTGACGAAAGATGATGCCCCTGCAAGTTGTCCCGTGGCTGCAGGATGAAGGGACTCCTGAAGGGACTCCACCTACTCCAGGCTGACAACTGTGAGTCCCCAGGCCTTCCCCCTTCCCCCTTGATACATAGTTTCCACAGACAGAGAATGAGAGGCAAAGACTGTGCAGTGCAGATAAGCAGTGAATTCCAGTGCCAGTGATAAAGACACTTATGACAGTGCATACCCACCTTGTGCAGAACGATATGCAAAACTCAGTGTCGTAATAATAACTTTTGTGACAATGCATATCCACCTTGTGTAACCCAAGAGGTAAAATCCAGTGATAATATGTATGTATCCTATAACCAAGAAACAGCGTCAGTGTCAGAATAAGGACTCTTGAACTATCCCGTGCTCTGTAAAACCTATATTTTATACTCTCACTGTGAAACAAGCCTCACATACAAGGACTGTGAAACTGTGTATTACCTATTTACCCAGACTGAGCCCATTGTCTACCTTGTATCCTGCGCAATACACGAAACCCATCTCCCAGCCTGGGTATTAACTTTGTATAGCATATCATGTAAATTGTCATCCCGTTCTGTAGCAGAGAATTTGCTAATATACGTGTAAGGTTGTTGCCCTGTGTTTTTATGCCCTGTTCCTCTCATACTTGACTAAGCTCCGGTCTAGAAAGGGAACCCAGCTGCACACCTCACACCACCTCACCTGCCACCTCACCACCACCACCCACCTCCAGCACCAAATCACCCTCACACCCCCACACACCACCCCCTGCCGCCTCCATCCCCACATTCACTCCCCCCGCCATCGCCCCACGTTCCCCCATCACCTCCAGGCCCACACCTCAAACACTGATACCCAAAACCACCCACCCCATCCCAACGCCATGCACAGCCACAGCGCCGCGAGGCCGCACTTCCACCGTGCCACCCATGCCCACCTTGAAAACCCCCTTCACCTGCTCTGGCTGCCTCTTACGCCCTCCCGTCATATACACCACCTCCATGGTCTCCAGCATTAGACCCTCAGGAGAGCGACCAACTACAGCCATGAGAATACGGTGTGCCATCTGGACACCAACCCTCAGCAGGAAACACCACATCCGCGGACCTCGTCATCTCCTCCAGCTCCTCTTCACGGCCTCCGAGCCCTCCACCCTTTTCCTCAACCTGCACCCCTCACCTCAACGAAAACCTGGCGACGACCCAATGGAACACCCTCCTGCAACACCTAACGCCGACCCATAACACCAACACCACCAAGACCTACTACCTCCAGCCACAGGGACGTGACTTTTTCCCCAAACACGGTGGTGAAATACCAGCCATGGCAGCTGAGGACACCACTACACTCCCGGGAGGAGACTACAGAGGGGTATATGGCACGCATGCAACGTCCATACAATACGGACACAAGTCCCACTGAGCCGCGCGCCCCTATTCCTTGGAGTGCACCCAGTGTGACCACCCCAGTCCAAGTGCACTATCTTTCGGCCGAGCTAGCCCTCGCCAGGAGGGCGTGCACACACACACACACACACACACACACACACACACACACACACACACACACACACACGTGTGTGCAATGTTTTGGAGTGCAGTCAGTTAGCCTCTTACCTGATCAGTTATCCTTTATTCTTGCTACATGACCTGCCCACCTCCATTTCTGTTTTTTATAACGTCAGTGATGTATTTGACTCTAGTCATCTTCCCTCTCATCCAAAGTGATCTTTTCATGTATCCCAAAGATATTCCCGACACTGACCTTTGCATCACTTTTTGAGAAGGGATTAGTTTGTTTTCTATTGATATTGCCATTTTCCAGGTCTTACAACTGTACGATATAGCTAGGATTATACATTCGTTATAGACTTTTAACATCTTACATACTGGCAAACTACTTTTCGTGATGTCTCTATGTTTACTGAAAGCTTTCCATCCAATTGTAATGTGTTGTTTTATTTCCTTTTCTTGGTCTTTTGTTTGTTTTAGAATTTGCTCCAAGTAATTGTATTCCTCAGCTTCTTCACGAATGTCTTCATTTATTCTGATGATGCTCTTTGGTGTATTTGGATTAAAGATTAGTTTTACTCTGGTTCATCTCTAGCCATAATTTGAAACTTTCTCTCTTTAGTTCATTTAACATTTCTTCCAATGGTTCTGCTGTATCTGAGACTAGAATTGTGTCATCTACAAATCTTAATGCTTTAAGCTTTTCTCCATCTATGTTTACGTCTTTGCTTTCCCAGTCTAGTTTTCTCATAATACTTTCCGGTCCTCCTGTAAAAAAAAATTGGTGAAATAGATGCCACATTAAGCCCAAAACAAGGCACAGATGCTACATACCGCCATAATTTTTAATTTCTGATTTTATTTTGTCAGCTTTGCAGAATGGTCACATATGGGTGTTATTTCATAATTATATTATGTAGCTTTTTTTTTTTTTTTTTTCATTCATTTAAGGTGAGCCCCGAGCCTAATAATGAGGTCACAAATTTGTGATGTTCGAATGATTTGCAGTGTTGGCTATATACGTCAAGTGATGAAGATTTATCGGTTTTACTGTTATGTGCGAATATTTCTTGATATATACTTGTGTTTAAACACTCCCAGTGGTCACCAGCAAAGCTATTAGAAGAAAAAAAAAAACTTGTTTCACCAGATAGTTGCTGCCTGTGGTATGACATGCTCTACAAAACACACTCGGATGTTTTCTCAGATGTTTCTTATTGGTCCTTTCTTGGCAGATGGGAACTTTGCCAAGCCTGACATCTCTCACACCCTTCTTTCTTGTTATCTTCTTTCTTGAGTCCGATTTGCCATCAGCTGTGGTACATATAAAGTGTGTAAGATTAAATAATGACAAAGTCTGTTGACACACGCTCATACACCAGGCACCTTGGAGTTGTGAAGCTGAGACTGCTTTCTCCACCTTTGTACAACAGATAAACCCTCTCAGGTGCAGGTGGTTTGAGTCGTTAGACTGTTTAACAACCTGTAAATGGCACCATGACACGAATCGGTTAAAAAAATATACCAAAATGTGACAAACATCAGCGGGAAACTTGTGACCTCCTTTGTTTGACATGATGTGCATCATGGTGCGTTGTACAGGACGGCATTTATTGACTCGATTGGAGTCCGTGCATGAAAGGGTAAATCTGCTAATTTGACTTGACAGCATATCCATGACTTTACGATGGTGTGTTCTTATTAAGACAAATACTAATGTGGCTCCTTAGTCGAACTGATTGTTATTTACCCTATACGTAACAGATTCTAGCAATCTATATATATATACTCGTAAAAGAGCCACGTTGTTTTTGTTTGTTTGTCCTTCAATCACGCCTAAACTATGGGCCAGATACCCCCAAACCCATATAATATTCTGAATAAGGGTGACCCAAGGATCGTTTTAGGGGTGTCAAGATTCAGATCTGGGTCATTCCAGATTATGGGTAGAATGGTTACCTTTTTAGCCCGTTCAATGCCGGGTACCCCTGCAGTCCAATTTTTGGCATGGAGACTCACATGGCTTCCAGTTCAGACACGGGCTATGTGAGGTTAACTTCTGAGGTCATTTGAAGTCACTTGTCGGTCATTTGAGGTCACCAGTAATACATACTTGAATGA
Organism: Coenobita brevimanus; assembly: GCF_032717465.1. NCBI lineage: Eukaryota > Metazoa > Arthropoda > Malacostraca > Decapoda > Coenobitidae > Coenobita > Coenobita brevimanus. Next base: position 1,301,623 of record NC_137009.1, read on the forward strand.
CTGGACCCAGCAGCCCATTCTTTGGTATGAAAACTCACATGACCTCCAGTTCAAACATAAGCAATGTGAGGTCTACTTCGGGGTCATTTTAGGTCAGTGGTCAGAGGTCATTTGAGGTCACTGGTAATACACGCTCAAACGGCTGAACCCAGCAGCCCAATTTTTGGCATGGAGACTTACATGACCTCCAGGTTGGACATAGGCTATGTGAGGTTGACCTCCGAAGTCATTTGAGGTCACCAGTCGGAGGGCACTTGAGTTCACTGTAATAGCAAACAAGTGCACACAAACAGCCTACTGTGTGTTAGATTGCAAAAGCTGAAAAGGAAAGTTCATGGACCTATTATAATCCCTCTTCATACATGTTTTTTCTGGAGTAGAAACATTAAGCTTGATCGAATAGGATTAGTGTTTCCCATATTTGGCCTGGCAATGCCGGGTACCCCTGCTAGTGGTTGATAATGATTGGTATTTGTGAAATATAAGCAGTTTTACGCATATTATCTCTAAATAATAATACTTCGACATATGCTAACTATTATTAGCTTTGCAGACAATGAAAAGTTTCTGGAGAGATGAATCATAGATTCTTTGTCGAGTTTCTTCCATTGCCCCTGTGATCTCTGTTCGTGGGAACCGCAGTCTGTTTGGCGAAAATCATATTATTTTCTTTTGATACCTTTGCTGGTGAAAAGTATAGATCAAATACTGGGAGTATTTGAATAAAAGTATAAATCAAGAAATATTCGTACAATGTGTAAAACTGATATATCTTCATCCCTTGACGTATATAGCCAACACCATAAAACATTCGAACATCACAAAGTATTCTGTCACCTCATTATTATGAGAAAAAATTGTACATAATATTATTATGGAAAAACAAAACACCCGTAAGTGAGCATTCTGCACTGCAATCAAACTAAAATTGGAATTCAAAAACTCTGGCAATAGGTAGCGTATGTTCCTTACTGTGAATGCTCCTATTGTTTCTCCGTGATGCATGCCTTTCTCAATCTTACTGTATTTTTTTCTGAGTCCTCATGTAACAACTCTTGCAGTTCCCACTTTGTATATATTACTGAGCAGTTTTCCACATGTTCTCGTTTACTGCTTGTTCCCGCAGTGAATTTACAATTGCTATATGCTCCACTGAGTTGAAAGCCTGTCTGTAACTGACAAATCCTGAGCCAAGTGGTTTGTTAGATTCTGTAATTTTCTCAATTTGCTCATTCTCTAGATGATCAGTAGTCAGAGACCCGTTTCAGAATCCTGTCTCTCCATTAGGTTGGTTTTCTTTCTCTTTTTCTTTTTTTCTTTCTGTTCAAACATTAGTGAAGAGTTTGTAAGTAACTGATAATAAACTTATTGGTCGATAGTTACTAATATCTTTTGAGTTCCGTTTCTTGTAGACCGTAACTACTGGATTACACCATGTTGTGATAATTTTCTTCTTCTTTATACACTGGGTGAATATAAGTACATTGTCCATATTCAGTGACCTTAGGTAAGTCTTGATTTATGGTGACTGCCATGATGAGCTGGGAGTTAACCCAATAGCTGCTACGTACTTCATATGATGGAAAAAATGCAGTCGCTACGTATATCATATGAGCTTTTTTTTTTTTTTTTTTTTTTTTTATGGGCGCGTTTCTAATGCCGTTTGACATCTCAACTGATCTACAGTCTGTTCGTCATCACCTGCGTGTCCCGCCACCACCCAGCATTCTCAGTATCTTCCTATTGCTAGTATGGAGGGTAGAGGTCAGATGCACAACTCCTTACTTCACCACGGCTGAACTAAGGTAAATAATGAACTCATATGTTTTTCCTATACGTTTCCATTCACTCTTTCATTTCATATGAGCAAAAATTGTTTGAGATTTTTTTTTTTCCTGTTTTTTTTTTCTCACGCATGGGGGGGGGGGGTAGACCAAGAAACACAATGCAGCAGTTGTCAGGTTGAGGATATCAAACTCTGTAAATGATTGCTTAAATGTAGAGGAAATGTGAAACATCAAATCATCTGCATATGAGTGAATGGGATTATGCAGTGCCAGACAAGAAATCATTAATATGAATAAGGAACACGACTGGAGTCATGACTGATCCTTGTGGCATACCGGCATTAAATGAATTAAATTTTTATGTACTCTTATCTTTCTGTTGCTTATACAGATAGTCCTCGACTTATGACCATCCAACTTACAGCCAACTTCTACTTCAACGGAATCTTCATAGAGCCTTCACAAGTACGTTCAAGCTGCAACCGACAGTGATCATAGGTCATATGTGGGAAGCCAGGCAGCATTCCCGTGATTGGCTCACATAACAGACCGATTGTGCTGATAGCAATATGAGTAATGATACTGAATATCAGATTTATATTTTACAGCTATAATGAACAGCTGTGTCATCGATATATGAATGTACTGTTTATTGTTATATGTTCTTGTTTACAGTTTCTCTTTATTGCAAAAATACAAATATCACACTGTGTGATAGTTTGCTATATAAATAGATAAAGAGATAGATAGATAGACAGATAGAGATATGCTTTTATATATATATATATATATATATATATATATATATATATATATATATATATATATATATATATATATATACACACACACACACACACACACACACACACACACACACACACACGAGTAGCCTATACTTGGTATCTCGTCCAGTCAGAGGGCGTCATTCCAGATATTTGTAAAGAATGGTAATTAGTTCTGGAGAATTTTTTATTTGATGTATTTAGATATGTCTCTCATTAATCCTTTCAGTTTTTGTTTGCACCCGTAGGCTAAAATGAATAAATAAATATATATGTAAAGAAATAAATAAGTATAAAAACACGTAATCCAAACAGCAGTAGCAGTCATAATATAACAACGTCGTGTGGCTGAAGGAATTAAGTCTTATCATATGTAAAAGTAACTTTTATAATTCTCATACCCTCGGTGAGTGCTGATGAGGTGGTCCGGTAAGTATTAAATGTTTATCGAGTATATTACTATCTTTAAAAAAAAGAAAAAAGAAAGAAAAAGATATCGTCTGGCAGTCACGTAAACTCACTAGGTTCAGGCAAGGTCTTGCAATAAATCTTACAGCAGTATTCTCTATATCAATTCCATCCATCCATCCATCATCCAATCCTACATTGCCCCATGAGAAGCTTAGGAGCCCGGGGCTAGGCAGTTGGTCCTGACATTTAAGATGAGAGTGACCAGCCTCACTCATCCCTGAGTGGCATTACATGAGTAATCAACCTCAACCACCCCTTGGATATAAACCTTCACCGGCTCAATCCGATTGGAGCGCAGTAATTACCAACTAAACCACCAGGCGCCAAAATTCCATCAAGTAATAAAAGAAATTAAAACAGCATGTCATGCTGATGGGTGTTTCAATAAATATTTATAATTATTGTGCTTTCTTATTATCCTTATTATATACTTAACCATCTACCATTGAAACAGCCCTGGTAAATATTAAAATGTTATTAACTATTCTCTTCCGTAATATATTTCACGAACACGACATTCGCACATCCCAGTGAATAGTAATGTAACCGATATTATTCTCCTTAACAAATATTATTTTCCATGTCATCAATTTCATATTTATCTGGTATTAACAAAAACTCAGTAAGCTCAAGAATGGTTCTCCAAAAACCAACCAAAATATACATCTCCTTTTTGATGATAAAATTAACTATCATTGGCATACACGCACAAACTCCATCAGTTGGAGTAACCCTCACGCTGTCACACCAACCCGCTCTTTTCCTTCCACGTCCGTAAAAACACACACTATACTTTTCAGCCAAACTTTTCTTAAATTCGATGCGAGGCGGAGAAGTAAAGTGCAAATCGGTGATATTTGGTGTAAATGACGTGGCCGGCCATTATAGTTGGGGGGACGAGCCTAGGACGAGAACCACCTACCAGGAAGAGTGACGCAGGCTGGTGTTGGAACCATTAAAGGCGTGGGGTGGGGTGGGCACTGTACTAAGCTTAACTTGTGTGTCAGATTGCTTGTATATACGTTTTTCTTCACTCATTGTGCCACCAAAGACGTTACAAATATGCCAAGTAAATATTAAAGAGATAATGAAGAATACAAAACAATCTGTGAGAAAAGTTGCCTGTTATGGAGACATGTTTATCTCGTGTTGTGGTTACAAGTCTTCATAAGCACAACCCTTGGAAAGACATGTGTGCCTGCAAATTGGTACCTTCGCTTTCACTATGCCTGCTTACCCATTCCAGCCCACCACCAGCACCACCACAACCACCACCACGCCATAAAGACAGCTAATACTTTCTTAAACCCGTGTGTACACCAACTTTTCTCGAAGTCTGTCAAGCACTGGAAGGAGTGTGGGCTGTGGCTGACTCAGCATGACGCATAAACACACTCTTATCTCGGAACAAAGAAGTCATATTTGATTGGTGATTAACTGAATATTTTGTATATTATATTAAGTATCGAAATACTCTATTTAGTACATCGAGATAATTATCATTGTTTTCTGGTTATGTAGTGAACTCTAACTCTTCGCAAAAGAGATGTTGCATTATATTTCTTTTTCCTTCAGACAATCTTACAGTACATGGAACCATTCGAACATCAAAATCTTTAGTTCGTTGACATTTTCCAATATTATTCTTGCTGCTGCCAGATAATAATTGTATTCAGGTAAACACAGTCTTGCTAGGGTTAAAAGTACACTCCAGTAATTTCGTATTCGGGAGGTAACAAATATGGTTGATTATAATTATGGAAGATTGGTGTTCAAAAAGACATCTGCATATCTGTTAAGGTCTGGAATCAGAGGACGTCGTTTTCATTTAGTTCTAGCTGACTAAGTACGCTATTCTTCACCTTGGGAGATGTGGTCCCCGGGCCCAGGGAATTAATATGTGAAAAAGTCATTGTTCAATACAAGTCTGATAAGTCTGTTGTACATCACCATCATGAGTATCCTGATCAATTTTCCCACCAAGAGACAGGGTGAGCTAGGATCCAGGAAGATGGAAAGAGAATGTACAAAAGTGGGTCGCCCATCATCAGCATCCCCAGTCAAATGACCCACACAGTGTCCAGATATTCAAGTCTCAGAAACTGTGGCTCCACCTCAGAGTCTTTGCAGTACTCTGAGGAATAACACTGGTCTTCAGAAAGGTACCGGTACATATTTAATTGTTTGACACTTTTGGCCGCGGTTGTCTAGCCTTTGTTACCCTGTGCACCCCCAAACCAAATGCACTGCAACCTATTTATCCCCATCTCATAAAATTTTGTGATAGAAAAAAAAAAAAAAAAAGATGGAAGTAATTTCATCCATCCATCCATCCATCATCAAATTTCAATACTCGTATCTGTTAAATCACATTTCACTGTATATTTGTGGAACCTAAAAAAATACTCTGGAAATGAGAAAACGTTTATATACTCAAAGGTTGCAAAAATTAATTTTCCATTTGGCTGGATTTAAATCAGTACGTCAATTACTTAGTCTTCGCAGAAAACATAGTTCAGTGAGACTAGAGGTTCCATTTACCAAAGAATAAATAACTATATAGCGAGCAAAGTTATGCACAACCCTGTAATACAGATATAACAGAAATATACAGTATTATGATAAAATTAGATACAGATAATAGATGATTAGATGCTAGCAAGGGAAAAGTACTAGTACATTACAGGGACCGTTTAAGCAGCCCAGCTGACGCCTAGTGCACCCCCGTTTGAACAGCTTTGTTTAAATCAGGCTACGCCATTCTTGTAAATACTGTTGTTGCCATAACGTGTTGCCGATTTGTATTATCTAACTCAATGAGATGAAAATTTTTGTATACCGCTGTCCTTAGTCGTTTTTATTAAGCATAGAAGCTTTCTCGAACTGGGCATGTTAGATTTATCGTTAGAGACTTTCTGCTTTGCGGTCCTTGTCTTCTAGCCACAAAACAGTTATGGTGGCATTTATCTGTCTTACAAGTTAATGACTAGAAACAACTAATAAGTCTGTTGGTGTTTCTTTCCTTTGTGCCATTCGTACTTCATTCATCTTGTTAATTTCTTAATTATTCTCGAATTTTAGGAAAAGCCTTTGAATGCAAAACAGTATTTACAGGCCATCAGGTCAAAGCGGTTGGCATAACGTTTGCAATTAATGAAAAAAAATATGATTAAAGGTAATAATACATAAAAAAAAATAATGTACATCTTGGCGCAAAAGTACATTGAATGATCCTGAATGCAGAGTTTTAAAAATATCTTCTGACCCGTTTATCTGCAGCTAGTTCCTGAGATCACAGGCAATAATTGGTAACAACTTTTTGCAAACACAAACATTATGGTGAAGTATCACTAGTTACTGCATTAAAAGAAAAACGAAGTGATTCTGATGTGTTTTTCTGCATTGTTTTTCATAAGGCAGCAACAAGCCGAATATAGGGCACAGTCACTGAGAGGCGAGCAGTGAGGCATGTGAATGGTTGGTGGAAGTTTAGGAGATGCTTAGATTGGATTCCAACATAATGCTTGAAGAATAATATACGTATCCAGATGAATGCAGTTGTACATATGGGAAAAATTATATACAAAATTATGTCTGTACAGTAATAGTAATAATAATAATAATAATAATAATAATAATAATAATAATATCAATAACAACAGCAACAAGAACAACAACAAAAACAATAATCATCATCATCATCATCATCATCATCATCATCATCATTATCATCATCATCATCATTATCATCATCATCATCATCATCATCATCAACATCATCATCATCATCATCATCCGGACCTCCTTTCCCACCCAAGGGCAGGGTGAGGAGTAGCAATGTCCAGACTGCCCAAAATTGCCCAATCCAATGGGCCACGCTTCCATTCACTCATCATTCAAGCTCCCGGAATCCTGGCTCTATCGGATACACCAAAAACATTCACCACGTTCTGTAGCTTCACATAAGGTATCCGACAGAGTCAATCCAGACGCTGCCACGTTAAAAAGGGGTGCCAAAAATCCCTGATCATGTATATCTCCTCACAAAATTCATCAGCCAGCTTGATCTCCTGTCAGTTCCCTAGCCTCACCGACTTCCAAACCTCTCTTCCTCACACATTCATCCACCATATCTCTCCACCTTCTCCTAGGCCTACCTCGCCTCCTCCCTCCTTCGAATTCGCTCAGATATACCTTCTTCACCACTCTATTGTTATCCATTCTCTCCACATGACCATACCATCTCAGTACACTCTCTTCAATTCTGGTGTCCACCGACTTCCTCACTCCGCATCTTTCACGAATCACATTATTTCGTATCCTATCCACCCTCTGTACTCCACATACATTCCTCAGCAGTCCCATCTCCACTGCTCTTACTCTTGACTTTTCATTTTCATGCCACACCATAGTCTCACATTCATATGTTAAAGTTGGCACTAACACTCCTTCATGTAAGCCTCGTGCTGCTGCAACACTCAAGCCTCTGTTTCTTATCCAGACCTTCATTGCACCAGCTACTTTTCTTCCTTGTGTCACTACTTTCAACTTCTTTTGCACATTTTCCTCTCTTTTCTGTCACTGTACCCAGGTATTTGAACTCTCTCACCAATTCCAGTCTCTCTCCATTCACTGTTACATTGCACTGGGAGTCACCTTCTCTCTCAATAACCATCACTTTATTCTTTTCTACGTTTACTCTCAAGGAACGACGCTTACAGACATCAGTAAAACTCTGCACTAGCCTACCAAGTTCTTGTCCGGTACTTGCAAGCAGTACTGCATCATCAGCATACAACAAATTTGAGATATTCCATCCATCACCATTCATTACCAATGCCATCCACCTCACCATTACTCGTGTTTTCACTTCTCTCATCACCCTATCCATATATACATTGAACAACCATGGGGACATCACACAACCTTGTCGCACACCCACACTGACTGTGAACCATTCACTTAGATGCCCATTAACCCTGACACATGCTTCACTACCATCATAAAAACTCCTGACGGCACCTAACAGCTTACCCTCTACACCGAACATGCGCAAAACTTTCCACAATCCTTCTCTGTCCACTTTGTCATATGCTTTTTCCAGATCCATGAATGCCATAAACACCTTATGGTCCTTCTCACAAGCCTTCTCTGCTATCTGTCTCACTGCAAATATTTGGTCCACACATCCTCTGCCACTCCTAAAGCCACCGTGTTCATCACTCATTAGGACTTCTGATATCTCTCTTACTTTATCTATAATAATTCTTCCATATACCTTCCCTACCACACTCAGTAAGCTTATGCCACGAAAATTCTTACACTCACTTCGTTCACCTTTATTTTTGTACAGGGGTACAATCACAGCCTTTTTCCACTCTGCAGGCACAGTTCACTCATCCATGCCTTCTTACATATCTCCAACAAGCACTACATTCCATTCTCTCCACTACATTTAAGCATCTCTGCATACACCTCATCAACCCCAGCTGCTGTCCCATTCTTCAGCCGCTCCACAGCACTCTTCACCTGTGCGAGTGTCACGTCTCCTGGCACTGCATTCCTTCTCTGCACACCCCCAAAACCAATCATGTTTACAGCTGCTCTGCTCTCTCTATCCCAATTCATCAGGCTTTCAAAATATTCTTTCCATCTGGTCCTTACTTCATCTCCATGGGTTAAAAATCTACCACCTGCATCCTTCACATTAATAATAATAATAATAATAACAATAATAATAATAATAATAATTCTATCTATCTATCTATTACCAGACGCCTCAATCCCGTTTGGGGTGGCCACAAACAAATCACCTCCAAGTCTCCCTGTCCCCCGCCATTTCACTCCCCTGCTCCCAACTCACACCCCCCTCTCTCATATACCTCTCCACCCCATCTCTCCATCTCATCCTCGGCCTCCCCCTCCCTCTTTCCCCCTCCACCTCACTCACATACACTCTCTTCGTCAGTCTTTCACCCTCCATCCTCTCCACATGGCCAAACCACCTCAGTGTGTTCCTCATAGCGCTTCCTATCACATCCACATCAACACCACAACGCTCCTTTATATCCTCATTCGTCAGCCTGTCTCTCCATGTGACTCCACAGGCTCCTCTTAATAACTCATTTCCACGGCTCTCACTCTTGACTTGTGTCCTTCCAACAACGTCCAAGCTTCACTTCCGTACGTTAGAGTTGGTATCACAATACTGTCATGTAGCAACTTTTTCACTTCCATGCTCACTTCCCTGTTTCTTATCACTGCTTTCAAAGAACCAGCAACTTTTCTTCCCTGCTGTACCCTTTCAAGCACTTCACCCTCCAAACCTCCATCCTTACTCATCACACTACCCAAGTACTTAAACGTACTCACATTTTCCAATTCCTCACCATCCAACTTCGCTGTACATTCACTGACTTCACCTCTCTCAAAGACCATCACTTTACTCTTCCCTACATTCACCTTTAGATTCCGTTTCTTACACACTCTCTCAAACTCATCCACCAAGCCTTGCAGCTCCCCTTCGTCTTCACTCAACAACACAGTATCATCTGCAAACAACAGTACAGGGAGTTTCCAAACACTATCCTCTCTCACCAGGGCCACTCCAACATCCACTACCCTACCTTGTACCTCTTTTATTACCCCATCCATGTACAGATTGAACAACCATGGAGACATGACACATCCCTGTTTCAACCCAACTTTCAAAGAGAAAAATTCACTTAGTTCACCATCCACACGCACTGCAGCCTTCGCACCATCGTACATACTCTTCACAGCATTCAACAACTTCCCATCTACTCCATATATTCTTAACACTTTCCACAATCCTAGTCTATCCACCCTGTCATATGCTTTCTCCAAATCCATGAAAGCCGCATACAACTTCTTTCCCTTCTCTAGAAACTTTTCCACTAAAGATCTGAGAATGAATATCTGATCTACACAACCTCTTCCCTTCCTAAAGCCTCCCTGTTCTTCTCCAACTAATTTCTCTGTTCTTTCTCTAACTCTGTCAATAAGTATCCTACCATACACTTTTCCTATTATACTAAGAAGACAAATGCCCCTATGATTACCACACACTTCTTTTTCCCCTTTTCCTTTGTACAAGGGAATAATTATACCTGAGTTCCAATCCTCCGGGACTCTACCTTCCTCCCAGGCCAATCTGCACATCTTCCACATCCATTCTACTACTATCTCTCCCCCATGCTTCAGCATTTCACCACACACTCCATCAATTCCTGGGGCTTTCCCTGATTTAACTTTCTTCATTGCTTCCACAACTTCTATCCTACTGATTTCTTCCTGTCTTCTCACCTCCCTCCTTCTCCCAGCCATTCCCCAGCCACTTATACTCGCATTACTTCCATCCTCCACGTTCAACAATTCCTTAAAGTGTTCTCTCCATCTGCTCACTTTTTCTCCCTTCTCCACTAGTAATCTACCATTTTTATCTTTCACTCCCCTGCTAACTTCACTTCCACCGTGTCTTACTCTTTTCACCTCTTTCCAGAACATTTTCTTACAGTCCCTCCACTTTACACTCAAATTCCTTCCAAGTTCCTCATCCACTCTCTTCTTACTCTCTCTTACTAATCTTTTCACCTCTCTCTTTCTTTCTACATTTAACCCTCTCTTCTGCCTCTCAACTTGTTCCACGCCCCTATTTCTCATCCATTCATTGTATGCTTTCTTCTTTTGTGCCACAGCCTGTTTCACCTCTTCAGTCCACCACGCTGTTCCTTGCACCCCCCTCCGTCTTCTCTTCCTTCCACACACCACATCACATGCTGCACATATTTCTTCTGTAAATATTCTACACACACCTTCCACGTCCCCCATCTGCTCCAATTCATATTTGCCCAATCGTTCCTCCACTTCTCTCTTATACTCTGCCTTTTTCTCATCCTCTTGTAACCTTTCCACTCTCCTTGCAACTACTCCTTCCTCTCGTCTTTCCCTTCTTCTATTCCTCCATCTTACTTGAACTTTAATTCTGGCCACCACCAAGTAGTGGTCAGAAAGTCCACTCCCTCAACCTCTATAAACTCTTGCATCCAATATACATCTTCGCATCCTTTCATCCACACACACATAATCAATCACTGCCTTCCTTTCACTCAGTTCACCACCAACCCTTCTCATCACTCGCCATGTATACCTGTGGATCATTTTATGCCTGAAGAGGGTATTAGCTATCACCAATCCCCTCCCAGCACAAATGTCCACTAACGCACTCCCATTCTCATCTACCTCAGCAGGCACACCCCACTCGCCAACTATTCCATCCACCTTCACATTCCCAACTTTACCATTCATATCACCAATCAAAAACACTCTCTCATTCCTTCCAAACTTTTCCATGCACACTTCTACATTTGTCCAGAACTCTTCTCTCACTCTTCTAGCACGATCTTGCGTTGGCACATACACACACACAATCGCCCACATTTGTATTCCAACTTTCAACTTTACCCACATAATCCTTGATCCAACTGATCCATACTGTCTTATGCTCCTCTTCCATCTTTTACTCACAACTATACATACTCCTTCCTTTGCCCTCTCATTCTCACCTACTCCTGCACATATACCCCATCCATACTCCCATTCTCTCACACTTTCTCCTCTCCATTTTGTTTCAGTTATTCCACATACATCCACTTTCGCATCCTCAAGCACCTGGACAATCTCTCTCTCTTTCACCTCATCATTTGCTCCCCTTACATTCCAAGTTCCAATTGCAATGTCCTTTGTCCGGTCCTTGGTCGTCAACGTTTGGTCAGTCCTTGTCCGAGGCTTCTTGTTTGTTTTTTTAGTTAGTTGTTTTCCGGGGAGGGGCACTAACCCTCCGCCAACCCTTTTAGTCGCCTTTTACGACAAGCAGGGATACTGGGGGAGTATTCTTGAAAAACCCCCCTACCCCCAGGGGGTACTGTACTACTACAGTAGACATGGAGCTTTTTCTTGTGCATGTAGAGAAAACGTGGAAACTGCATAGGCCTACCCAATCCTATGGTATGCATGCCGATTTAAAGGAACTGGACAATAATATTATTGCATCATGAAACTATTTATCCCTAAGTAAATGCTACATTATCACAGTTGTGGCATATGTGAAGGGGTGATATCCCTCGATGCACTCAGTGAGTCGTAGTCATGGTGGTGGTAGTAGTAGCATTAGTAGTAATAGTAATTGTAGTAGTAGTAGTAGTAGTAGTTGTAGTAGTAGTAGTAGTAGTAGTAGTAGTTGTAGTTGTAGTAGTTGTAGTATTAGTATTAGTATTAGTTTTAGTAGTAGTAGGAGCAGTAGTAGTAGTAGTAGTAGTAGTAGTAGTAGTAGCCCCCCACAGGAACCACCTTGTCATGGTGGGGGTCTTGCATGTCCTATAAATCTCGTGGGCCGTACCATCGGAGGGAGATCCCCCCAGACTCACCAGGAGGACAGATTACCCATGCGTGAGAGACCATCAGTGAAGGGTCAGACTAAGTGTTCTCAGGTCGACTGCCTTGTGGACTGCCTTTGGATGGGTTATGGCTACGGGAGTTAACCCCGAACGAAAAATCCGTGAGTGGAGGCCCATGGAAGGTGGGGCTCAACAGACAGAGCTCCCGGCAGACTCCTGTTTCCTTTCTCAGTATATGGTCGTTGTGAATCTTCATGTCACCATCACAGGCTGAGAAGGGCCAAGTCATGTGGTGGAAAGGACTGCGCATCCGCACCAACACAACAAATCCATTCATTGCACAAACCCACTGCTATACTCATCGCTCATTTCATCCTTTCATCAAAATCAAAAGACCTATGGTGACACGATAGGGTGAGTGTGTCAGGTCATGGATGTGGCTGGAAGTCACTAGCTCGAGTCCTGCATATGGACGGCATTGGCCAAGCGGTCACTGGCATGATGGCATAAGAGCAGGTCATGCCTTTGGCAGCATCCAGCCTGACTAAGAAGCCGGAAGCAGACACCCAACTGCATACCCCTGACAGGGAGCGGTTTAGAAAAGGTAATCTAATCATTTGTTGCTCCCCACCACCTGGGCAGATAACTGTCTTTGTCTCCCACATTGCAGTCGAAAAACCATAAGAATCTCTCTGACTCTTGCTGCCTGGAATATACAAACCTTACTTGATACTGACCAAGATAACCACGGCGCCATAGAACTGTCCTCATTTGCCCATGAACTGATAAGATATAAAACTGACATTGCTGGCTTGTCTGATACTCGTCTCTCAGGAGAGGGCAACCTAACAGATGCAGGAGAGTATACCTATTTCTGGAAGGAATACTCAGACAATGTAAGAAGAAACCATGGTATTGGCTTTGCAGTCCGAAGCAACCTACTAGAGAATATCTAAAAACATCTGTGGGTGTATCAGAAAGGCTGATGTTTCGTTGCATACCGCTCTGTGAAGGCCAATATGCAACACTTAAGTGTCTATGCCCCAACACTTGATTCTGAGGACACCGTCAAATATTCCTTTTATGACTCTCTGATGCTAATACTCGATCAATACCACGTAATGACAAACTGATCCTTCTACGAGATTTAATGCCAGAGTAAGAAAAGATAATCACCTCTGCCAAGCATTTTACGCTGCCATAGTGTTGATAACATGAACGACATTGGCCTTAGACTGCTTTCCTTTTGCTCAGAACACAGTCTGGTCATCAACACCATTTTTCAACTTAAGAATAAACACAAGACACATGCATGCACCCACGATCTAGACATTGGCACCTAATTGACTACGTCATCTTAAGGCAGTGAGATCGAAGAGAAGTTCGAATAACACGAACTATGACAAGTGCCGAGTGCTCAACAGACCACAACCTTATAGTCACCAGACTGCAACTAATACACCCACATATGCGTCGCCGACCATCCATCAAGAGACTGATCTGTAGTAGTCCCATTAACTGTCACTGTTCCCATTTGGGAACACGTATTAATGTGCTTATTTTATCTTAACTGTGGTGTCATCTTTAATCATGTGTATACAAGATCACACTGGCTTGGTTATTGTACTGGAGCTCATTTGGCTGCCTCTGCCTGTGTCTAGTGATAATTTGAATTTCCTCGAATTTACGGGCACGCGTGTCTTGTCAGAAATACCGTATTTCAATAAGTATTTTTATCAGTATCAATAAAGTCCTTATATCAGAGGAAAGAAAAAAATATATTCTTTTATAGTATACGACCAAAATTCTTTAAAATAAAATTAGCTTTGAGATACTATACAGTCAATGAACTTGTTCCCAAATGGGAACATTGGCAGAATCTACATGCACGTGAAGAACTGCCAATATGCAAAATTACTCAAAGTTCCAATATTTAATATATCTATTGATTACTGAAAAAGGAATATGGTTTATTATATTATCAACAAGTACAGAACACTTAATGAAACTAGCGGGCATTAGGAATATCAGGCAATGTGTAGATCAGATATTCGTTATAAGATGGTTTGTGAAAAAAGTAATTAGAGGAGGTAAAGAAATTGTATACTGCCCTCACAGATAAGGGGAAAACATAAGGCAAAGCAGATAGACAAGGAGTGAGGAAGGTGCTGAAAATATGTGGAGCAGATGGAGAAGTGCAGAATGCTGTCTGGAATATGTATAAGGGTATAAGGGTGCAGTGCATGGGAAGTCAACTAAGTTAGCTCTCTCATGCAAATACTGTCTCCATGGTGATTCACTATAGAAATGGATGGTTTTATTAAAAGGAAAATAAAAGTAAGGCAATGGATGTTGAAGTGTCTATAGTGAGAGAATGTAAGGTTTGGAAGCTGTCTGTACTGTTGTATGTTGTTGATACTGTGTCATTAAGTGAAGATGAAATGGAAATTACAAGGCATGGTGAATGAGTTTGAAAATGTCTTTAGAAACGAAATTTAAAAGTTGAGGTAGCTAAGGGTTTAGTTACGATTGTTGAGAGAAAGAAGTACGGAGTACACATGCTGGATGATCAAGTGAAATGTAGGTCGTGTGATGAATAAGAATGGAAGTTTTGAGGATGAAAAGCATGGCAAGAAACAGCAAAGAAGAAGAGTTGCTACTTCACTGAAAGTATTGGTGAAAAGTAGGTGCATGTGTGAATAAGAAAGTCGCCGCACCACAAAATTGTGATCCCTAATCTGTCGTATGGATGTAAAACTTGAACTGTTTGGAAGGATGAAAGTCATGAGCGAGAGCAGTGGAAATGAATAATTTTAGAGGGGCATGGGCGGTTACGTAAAGAAACAGCAGACAAAGGAGGAAGTAAAGGCTAGGCATGGTGTTAAAGTGTGTTAGAAAGCATTAGGAGAATTACTCTGAGATGGTTTGACTGTGTGGTGAGGATGGATTGAAAGACTGGCAAGACGAGTGTATGTGAGTGAGATGGAGGGGGAGAGTGAAAGGGGGAGACCGAGGATGAATGGAGGGATCAGTCTGGGAGGTATATGAGAGAGGTGTGTGAGTTGGAGGGAGGGCAGCCAGATGGCGGAGGACGAGGTTACATGGAGGCGATTTGTTTTTGGCCATCCCTTACGGGATTAAGACGTCTGCCGATAGATAGATAGGTAGATCTATAAGGAATAGTACACTTTCTGAACATAATCGTGGCACTCTTTAAATCGTGATTGATACATGGGGTACAGTCATTGGTTCCTTTTGGGAACATGTAACTGACACAAGAAAATTATATTTTTTTTTTTGTAGGGGGGGGGACAGTATTTCTCTATTAACACTGTTTCAACTTACGCTAAAGTGAAAAGCACTTTCGTCACGTTGAAGGATATGGCAACTTGTATCATTTTCTACAACACTGTTACAGACAAGCTCTCTCAGTGCCTACCAGGTGATCCAAGCAACAGTGCAACAAACCTGGACGCAGAGTGGCTAAACATTAAGACACTGCTCCAAAGCACAGCAGAGGAAACACTAGGGTCCTCTACTTACCACCATACACACTGGATTGATGAAAATTCTGAGGGCACACATGATCTTCTTGCAGTGAACAATAGAGCACACAACAACTGGCTGGCTCATCCTAGCTCCTTAACTTTAAAAACTGAATTCCAGAATTTCAGGGGTGATATTTGAAGAAAACTTCGTGGCATGGAGAACAAATGATTGACTGAGCAAGCAAAAGAGCTGCAAAGAATAGCTGATTTTTAACGACCAACCTGGGTTCTACAAGTCCTTTAACACCATCTATGAGCCAACCAAACAACATAAACCCTGTTTGATCAGCAGAAGGAAAGCTCCCGAAAGACAACCAAACAATCCTAGAAAGATGAGCGCAACACTTTAACACCATACCAAATCGAAGGAACCTGGTGGAGCACAATATCCTTGATAACATCTCAAATTCTTCTCCAGAGGCAGATCTCACTGTCCCACCTACACTTGCAGAAACTGTCCAGGCCATCCGACCTCTAAAAAATATCAAAAGGCCTGGCCCTGATGACATACCATGAGGACTGATCAAAGAGGGTGGCCAGTTACTTCACCAGCACCTCCATAATCTCAGACTGACTATCTGGAACCAAGAATAAATTCCATCTGAATGGCTTACTTCTGATATTGTAACCTTCTACAAGAAGAATGGGGACCGCACAAGTTGTGACGACAATGGAGGTATTTCCCTGTTTGTGAATGCTAGCAAAGTACAAGTCAAGATAATGTTATCCAGTCTGACAAAACATTTGGCTGAGTCAACACTTCCTGAAACACAATGTGGATTTCGGAAGGAACAAAGTACCTGTAATATGATCTTTGTTGCCTGACAGATACATGAGAAATGTCATGAGCAGAACCGTGACTTGTATATTGCATTCATCGATCTTGCAAAAGCGTTTGACACCGTCGACAGAAAACGTTTATGGAATGCTCTTTCAAATTTTGTTGTTTGAAACAAATTTCTTACCATCCTAAAGAGTCTACATGACAACGTGAACACTCATGTGTCCACGTGTGAGAGCAAATCCGAACTCTTCAATGTGGATGTGGGCATAAAGCAAAGATGTGTCCTGGCTCCTGTCATTTTCAACATCTGTCTCACTGCAGTGACCCATTTAAACCACCAACAAATGAACCCTGATGATGGAATAAAAATCCAGCTCCGTCTAGATGGTAATTAATTTAATGTCAGACTTCTTCGCGCACAATAAAAGACTGAAGTGGCTCATTTCCTAGAGCTACGGTACGCTGAGGACTGTGTTGTCCTTGCACATACCCCAGAAGCCCTACAACAGAGTCTCACCATCATTTCCAACATATATCATGAAATGGGGCTCCGAGTAAATGTCAGTGAAACAAATAATATATTGGTGAAACAACGCAGCAGTCTCTTGCATTTAAGATAAATAGCAAAAATGTAAAACAGGTGGAGAATTTTACCTGCCTAGGAATTGTGCTCACAGATAAATATTACATTGATGCAGAAGTCCTTACACGAATCAACCATGCCTCAGCCCCTGTTTTGCATCGCAGACCCTGAGTCCTTGAAAATACCAACTTGAGAATCAAGAAGAAAGTATCAATATATACAGCTGTGTGCCACTTCACCCTATTATTCGGTGCCGAATCCCGGACTACTTACCATTGTCACATCAAACAGCTTGAGTCTTTTCACATCTGATGCTTACAGCAAATCCTATGACTCACATAGGTGGATAAAGTCCTTCACTCACATATTTTCCAGCAGGGAAAGTCAACCAGCATAGAATCTATGCTGGCTAAAAAGGAGAGATGTGTCAGACACGTGTTCCGCGTGCCTGAGCACCGCCTTCCCAACCAGGGTCTGTATGACCAACTCCCTGCAGCACGTTGCAACCCAGGGGTACAGAAGAAGATATATAAAGATCATATCTTTTTTTTTAATGTAAGGAAGAAGGAATCAATGGCCAGTGACCTGCAAATCACTCCTTCCTAAAACACACACACACACACACACACACACACACACACACACACACACGCGCACACACACACACACACACACACACACACACACACACACACACACACACACACACACACACACACACACACACAAGAGACAGCCAAATTTAGGATCCATGCATTTCGAGATGCTTGGACACATAGCGTTTGAAAGGCTGGAGATCGTAGGCAGTAGGAAAAACAGACAGAGGGAGACAGTTCCAGAGCTGACCTGTTGCATACATGAAGGACTTGGAGTAGCAGTTAACTCATGCATTACAGAATTGGACAGTAAAGGGATGAGAGTTCGTTACAAGACAGGTGCTACGTGCCTGCCGTAGTGGTGGAGAGATGCAAGCAGACAATTCAGAGGAGCAGTGACCACTGAAGAAGCGATAGAAAAGAGATTTTAATGCAACAGTGCGGCGAAGAGACAGAGGTTGAAGGGAGCCAATAAACAGGAGAGTTAATGAGACGAAAGCCTCTGACTCCACTCTGTTGAAAAAAGCTGTATGTGGGGAGCCTCCCTACACATGAGAGTTGTACTCCACACAGGGGCGACTAAAAACCTTGTACAAAGTCAACAACTATGCTGAGGTAAAGAAAGTACGGAGTCGGCTTACCACACCCAATCTCTTGGAAGCAGATTTTACAAGAGGGGCAATATGTTTTTTCCAAGATAAATCCCGAGAGAAAGAAACCCCAAGTATGTTTAAAGATGTTACAATATCATACCAAAAGATCTTGAAACCAATGGCTCTGACAGAAAACAATGGCGAGCCCTCTGCAGTGAAGGAACCATTCATTTCAAAGATGCCCGGAACCTGGCCAGAGAAGAGCATAGGTGACGGAGGCACAACCATAACTGAGTTTTCCCAGCCAACCCAGACTCGACATGCCGACTGTGTGGCAAAGTTTGCGGGTCCAGAACTGGACTGCACAGTCACACACGTTGGCACCAAAGACTAAGAAACACACCATCCTGGTAAATATAGTAATCGCAGACTTCTGTAATAGAAGGACAGCATTAAGTAAGTAAAGTAGTAAGAAATAGTAGTGGAAGTTGTAGTGAGCGAATCGGAGAGCATTCTAAACCCATACTAAGATATCTGCCCTCCTTTCCGCATCCCGTATCCTTTATAAGTCTTGGAGAAGAAATGATCTTACTAAAATTAATGGTGGATAATTTTATATAGTGAAAGACATTATCAAGAAACCAGAGGAACTGACCTGAGAAGTTTCCATGAAATCCAGGAGCTCGCTTTTCCTAATTTCTGATAGTTTTTATTTTGGCGATGGGGTCTAACCCCCCAAGAGTCACAGGGGGAGTCACGCTGCCAAAATATCACATTACAGATGAGAATCCATTGTACAACGTGTAGTGCCATAATATTAAGTATTAGCATAAGTTATTATAGGTTAGTATTGTAAATGTAATTTTAGATAATGCTATAAATATAGTCTGTACAGTTCATGATTTAACCATTAAGTTCTATATTTAGGTTTAGTCTTAGTTGATATTCATAATGTGAACATGATCCTGATATTGATAGTACTAAGCCAAATATTGGTGCAAATATGATTGATTGTTATACATATGGACCAGTTCTTTTCTAACAAAAATTTATAACCGTTAAAATTTTAGTAGGGATTAATAATCGCGAATGTCTTTCTTCGTATTCTGATCTAGAGATTTACCTGCTGAAGTTAATAATATTCCCCACTTGAACTCTGCAGTGGTGACTGAGAGCTGTCTGAAGTAAGGTTGCTGATGACAGTCATTTGTGAAGCGTGAAATTCATGTTATTGAGTTATGTTTACAGTCACGTAGGCATGTGTAACCGACATGGGCAATAAAATTGTTCTGATTCCTAATTGACTTGGCTTCGTTATGATTAAAGTTCCTGTACGCTTATGACAAAAATTTTAAACATCGAAAGTCATTTATCTACGTATGATGAGTGCAAACGTATGTATCGTATTCTTTGGAGATCTAGTAGAAACAAAATATTACAAAGTAATCAGATAAAGTTTTAGCCGATTCCCGAACGCTCTCTCGATGCTTATATAGGCGGGGGAAGCCGTGCCAAGCAATGAGACCATCGCTTCTTTTCATCATTACAGGTTAGTGTCCGAACTCTCACCCTCTCTCTCCCTCGTGTGATAAGTCCTCAAGTACTTTAGTTAAATTTGTGATATTTCCCTTGATCCCTCTTGTACTGAATGATGAGACCGTCACTTCTCTTCATCATTACAGATTTCGTCCATGCAAGCCACTGCCAAACACCTCGCATTAAATCATCCCCCCCCCCCCGCCTTTCTTCCTACTCCATGTAGCCTAAGTAACAAATATATCGGTTGATCCATATTTAATACAGTCCATTTGATCACTGTTCGTATAATTACTGTAACTTTACTGCATATGTTTCTTGAGTTATACGAGTTTAATCCTAAGAGAGTATCTCGGTGGTAATCAGTATTTCTTTGAATCTTCCCAAGAGTCCAACTGTGAGCACATTAATACATCCATGTGTAGCAGTATTCTTTGATTCTTCCCGAGAGTCCAACTGTGACCACGGGATTAATATATTCATGTGTTTCAGTATTCTTTGAATCTTCCCAACAGGGGCGTACCTACAGTAGAGATTTGGGGGCCGGGGGGGCTAGGGTCTTTGTGGGGCCCACCTCCTGGAGGGAGGGCCCCCACAAAGAACCTAGCCCCCTTCATTCTCAGAACTTATCTAATATGTCAGCGGGGATTGTCGGGATGATAAATATATAAATTTTTAAATATTAATATAAAAGCTTATAAATTTTTAAGGCTTTTGGCGGCCCTTCTCAATTGGGGGCCCGGGGGGCAGTTTCAAACAGCCCTCCCCTCAGGTATGCCACTGCTTTCCGAGAGTCCAACTGTGACCACGGGATTAATATATCTATGTGTATCAATTTTCTTTCAATATTAATTCAGCTCGTAAAGTTAAATATTTCTAGTGATGTAGATCATCATTGTTTCGTTTGGGTTCATTCACAGTTTGAAGAGTAATCTGTCTCAGTCTTAATGCTCAGTAAATCTTAGGTAAAGTTATTTCGAGTTCGAGTTTTGGTAGCCTTTAAGGAGTGGTTCAGGTGAGACTGAGTGGCACGCAAGGTGTGCTAATATCTAACTACTCTCGCCCTCTCATATAAGATCACGCTACCACATTTCCCATCAACCCTCTAATAAGATCACGGTACCCTATTTCTCTTAATCTCTAAAATTCGCAAATAAGATCACGCTACCCTATTTCTCTTAATCTCTAAAATTCTCAAATAGGATCTCACTACCCTATTTCTCTTAATCTCTAAAATTCTCTAAGATCATGCTACCACATTTTCCATAAACTCTAAAATTCCCAGCGTTACACTTGTGGCATTAGCGGTGGTATCTAAAAATATTTCTGGCGTTACACTGGATCTAAAAATTTCGTCTTTACAAAATAACCCATTCAAAATGTTACATTCCAGTGGTTTTCAGATAAATGATGTTCCACTGTCCCATTGATTAATTCTGTTTAACCTGAGTGCTCTAACTGCAGTTGTGGAAGGGTTAAGCAGTTTCTCCTCCACTACTTAACTAAAAACTAAAAACTTTGTTTCTGGTTTTGGTTACTGAATTATTTTTCATCCTTAGGTGCAGCTGTGAAGTTGCTTCTCGCAAGAGGGAGGTCTGGGAGGACATAGCAAAAAAAATAAATGCTGCCTTTCCCGAGGCAGTTCGTGACAAAACGAAGATGGAGAAGAAATGGTGGGCACTGAAGGCTCAGGGGAGGAATGAACTCTCTGAGTTTAAGATGACCGTGGGTAACACAAGTTAGATCCCCTAAAACCCATAGTATTAATGAAAATAACACTAGTCTAGTTGGAGATTATGGATCACTACCAAAAAAAATAATCAGTACCATAATATGGCAGATAAACAAAATGATGCAGTCGCCTTGGCATGTAGCTACTGTAGTGTCAACACTGTGTTACAATCAATCAATCATTTCCTGTGGCACCCCACGGGATGCAAAGGGCCTCGATGAACTCTCTCCACCAATATTTGTCTCTTGCCATGTCCTTCAGGTCCCACCAACACTCCTCTCCTGCTTCTCTTTTCATTGTCCTCAACCAGGTTTCCCTCAGCCTACCTCTACCTCTTCTTCCTCTAGCAGTTCACTCTGGCACATCCTGTATTAAACTGCCTTCTTTTCTGTATATGTGCCCCAGCCATTTCCAGCGAGACAGTCTCACATATTCATTAACTGGTTCCACTCTCGTAATATCCCTTACTCTTGCATTTGTAACTCTGTCTTGCCACTTTACCCCAAGAATCCTTCTCAGTATTTTATTCTCAAATCCTAATACTTTCTGATCTGTTGCAATTGTACTGTACCATGACTCATGTCCATAAATTAAAATTGGTCTAACCATGGACTTGTAAATTTTCACTTTAGTATGTACCGAAAGCATATTATTATTCCAGACAGATTTCAACATTCCAACAGCTCGCCAAGCCTGTCTAATCCTGTCCTCAATTTCATTGTTTAATGATCCATTAGATGATACTATAGTTCCCAGATATTTAAAGTTTTCTACATTATTCACCACATTATTTCCAATTACACAATCGATTTGGTTCTCCACGTTCATATTAATAATTTCAGTCTTTCCACAAATTATTACCAATCCCACTTTTTCTCCTTCCACCACCAGACAATCAAGCACCCTCTGCATCTCGTAAATACTTCCGCAAATCAGTACAATATCATCAGCATAGTCCAAATCCATCAGCTTCTTATTTTCTTTCCAGTTAATTCCTGCACCTGTTCTCCTTACAACGTTTCTCATAACATAATCCATAACCAAATAATCTTTAAAAGAAAAAAAAAGAAGTAGATTTTGGAACTACACCCTTGATTCTCCTTATCTTATTATTGTTAATCATCTTTGTCCTTTGACTGGATACAAATATTAAGGAAAATAAATTTCTGTACAATGAAAATTACTGTCCGTGAGATTAAAATGTTCAGTACTAGCATTAACTTCTATGGTTGTATGCCGCCATACTTACAACCATTGCATTTGAAACAAATTATTCTTTTTATTTATCCTTTATTAAACACAGAAATGAGGTTAGGTTATAAAGAAACAGTGCTTACAAAACTTTGCTACTAATACGGTTTGTAGAGTAAATACTGCGTATCACTCATCATGCCATGTGTTGGTAATCCTCCGAAGCCATTATCCCAGGTGGCACTGGCAGTGCAGGCAATTCTGAGGGAGGATAATACACCTATTTTGGGTTTAAGAAACAAACTGGATCTACTGCTTTGCAATATGCTATACTTTGCAGTCAGCTTGATACTAACCGTACAGAATGTGTATACTGTAGTAACAATTAGATTGGCTTTGACAAGAATATAAGTTACATATATGTTTTACTTTCTATATCTGTTGTATCTTGAAGCCACCTCTCAATTTTCCATTATATCTTTCAAATATAGTATATGTCATTTACTGATACCGTACATTTTGCTGAAACAGAATATATGGGTGACAAAAATCATTCAGTGTATGGTTGATGGGATCCACGCCAAGCTGATCACTGAATATGCTCTCATATCGTCATTTGTATTTCAGTGATGATGAGCCAGGTGGGGACATGGGCTGTGAAGCTGCATCTGCACCCTTTGACATCCATCAACTGAATCATCAACAACAGTGACTGTGCCAGTTCTAGCGTCATTAACTGAAGGGCAAAAAATGCGATTTCTTCTGAATAACATCAGCCATCTCCAGCTCCAGCTCTTCCCATCAAAAGGCATGCTAGAGCATTCACTGGTGATGATGATGAAGACTTCCAGTCTAAAAAGCAAAAACTGGAACTTGCATTACTTGAGCAAAAGTTGTAGCTGCCAATGCCAAAAGGGTAGCATATGAGAGGGAGGCAGAACTGACATCATTCCTTATTGAAGAGCAAAAGTCAAGGAGCTGTCAGAATAAACATTTCTAAACACATAGCGTGTACGTTTTTTTTTCTTTTGCTAGATCATCATTACTTACCTCCTTTACTTTTCTCCTCACAGATCTCAGTAGTCTTTATTTTCTGTGTATTCACATTATTGACCCCTTTTCTTGCATTCAGGCTAATCACTTGTTTCCCTTCTCCTCCAGTGCTGTTTTAACTTCATCCCACCTCTCTGTGTCTTATTGCGACAGTACAGACCACTTGGGCATTCCTAATTAAATATTTTGTGTGCTTTCCACAGTGCATTTGTTATTGTACTGTACAATGAATATATTATAGGCACAGACTACAGTATACTTGTATATGGCAGTTCCTATTGTTGGTGTATTATTTTAACATTTTTACGAGAATCAGTAACACTTGAAAAGTCGTACTTCACTCTGTTCCGATCATTGTGTGGCATAACTGAACCAACCAAGCAAACAGCAGGCATTGTACTGTAAAAACAGCCTCTAGTAGTAAGCATCGAGCTGTACCGTGTACAATACTTCTAACAGTATGTAGCAGACCTGTCAGATGTGTTCTTAATACTACCTGACTCGACATTTTAGACACATCCAACCAATGATTCCTTTCACCCTCTTTGGGAATACTTGTACCTCAGCGTCAGTGGTTTATGAAGTGATGCAATAGATGAATATCAATTCATCCATAAATAATACTTATTAATTTATAAAAAGGATTTAGGAGAAAAGAAACGTCATGTAATGTTATTCACTGTGTTCTAGATTATCTTATAATTTACTAAAATGGAAGAACTGGGGTCAATGTAATATCTTTAACAAAGGCTTAATGAAAATAGTGTTTATAAAAAAACATCGAAGCTTTAATAAGTGATGAAAAATTTTCTGTTATAATAGTGTTATGCACTGTGTTCAGAAATAATGAATACTTTACTTAGTAATAACTGTAATGTAATACAACACTTGATAGCAGCAGCCACCATTTCCTCAGCAGGTTAACCAGTAAGTGATGTGGTCCACACCAGGGATGGCCCGAGGAGTATGTGATTGGTGGGGGGGAGGGGTAAGGACAATTTTGACCAACTTGATCCGTTTGGCGTTACGGTTTGACCAACTAAATAGATATAAACAAACCAAATTAATGATCCCTCCATCCTTGCCACCGTTCCATGGGTGAAGGGGGTCCAGGTCCAGTCACCTTGATTTTTTTTTTTTTTTTTATGCGAGGAAGAAGGAACCAAAGGCTACGAGCCCGCAAAACAGTTCCTTCCAATAAAAAAAAATATTTAAATGAGAGCCAAATTCAAAATCTATTAATTTCGAGATGCCTGGATACACTGAGTTTGAATGACTGGAGATCATAGGAAGTAGGAAATACAGACAGAGAGAGACAATTCCAGAGTTGACCTGTTGCATAAATGAAGGCATTAGAGAGTTGGACAGAAAAAGGTTGAGAGTTTATTGCTAGACGGGTGCGTAGCACCCGTCGTAAAGGTGGAGGGATGCAAGCAGACAATTCAGAGGAGCAATGACCATGGAAGTATCGATAGAAAAGAGATAAAGAGGCAACAGTGCAGCGAAGAGATAGGTTGAAGTGAGCCAGTAAGAGGAGCAGAGTTGTTGAGACGAAACGCCATTGACTCCACCCTATTAATGTAACCGTTGTAACGGTAGGATTTTTATCCCACCGTTGTTCATCAGTGTAACGATGAGAAATTTGGATTTCCCACCGTTGTTGTTCCCCAGTGTAATGATGGTAATTTTATTCCCATCATTATTTATCAGGTTTGTTCTGTTTAACTTACTTGTTGATAATACAAAGGGTACTCAACTTAGTCTCCCCTCAATGACTGATAAAGTATTCACCAAAGAAAAAAAAAAACAAAGGGGGGGGGGAGTAACTTCGACTTTGAATGATAAAGGTTAATTGCATAAAGAATATTTTTGGTAGCGTTTGTGTTTTTAGCCGAGTCGAGAATAAGTTAGTACGACGTATGTTAGTCGTTCCCAAAGTGGAGGAATCTTGAACTGGAAGGGGAGTGAGTCATGCGTGAGAGGACAAAATTCCCTTGGTTGGATATCAAAATTGCATATACTTTACTTTAATAGATCTATACTTGTTAAACAACAGACATTTTTTTGAATTACATGACCTTTATTAATATGAAAAGAGTTGTAAATTAAGTACTAGTTTGGGCGATAGTAATACAGTACTGTTACCAAGCGAAACAATTTGAATATTTAACAATGACTCCTGAGTTCATCACATTTCATTCTCGATTATCAGTTATTCTTGGCCTCGTCAATAGCCTCAAGACTGGGGCATTCAATGACATGGACTGTCTTTTCGGGCTGGCATAGCCTTGAACCAAAAATATTCACTCATGTACTATTACGTCTGGCCAGTCTAAACTCATCACACAATTCGCTAATATTTCATAATCACTTGGGCTTGCTTAGCCTCGAGGAACAATTCGAAATTACATACCCTTACAACCACTAAATTCACTTCAACACTCCCTATATATCTAACCTATTAATAAATGAAGAGAAAAAAAAAAACAGTTGATGAGTTAAATTTGCTTTTCCGTTACTGATCACATTAACTTTCAAAATTCTGTACATTATCTACTATAAAAAAAAAAAGGTTCACCTGATTGATTCATAATTCAATTGCTACTACATTCAGTTATAAATCTATTTGTGGGTAGTGTGTGTGTGTACATCAAGTCTATGGGCAAATTCACATGATGGCCTCGTGCAAACCCTAAAGTCACGGTGTCTGTGGACTGAAACAACGTCTGTTACCCACAACGTCTGGGTAGCCAATGTCTATGTTAAGCTTTTAACAACATTACTTCATATTGTTCACGACAAGCAAGAATTAAAACAAGCAAGGGGGGAGAAAGGAGGAATGTGCACAGCTCACCTGAAACAACGTCTGTCACCCACAACGTCTGGGTAGCCAATGTTGCTTAGCTAGGCCCACAGGGACGCTACTGCTAGTCAAATGAGACTGTGTTTTTGCGATATGGTGGGTTTTAATTCTCTTCACTATTTATATAGTAGAGTACACATGACGTTAGGACTTCTGATTGAACTGGGGAAAATTTAGGATTCATTCCTTACTACAGTTAAATACTGAATTTACCGCCATCCCGCCCTGAGTTTGGGGTAGCTTATGCCATCTAGTGACGGCTAAGGCAAGTGGAACTACTTGATCCTCACAAATTACATTATTTTTGCCTTTTCTGACTATTAATTTCACATATTTGGATTCTAGCAGCTTCATTAGTAAGCATTTCACAACAATGATACGGAAAGAATTGCATACCCATTATTATTCTGTTTAAGGTTTAAACTTGGCACCCGGCAATGACGCATCACAAGCAAGGGGATGTTGCCCACATCTGTTATTCGTTACCTACCAGATGGATGAACTCCCATAGCTCAACACTCCCAGTTACACTACCTATGCATAGATACAGAGATATATACCTATAAAAATAAAGTTGTCCCTATATCGATCATTAACACATGAACTACTACTTAGAACAGGAGCCTTATAGACTAGTATTCAGATTACACTCTATCTAACTTAGAAATTACAGTACCTTTAAACATATACATGAATACTAAATTTGTGGCATTACATGGCTCCCACGTTCGGAAGACAAATTTTACCCAAGTCAATCATCTATGACATATGCATGGATGGAATGTTGTTACTCCTATAACCACTATTAACACTTTGAATTGGAACATTTTTTTTTTTCACCACAGTCAGTGTCACCTGTCAGTCCAGATTAAACACCTAATGCATACCTCGGAAGGGCGCTTACTCACTTCATTAGGAGGTATGATCACTCCTTACACTTTATGTGATGAGGGAATTTATGCCCCAGTCAGCCTCAGGTTTTGGAGGATAGCTTGTCGCTCACCGGAGCTTCACAGGGTCTCTCGAGAGTGAGATCACCATGGGGGCGCTTCCTTCCACTCTTCCATTCGCATTCGCATTCACTCGGTTTCTTTGTTTCCAGCATTCCGCCCGCAAGAAGGTGAGGGCTCATTCTGTCCTGAAGACTCCACTTCCTCACAAACTGTACTAACTTTAAGGTGAGCGGATTAATTACTCCCCTCGAAGTAAGGCACTTTCCGGTTCCAACCAGAACACTTTTCTCTCTTTTTTTTTTTTCTTTTTACACCCTCTCCTTGGATGAGTTCACCCGGAACACAACCTCAGGCAGTTATGTTTCACAACATTCTCTCATGCACTTATCTCTACTTTTCTGTTTAACACTCCTCTATGAGCCTCCGAGGGGCATTCCTCACTCGCAGTGGTAATCGCTCATCTTCGGGCTCCGGGGCGAGCTCCTGTTGCAACGGTTCTAAGAGCCATTCCTCGGTACCGTAATATGGTTTTACCTTTTCAGCAGCCCTTTGTTTTCTCTTGCCACTAAATACATTTTCAATGATATAAACACTTCCATCTAGCAACACTTCGATCACTTTATATGGGCCGTCCCATTTGGCATTCAGTTTCCTACAGGTACCTGGCTGTATGGTTTCTTTTTTCGCCCACACCAAGCTATTGACCCCAACCTTCTGCGCTCTCCTTCGCCTGTTGGCCAGATCCCGGTATTGCCTGGTCATCTTTTGGTGGGTTCTTTTAATAAGGGTGTGTGCTATTGCTAGGTCGTCCTCCTCTGCGTCCACGGAAGGCAATAAGGTACCAATGAGGTGAGGGGGATGGCGTGAGAAGGCATAATAGGGCTGTTGTCCCGTGCTCGAGTGCACCGCTTGATTTATGACGGTTTGGCACGACTGGAGCAGCTGAGGCCAAAGCAAGGGGTGTCCATTGCAGAGGGATGCTAGGATACTTTTCATAGTCCTATGCATCCTTTCGGTGGTGGAATTTCCCTGGGGATGATAAAGGGTGACGTAGAACAAGTCCACCTGGTTCCTCCGGCAGTACTTCTTGAATTCTCCACTCATGAACTCTCCGCCATTGTCCAGGACGATACCTCGTGGCGTCCCAAAGTCGGTGAAGTATTGCCCAAGACAGTGTATGATGTGTTGTGTATGTTTGTCTCTGAGTGGGTAATATTTCATAAACCTACTGTAGTGATCTATTACAGTAAGGACATATTGGTAGCCCTGAGCTCCAGCAACCATATCGGTCAAGTCAATCCCGATACGTTCCAATGGTTTACTTACAGGCGGGAAACCTTTCCATGGTTGCTGTAACCCAGTTTCACCTTTGAATCTTTGACAAGTTGGTAATTATGGATGAAAGTGGCCAGTTTGGAACCCATTCGACTTTTGGCAACTTGGATTCTGATCGCATTACTGGTATCAACTTGCTCAACCGCCTCACAAAACATTTCGAGGCGAGATGTGGCCTCTATCCCTTGAAGCTGATTTAATTCCAAAATTGGAATATCGCGTGGTTTTATGAGAGAGACCCGTGAAGTCATGGTGTGCAAACAAGGGGTCGAGTGTGAAGGCAACGTTCTATTCGCAGTACCGAATTGCTTATTCGCCTCATCTAATTGGATAGTTACATGATCTCTCATTGTTTGGGACGGACGATCAGCTTCCGGCTGCGATTGTCCAAATAATTGTCCATACAGGGACATGGTGACCCTTATTATCTTTTTCACCCTTACTCAGAGAATTAGATTTTGGAATGCTTTCTCTCTTTTGGTGTTTGTAAAAGAATTGTGGATTTTGTTTGTGAACACCTTCATTACCTTTGAGTACGTCTAGTCACTTACATCGTCTCTGTAGGCCTCAATAACTTTGATAAATTTTCCGTCCACTCACTCTCTAACTGCGCCTCTCCAGTGTACTCCATCATCTAGATTATTACTATAGTAAGCCCAGTTAAATTGCAGGTTTTGATTAGGCAAGCATCGGCGAATTTTCTGATTGACAGAGTTCCTTACGGTTTTATAGTCCTCAGATGAAATAGGGGCACTTGCTCCCTGGTACACTCTTGGTTCTAATTGGCAAACAATCACCCTGGCGCGGCATTGTTTCTCTAGCTCCATGGTAACAGTCTTTATTCTGTGAAAAATTTCTTGAGGGGTAGTATTTGGTCAATATCATTACTTCCAATCCACAAAAATACAAGGTCACATTCCCACTCCAATGCAGAATTTAATCGGGGGCCCTGAAAGAATTCCTAACCTTGGCCCCACTTGCCTGAAAGATTCTAATCTCCACGTCCTGAACATAGAGTTGCGGAGGTATTTGGGAGTGACCAACCAATGCTACCCTTAACATTCTCACTCTCTTTGCTAGTCACTTCCCTTCACTTTCTCACCAACGCCACTAACTGGGGAACGATGATCATCCCACCGCTGCCACCAGTGTAACGGTAGGATTTTTATCCCACCGTTGTTCATCAGGGTAACGATGAGAAATTTTGGATTTCCCACCGTTGTTGTTCCCCAGTGTAATGATGGTAATTTTATTCCCATCATTATTTATCAGGTTTGTTCTGTTTAACTTACTTGTTGATAATACAAAGGGTACTCAACTTAGTCTCCCCTCAATGACTGATAAAGTATTCACCAAAGAAAAAAAAAACAAAGGGGGGGGGAGTAACTTCGACTTTGAGTGATAAAGGTTAATTGCATAAAGAATATTTTTGGTAGCGTTTGTATTTTTAGCCGAGTCGAGAATAAGTTAGTACGACGTATGTTAGTCGTTCCCAAAGTGGAGGAATCTTGAACTGGAAGGGGAGTGAGTCATGCGTGAGAGGACAAAATTCCCTTGGTTGGATATCAAAATTGCATATACTTTACTTTAATAGATCTATACTTGTTAAACAACAGACATTTTTTTGAATTACATGACCTTTATTAATATGAAAAGAGTTGTAAATTAAGTGCTAGTTTGGGCGATAGTAATACAGTACGGTTACCAAGCGAAACAATTTGAATATTTAACAATGAGTTCTGAGTTCATCACATTTCATTCTCGATTATCAGTTATTCTTGGGCTCGTCAATAGCCTCAAGACTGGGACATTCAATGACATGGACTGTCTTTTCGGGCTGCATAGCCTCAAACCAAAAATATTCACTTATGTACTATTACGTCGGGCCAGTCTAAACTCATCACACAATTCACTAATATTTCATAATCACTCGGGCTTGCTTAGCCTCGAGGAACAATTCAAAATTACATATCCTTACAACCACTAAATTCACGTTAACACTTCCAATATATCTAACCTATTAATAAGAGAAAAAAAAAAAACGGTTGATGAGTTAAATTTGCTTTTCCGTTACTGATCACATTAACTTTCAAAATTCTGTGCATTATCTACTATAAAAAAAAAAAAAAGGTTCTCCTGATTGATTCATAATTCAATTGCTACTACATTCAGTTATAAATCTATTTGTGGGTAGTGTAAGTGTGTGTGTACATCAAGTCTATGGGCAAATTCACATGATGGCCTCGTGCAAACCCTAAAGTCACGGTGTCTGTGGACTGAAACAACGTCTGTTACCCACAACGTCTGGGTAGCCAATGTCTATGTTAAGCTTTTAACAACATTACTTCATATTGTTCACGACAAGCAAGAATTAAAACAAGCAAGGGGGGGAGAAAGGAGGATTGTGTACAGCTCACCTGAAACAACGTCTGTTACCCACAACGTCTGGGTAGCCAATGTGGCTTAGCTAGGCCCACAGGGACGCTACTGCTAGTCAAATGAGACTGTGTTTTTGCGATATGGTGGGTTTTAATTCTCTTCACTATTTATATAGTAGAGTACACATGACGTTAGGACTTTTGATTGAATTGGGGAAATTTGGGATTCATTCCTTACTACAGTTAAATACTGAATTTTCCGCCATCCCGCCCTGAGTTTGGGGTAGCTTATGTCATCTAGTGACAGCTAAGGCAAATGGAACTACTTGATACTCACAAATTACATTATCTTTGCCTTTTCTGACTATTGATTTCACATATTTGGATTCTAGCAGCTTCATTAGTAAGCATTTCACAACAATGATACGGAAAGAATTGCATACCCATTATTATTCTGTTTAAGGTTTAAACTTGGCGCCCAGCGACGATGCACCACAAGCAAGGGGATGTTTCCCACATCTGTTATTCATTACCTACCAGATGGGTGAACTCCCATAGCTCAACACTCCCAGTTACATTACCTATGCATAGATACAGAGATATATACATATAAAAATAAAGTTGTCCCTATATCGATCATTAACACATGAACTACTACTTAGAACAGGAGCCTTATAGACTAGTATTCAGATTACACTCTATCTAACTTAGAAATTACAGTACCTTTAAACATATACATGAATACTAAATCTGTGGCATTACATGGCTCCCACGTTCGGAAGACAAATTTTACCCAAGTCAATCATCTATGACATATGCATGGATGGAATGTTGTTACCCCTATAACTGCTATTAACACTTTGAATTGGAACATTTTTTTTTTTTCACCACAATCGGTGGCACCTGTCGGTCCACATTAAACACCTAATGCGTACCTCGGGAGGTCGCTTACTCACTTCATTAGGAGGTATGATCACTCCTTACACTTGATGTGATGAGGGAATTTATGCCCCAGTCAGCCTCAGGTTTTGGAGGATAGCTTGTCGCTCACCGGAGATTGACAGGGTCTCTCGAGAGTGAGATCACCACGGGGCGTTTCCTTCCACTCATCCATTCGCATTCGCATTCACTCAGTTCCTTTGCTTCCAGCATTCCGCCCGCAAGAAGGTGAGGGCTCATTGTGTCCTGAAGACTCCACTACCTCACAAACCGTGCTAACTGTAAGGTGAGGGGATTGATCACTCCCCTCGAAGTAAGGCACTTCCCGGTTCCAATCGGAACACTTTTCTCTCTTTTTTTTCTTTTTACACCCTCTCCTCAGGGATGAGTCCACCCGGTACACAACCTCAGGCAGTTATGTTTCACAACATTTGTCTCATGCACTTATCTCTACTTTTCTGTTTAACACTCCTCTATGAGCCTCCGAGGGGCATTCCTCACTCGCGGTGGTAATCGCTCATCTTCGGGCTCCGGGGCGAGCTCCTGTTGCAACGGTTCTAAGAGCCATTCCTCGTTACCGTAATATGGTTTTACCTTTTCAGTAGCCCTTTGTATTCTCTTGCCACTAAATACATTTTCAATGATATAAACACTTCCATCTAGCAACACTTCAATCACTTTATACGGGCTGTCCCATTTGGCATTCAGTTTCCTACAGGTACCCGGCTGTAAATGGTTTCTTTTTTCGCCCACACCAAGCTATTGACCCCAACCTTCTGCGCTCTCCTCCGCCTGTTGGCCACATCCCGGTATCGCCTGGTCATCTTTTGGTGGATTCTTTTAATAAGGGTGTGTGGTATCGCTAGGTCGTCCTCCTCTGTGTCCACAGAAGGCAATGAGGTACCAATGAGGTGAGGGGGATGGCGTGAGAAGAAGGCATAATAGGGCTGTTGTCCTGTGCTCGAGTGCACTGCTTGATTTATGACGGTTTGGCATGACTGGAGCAGCTGAGGCCAACGCAAGGGGTGCCCGTTGCAGAGGGATGCTAGGATACTTTTCATAGTCCTATGCATCCTTTCGGTGGTGGAATTTCCTTGGGGATGATAAGGGCTGACGTAGAACAAGTCCACCTGGTTCCTCCGGCAGAACTTCTTGAATTCTCCACTCGTGAACTCTCCGCCATTGTCCAGGACGATACCTCATGGCGTCCCAAAGTCGGTGAAGTATTGCCCAAGACAGTGTATGATGTGTTGTGTATGTTTATCTATGAGTGGGTAATAATTCACAAACCTACTGTAGTGATCTATCACAGTAAGGACATATCGGTAGCCCTGAGCTCCAGCAACCATATTGGTCAAGTCGATCCCGATACGTTCCAATGGTTTACTTACAGGCGGGAAACCTTTCCAAGGTTGCTGTAACCCAGTTTCACCTTTGAGTCTTTGACAAGTGGGACACTGTTTCACATACTCGCATACATCTACTTTTAGATTTGGCCAATAGAATAGCTCTTCTGCCTATTTGATGTTTTTTTTTTTTTTTACCTAGATGCCCTGAGATTTCATGAGCATGTTTTATAGCTTCTTTTGTTAATGACTTAGGAATCACCAAACAATATTGGATGCTACCATCATTTGTTTCCTGAGCAAAATATAATAGTTCGTCAATCAACGCAAACTGGCTCAACATGGCTTTCTGTAGTCTTTTAGTAGGGAGCTTCTCACTCCGCAAATACTTAGCTAACTCATCCCACATGGGTTCTTCTCGCTGCTTATTTCTCACTTCGTCTCGGCTAAATCCAAGCCAGTTGGTTTCTGACTGGTGGAATATCACTCTGACAGGTCTAGAAAGCTGATCGGCGACTACATTATATTTACCCTCGACATATTGCATGTTGTAGTTGTACTTGTGCATCTCGAGAATCCATCAGTTCATACGTGGGGATTTTGTTTTTCGCTTAAAAATGCTGGTAAGTGGTTGATGGTCTGTCAAGATAGTAAAGTGGGAACCCCACAAGTAATGGTGGAAGTTGGGGCATGTAAGAACGACTGCCAATGCTTCTTTGTCAGTTGCAGAATATTTTCTCTCGCAGGGATTGAGCTTTTTG
The DNA here is from genome assembly GCF_032717465.1 of Coenobita brevimanus. Classification (NCBI taxonomy): domain Eukaryota; kingdom Metazoa; phylum Arthropoda; class Malacostraca; order Decapoda; family Coenobitidae; genus Coenobita; species Coenobita brevimanus. The sequence goes on from NC_137009.1 coordinate 1,336,273, forward strand.
GAAAAGTAACCAATAGGTAAGTTGGAGTTGTCTGCTTGTATCTGGCTCAATACGCCACCAATATGGGTGTTGCTCGCGTCGGTGGTTACAATGAATGGTCGAGTCATACAGGCTCTTACCAATACTGGTGCATTCACTAAACACGAGTTCAAATGAACAAACTCGGATTGGCACTCGTCTGACCATTCGAATGCTACTCTGGATCTTGTTAAGTTAGTAAGGGGAGCTGCTATTTTCGTGAACGAAGGTACGTGTTTTCGGTAGAACCCGCACATCCCAAGGAATCTCCGGACTTCTTTGACTTTTGTGAGTCTTTTCATTTTGTTGATAGCCTCTATGTTTTTTGGGTCCGGTTTACTCCCAGCCGCTGAGATTTTATGGCCAAGAAAGATTACTTCTTTTAATAATATGAAAAGAGTTGTAAAATTAAGTACTAGTTTTGGCGATAGTAATACAGTACTGTTACCAAGCGAAACAATTTGATTTTTTTTTTTTAAATAACAGAACGGAGGAAGGAAAAACAAATGAGTAAAAAAAAATAATCCATATACCAGATTACTGGTGTCCTCTGTTCATAAAATATCTGTAACAGTTAGACTTGAACAGTTGTGGGTTGAAATTTGGAGGAAAACAACTCTGGGGAAGCGAGTTTCAGAGAGAGGCAGTTCGGGGAATGAAAGAATTCTGATATGCAGAAGTTCTGCAATATGGTTGAGTGACATTCCAGTCATGAGCGCTACCAGATGCCCGTGTAGCACGAGGGAAGGCATGGAGAGGTGGCACCATGGACGCAACTTCGTCTGAGCATTTGCCAAAAAAATATCTGTAAAATAATGCAAGGGAGGCAACATTCCTTCTTACTTGCAGGGGAGGTAGTTTATATGTAATGGCAGGGTTGTTAATGATTCTAACAGCTTTATTCTGAATTTTGTCTAGTTGTCTTAATGCAACCTCTCCACAACCATTCCACAAGGGTGAGCAATATTCAAGCTGAGAGCGCACATGACTCTTATAAATTATAGCTAACTGCTCATCGGCGAAGAAGTTACGGACTCTGTACAATAATCCAAGTTTCTTTGAGGCGGTTTTAGCAAGTGATCTGACATGAGAGGTCCAGCTGAGGGCACTGTTAAGTGAGACACCAAGAATTTCAATACTTTTGGAGATGGGAATATTAGTAGCACTGAAGGTAATGTACGAATCTGGCAATATCTGTCTATTAGTAAACTGTATATATTTAGTTTTACTAGCATTAATATTTAACAATGACTGCTGAGTTCATCACATTCCATTCTCGATTATCAGTTATTCTTGGGCTCGTCAATAGCCTCAAGACTGGGACATTCAATGATATGGACTGTCTTTTCGGGCTGGCATAGCCTCGAACCAAAAATATTCACTCATGTACTATTACGTTGGGCCAGTCTAAACTCATCACACAATTCACTAATATTTCATAATCACTCGGGCTTGCTTAGCCTCGAGGAACAATTCAAAATTACATATCCTTACAACCACTAAATTCTCTTTAACACTCACAATATATCTAACCTATTAATAAAAGAAGAGAGAAAAAAAAAAACGGTTGATGAGTTAAATTCGATTTTTCCGTTACTGATCACATTAACTTTCAAAATTCTGTACATTATCTACTATAAAAAAAAAAGGTTCTCCTGATTGATTCATAATTCAATTGCTACTACATTCAGTTATAAATCTATTTGTGGGTAGTGTAAGTGTGTGTGTACATCAAGTCTATGGGCAAATTCACATGATGGCCTCGTGCAAGCCCTAAAGTCACGGTGTCTGTGGACTGAAACAACGTCTGTTACCCACAACGTCTGGGTAGCCAATGTCTATGTTAAGCTTTTAACAACATTACATCATATTGTTCACGACAAGCAAGAATTAAAACAAGCAAGGGGGGAGAAAGGAGGAATGTGTACAGCTCACCTGAAACAACGTCTGTTACCCACAACGTCTGGGTAGCCAATGTGGCTTAGCTAGGCCCACAGGGACGCTACTGCTAGTCAAATGAGACTGTGTTTTTGCGATATGGTGGGTTTTAATTCTCTTCACTATTTATATAGTAGAGTACACATGACGTTAGGACTTTTGACTGAATTGGGGAAAATTTGGGATTCATTCCTTACTACAGTTAAACTCTGAATTTACTGCCATCCTGCCCTGAGTTTGGGGTAGCTTATGCCATCTAGTGACGGCTGAGGCAAGCAGAACTACTTGATCCTCACAAATTACATTATCTTTGCCTTTTCTGACTATTAATTTCACATATTTGGATTCTAGCAGCTTCATTAGTAAGTATTTCACAACAATGATACGGAAAGAATTGCATACCCATTATTATTCTGTTTAAGGTTTAAACTTGGCACCCGGCAATGACGCACCACAAGCAAGAGGATGTTGCCCACATCTGTTATTCTTTACCAACCAGATGGATGAACTCCCATAGCTCAACAATCCCAGTTACACTACCTATGCATAGATACAGAGATATATACATATAAAAATAAAGTTGTCCCTATATCGATTATTAACACATGAACTACTACTTAGAACAGGAGCCTTATAGACTAGTATTCAGATTACACTTTATCTAACTTAGAAAATACAGTACCTCTAAACATATACATGATACTAAATTTGTGGCATTACAATTGGTGATGAGCAGTGTGGCTTTAGGAGAGAGAGGGGATGCGTGGATCAGGTGTTCGCTGTGAGACAAGTGTGTGAAAAGAATTTAGCGAAAGGTAAGGATGTGTTTTGGGCATTCATGGATTTAGAGAAAGCGTATGATAGAATTGATAGGGAGGCTTTGTTGACTGTTTTAAGATTGTATGGACTTGATGGTAGGTTATTAAAAGGGGTGAAAGATTTTTATGTAAATAGTAGAGCGTGTGTATGAGTGGGAAATGCTGTGAGTGATTGGTTTCCCGTGAAAGTGGGGCTGCGACAGGGATGTGTGATGTCGCCTTGATTGTTTAATATTTATATGGATGGTGTTGTAAGGGAGGTGAATGCAAAAGTTTTAGGTGGAGGTCTGAGTCTTGTGAATGTTGATGGTGGAGAGTGGAATCTAAAGCAGCTGCTGTTTGCAGATGATACTGCACTGGTGGCTGATTCAGAGGAGAGATTGAGACAGTTGGCAGAGGAGTTTGGAAGGGTGCGTGAAAGGAGGAAAATGAAAGTAAATGAGAATATGAGTAAAGTGATGAAGTGTACGAGGATGGTAGATGGTAGGGGGAGAATATAGTTTTGAATGGTGAGTTGCTTGAGGAGGTAGAGTGTTTTAAAAAATTTAGGGTCACATGTTGCTGTGGATGGAAGAATAGATGCAGAAGTGAAGTTTAGAATGAATGAAGTAGGAAAGGTTCTGGGAGGAATGAAAAGTTTTTAGATGTCGTTCACTTAGAATGGATGTAAAGAGAAGGCTGTATGAGGGTGTTGTGGTACCGACTGCATTATATGGGGCTGAAACATGAAATATGGGTGTAGCAGAGAGGAAAAGTTTGAATGTTATGGAGATGAGGTGTCTGAGGAGTATGTGTGGAGTGACGCGTATGGATCGAGTGCGAAATGATGAAGTGCGAAGGAGAACTGGAGTTGTTTGGGAAATGGCTGGTAGAGTTGAGCAGAGGGTGTTGCAATGGTTTGGGCATATGGAGAGAATGGATAATGATCGATTGGTGAAAAAGATAACTAGATCTGATGTGAAAGGTGTAAGGCTGAGAGAGAGACCACGAATAGGATGGATGGACAGTGTGAAGAGAGCACTGGATGCGAAAGGGATGTCTGTTGAGCAAGGAAGAGTGGCTGTGCGTGACAGAAATAAATGAAGAGAAATTGTGAATGAATAAATGATGACGCAGCCCTGAGGGGATATTCTCCCGCATTTGGCCTGATCAGCTAGTCAGGTCAGGTGCGGGTAAGGGGATGAGTCTATTATGATGTGGCAGGGATAAACCAGCTCTGCTGTTGGGCCCTGCTGCGGATGTCACTGATTGCACTGCGCAGTTGACTATTGTGCGTTGTGATGCTGTGAGGATCTGTCCCTTCTCCCCTTTGGGGCAAAGATGCAAATGAATGTGTTTGAATGGATGAGTAAATGGGGAGTGTGTCGTCCTGTCTCGGCTACCTCCCTTTCCCTGGGGGAAGCAGCCTAGGTAGGCTATATAGATAAATAGATAGTTAGATAGATATATTTATATATATATATATATATATTTATATTTATATTTATATATATATATATTTATATTTATATATATATTTATATTCATATATATATATATATATATATATATATATATATATATATATTAATATATATATATATATATATATATATATATATATATATATATATATATATATATATATACCTATATATCTATCAGTATAATTATACTGTATATGTATATATATATGTATATGTATATCTTTATCTATATATCTATATATATATAGATCTATCTATCTATCTATCTATTTATCTATCTACATCTATATATCTATATTTATCTATCTATCTTTATGTCTATCTTTCTTTCTATCTATATATATAGATATAGATCTATCTATCTATATATATTATATATATATAATATATATACATATATGTATTTATATAATATATGTATATATATATTTATATATATATATATATATATATATATATATGTATATATATATATATATATTTATATATATATAAATATATATATATATAAATATATTTATTTATAGATTTATTTATATATATATTTATATTTATTTATATATATATATAGAGAGAGAGAGAGAGAGAGAGAGAGAGATGGTTAGATAGATAATTTCTTTAAAGTCACTTTGAAGTAGTTTTTTCCTTCCCTGTAAGTGATTTTCTCTTTACTCAATCAGAGATTATATTTGTATAACATATACTAGTACATATTGTATACTGTAAGTGTGGAGTATAAGAATGGCATTAAAAACAGTTGTATGACCACGTCGTCCGATTACACTCGGCGTCACTGAGGGGTAAAGGTTTGAACACCAGAAACTAAGGTGGGTTGTGAGAGTAAATGAGTTGGGAACACCTGGTCTAACTGATTTTGTCTAGGGAGTTTTTTTTTATTCATATTAGGTTAGAAGTGTTACTGTGTGCCTCTGTTGATTATATAAAACAACCTAATTCTGTGATATACTGTGTAGAGATTTTTTGAGTAAGGCTTGTTTGTTTAAATGTAATTGCCCTTTATTTGAATCCTAAGAGACAATCCTCCCTGTACAACCGTTTCACAACAGTCCTCACTTCTGTCAGTGTCATCTTTTCCGGCACCACATGCCTTCTCAGCACGCAACAGAAACCATTCATGTTGATACTGCCCTGCTCTTACCATTCCCACCCAACAATCTATCTATCTATCTATAGGCAGACGCCTCACTTCTGTATGGGGTGATCGCAAATAAATCGCCTCCATGTCGCCCTGTTTCTTGCCATTTTGCCACCTTCCCCCCAGCTTATACCTCACTGCTGCATCTCATTCTTCGTCTCCCCCTCCCTCTTCCCCTCTCCACCTCACTCACATACACTCTTCTCGTTAGTTTTTCACCCTCTATCCTCTCCCTATAGCCAAACCACCTCAAAATATTTCTCCTAACGCTTTCAGACACATGCACATCTACATTACAATGCTCTTTCATTTCCTCATTTGTCAGTCTCTAAGTAACTCGACATGCTCCTCTCAAATAACTCATTTCCATTGCTGTCACCCATGACTTATGTTCTTCCACCAATGTCCAAGCTTCGCTTTCATACGTTAGAGAGAGAATCACAATACTATCATGCAGCGACTTCTTTACTTCCATGCTCACTTCCCTATTTCTATAGCACTGCTTTCAATGAACCCGCAGCCTTTCTTCCCTGCAGCACCATTTCAGTCGCTTCATTGTCCAAATTTCCGTCCTTATTCGTCACTCAACCCAAATACTTAAATACTTACACTTTCTATTCTCCATTTCCCCACTATCTAGCCTCAGTGTAGATTCAAAGGCTTCAGTTCTCTCAAAGACCAGAATTATACTCTACCCTTTAGTCACCTTAAGATTCTGTTTCTTACATACTCTCCCAAAGCCCATATCCCCTTTGGCCCTGTTCCTCACAGAACCACCAATCTCTACCTCTACTGATATATCCCCATTTTGTTTTCCCGGTTACCATCTCCTTACAAACTTCCGTAACAAGGGTGGCACCTGTTGTTATATCAAAACTGAATATGCAGTTGACACTTTTTTAAACTTCACTTCAGCAAATTTTGATTACTCACTGTATAAACTAAATTATCTAAATGTTACCAAATATATCTATGTAGTCTATCGCTTCCCCCATGCTTCTTCAGAACCCAGTGTATTTGACTCCATATCCACACAGTTGAGTAACCTTAACCTTGACCTTAGCACCGAAATTACCAATTTGTTTGATTTTAAAGTACATAATGTTGAATGGTTAATGCATTCTGCCAGGACTGACGATGCTGGTCTAGAGTGCGAGCTGTCTGCAGAATCCTATAATGTCACGCAGTTGGTAAAACAACCAACCAGAATTCCAGATAATCCTGACTATAATGCGCATCTCTTGGATATAATCTTGACAAATATTCCAGATCAGTACAGGACAGAAGTACCGTCACCACTTGGATCATCTGACCACAATCTCATGAAAGCCTCATTAGTTAACCCCCCCAAAACCTCCCCGTTCTGAACCTGTCAGGGTGACCAGATGGCACTTTGATAGGGCAAACTGGGATAGATTTAGAAATTATCTTGCTGGTATTCCACGGCAGTCTTTCTTCTCTAGTAATGGCAATTCTACCCAGTCCCACATTAATGACTTAGTACTAGCTGGTATGGATTTATTCATACCAAGTCAGCAGTTCACTAAAAGATCGAACTTTCCAAAATGGTTTGATAGCAACAGTGCCAGAGCAACAGCCCAAAAGTCATTAGCATATAACTTTTACTTAAAATAAAAAACATCTGTATCACCCTCTCAATTTAAAATTGCTAGAAATCATGCAAAAGCTGTACTAAATCTAGCTAAATCAAACTTTCTTCAAAATCAAGCATCAAAACTACTTAACAACCCTAAAGAATATTCTGGTCAACTCTTAAGTCTTTCAATAATAACTTTAAGAAGTCATCATCCATTCCCCCACGAAAATCTTCAGATGGCAACATTACAAATGACCTACGTGGGAAAGTGAACATCTTTGCCAGGACATTTGCCAGAAATTCTACCAGAGAGGAAATCAGCCAAAATGTCCCAGGACTAGAACTTGACTCTACCGAAATTTTTCCACTTAAAATATTGACAAGATACATAAAATCCGTCTTAGACAATTTACCAACCAACAAAGCTCCAGGCCCAGATGGAATTCATCCCATTGTTTCAGAAAAGTGTTCCCCAGAACTTGTCTCTGTTCTAGCTAAATTATTCATACCATGCATACATACTCCTTCATTCCCTGATCCATGGAAAGAAGCTAATATCCACCCAATTCGAAAGAAAGGAAGTTCCTCTGACCCCTCTGATTACAGACCAATAGCTGTCACATCTTCTCTTGGTAAAGGATTTGAAATTTTAATTGCTAAGCACGCAGTTGAACATCTTGAATTCAACAACTTAATTAACGATAGACAATATGGTTCTCGCCACAAAAGATCCACCGTTGACATATTCAGTCTCCTGACTCATACCATCCATCAACCCATTGACCAACATGGAGAAACTCATGCAGTAGCCAATGATATTTCTAAAGCTTTCGACAGAGTATGGCACCGCTCCCTGCTGTCCAAACTCCCTTGCTATGGACTAACGTCTTTTGTTCCTCTGCATATCTCATATCTCAATGACAGAAAAATAAGAGTAAATGTAGATGATGTATATTCCAGTGTATATTCCAGCTTCCACACAATTAATGCCGACGTGCCACAGGGATCAGTTCTGGTGTCAACCCTGTTCCTGGTTCATAATAATGAGTTCTTATCTTTCACCTATAATCCCAGATGACTCAAGACTTCACAGTTCATTCACACTCAAAGACTCATTTACAAAGTCTAATATCTCTAACTCTCAACTCAGTACAGCCATCTCCATAAATCAAGACTTATGTAAGATCAGTGAATGGGGAGTAAAACAACCTTGTCTCATTTAATGTTGGTAAAACCAAATATATACTGTATACTTTCAGATAGATAATGCCAGATTCGCGTATTACCTTCAGTGCTACTAATAATCCCATCTCCAAAAGTATTGAAATTTTCTGTGTCTCACTTAACAATGTCCTCAGCTGGACCTCTCATGTCAGATCACTTGCTGAAACCGCCTCAGAGAAATTTGGATTATTGTACAGAGTCCGTAACTTCTTCACCGACGAGCAGTTAGCCATAATTTGTAAGAGTCAAGTGCGCTCTCAGCTTGAATATTGCTCATCCTTGTAGAGTGGATGTGGAGAGTTTACAATAAAACAACTAGACAAAATTCAGATCAAAGGTGTTGGAATTATTACACTCTGTTCCATATAAAGTGGCGGGAGAAGCTACGCCCAAGTCCTAGTCGAACACATGTGAACCTACAAAGGGATAAAAGTGATCTCACCTGACTCTTTCTCCAGCCTACTCTCCTGGGAGAGAGAGAGAGAGAGAGAGAGAGAGAGAGAGAGAGAGAGAGAGAGAGAGAGAGAGAGAGAGAGAGAGAGAGAGAGATTTGAACTGTTTATTGTCTAATATTCAAATATTCCAATCATATTTTATTTTCTGACCTAATATTAATTAATCCAACATCCAATCCAAACATGAATTTGTGTAATTTGAAGGCATTATTATGTGTTCTATCCTGATTTGCAAACCTAAGAAAATCAATTCATCGCGAAATGGCGAAACGTTATAATTATTAAAATATTAGTCATATGATTTGCTGAAAATAACTTTTATCAAGATAGAGTTATATTTATATTAAAAAAAAGGTGAAATATCCATTACCCCCCCCTCTCTCTCTCTCTCCCTTCTCGTGTGTGTGTGTGTGTGTGTGTGTGTGTGTGTGTGTGTGTGATGAATAGGAAAAGAACATAAGAACATAAGAAGAGAGGACAACTGCAGTGGGCCGGTTGGCCCATGCTAGGCAGCTCCCAGAAAAGTAACCGAACTACCACAACGAGACAAGGATAGCAAAGAAGGAAGCTCTCCCCCGCCCTCCAAACCCTCCAGCCGAAGCCGGCAGGAAAAAGTCAGAAAGAACACCACACAGTATAGAAAAACTTGCGTGGACATTTTACAGGAAAGTGTGAAAGGAGAATAGAGACTATCACAGTGTAACCTGGAAAGGAAAAATAATGAATTAGTATTGGTTATAAGATTTTTTTTTTTTTCTATATCCACCCCTTATTTGACATATGCTTATCTAGCCTATGCTTGAAACTCTCAATGAAAGAGGCAGCAATTCCTTTACTATGTAGCTTATTCCATTCGTCTACTACTCTATTACCAAACCAATTTCTACCTATTTCCTTATTGAAACGGAATTTTTCTAGTTTGAAACCATTATTTCTAGTTCTATCCTAAATGCTCACTTTAAGTACCATGCTAATATCTCCCTTATTTATACCCTTCATCCACTTAAACACCTCAGTTAAGTCTCCCTTTACTCTACGCCTCTCTAGCGAATGCAGACTTAGTCTTTTCAGTCTGTCTTCATATGACAGGTTCCAGACGTCATGTATCATTTTTGTCATTCTTCTCTGTACATTTTCTAACGAATTAATATCCATTCTATAGTAAAGACACCAAAATTGTACTGCGTAGTCTAAATGTGGCCTTACTAATGCTAGATAAAGTTTCAGTATTACTTTAGATGATCTATTGCTCACGCTTCTCGAAATAAATCCTAGGACCCTATATGCTTTATTTCTCGCATTAATACACTGTTGTCTTGGTTTAAGGTCGTTACTAACCATAACTCCCAGATCCCTCTCGCATTCCGATTTGCTAATTTCTTTCTTATCTATGTTGTATTTAGGGTCTCCAGTGGTCTTGCCTACGTCCAGTACTTTACATTTTTCAACGTTAAAGTCCATTTGCCAAGTTTTAGACCAACTGGACAATGTATCGAGGTCTTTTTGTAAGTTATGGCAATCCTCAGTCGAATCAATGATACGCCCTATTTTTGTATCGTCGGCAAATTTGCTGATGCTGCTATTGACTCCTAAGTCTAGTACTTGGATGGGTGACCGCCTGGGAACACCAGATGCTGTTGGCATAACGTTCTCCCTACGTGTCAAGTGGGGTTGGTGGAGGATTAGTGCCCCTCCCTGTAAAACAATTAACTCTAAGCCCTTGGCCACCCCGTTTGGGATACGTGGCGTCTGGCAATGAATGAATGAATAATAAGGGACCGAGTACTGAACCCTGTGGTACACCGCTAGTTACTAATCCCCAGTCCGACTTAGTTCCATTTATTAATACTCTCTGCTTTCGTCCTTTCAGCCAGGATTCTATCCATTTTAAGATATCGCCGTCTATACCGTGTGCTCGAACCTTTCTAACTAACCTTTCGTGTGGGACCCTATCAAAAGCTTTACTAAAGTCCAGATAAATAACATCGTAAGCTTTATCGCTAGCTACTGCCTCATAGACCTCGGAGTAGAATGACAACAAGTTTGTGAGGCAGGATCGTCCTTGCCTGAATCCGTGCTGACTTTCGTTTATAAGATTAAATCTTTCTAAGTGTTCTCTAATCTTATTTGCCAAAATTGACTCTAACATTTTTCCTGCAATTGACGTTAGACTTATCGGACGATAATTCGACGCAGCTGATTTATCACCCTTTTTAAAGATGGGTACTACGTTTGCGGTCTTCCACGCCTCGGGAACTTCTCCTGAACTTAAAGAGTCATCAAATAATGTTAAAAGTGGCTGACATAATTCTTCTTTGGTTTCTTTTATAATTTTTGCATATATTTCGTCCGGACCTGGCGATTTTTGAGGTTTTAACTTATTAATTTCTTTCAATACGTCCTCCTTACTAATGGTTATTTTACTAAGAATATTTTCCGTATTCTCATCGTAAATATTTGCTGCTTGAGGGACCAGGTCTAGATTTTCCTTGGTGAATACTGATATGAAATAATTATTTAGGATGGAGCACATTTCTTTATCTTCACTGGTAGTGTCACCTGATTCTGTTCTGAGTGGTCCTATCCTATCTTTATTTTTCGTACGGTACATTTGATAAAAACCTTTAGGGTTTTCTTTCGATTCACTAGCAACCTTAATTTCATAACTTCTCTTTGCTTTTCTTGTCTCCCTCTTTACTTCTCTATTTAAAATCGCGTACCGGTTACATAAGTGTTCCTCTCCACGTTTTATTTTTCTATATATTCCTTTCCTTTGGCCTATGAAAGATTTTAATCTGTTGTTTAACCATCTTGGTTCTGAATTATTCGTTCTAAACGGTTTTGAAAGGATATATCTATCTTGGCCTCCCTGTATTATATTTATTAACTCGTTATATTCTCACTGGTCGGACGTCTGCTTGGTACTGGAGCTGAGTTAATTCCCGTCACCTGGACTACACTCCCATCTACCACCTCCCCCCTCACAGACACCTGACGGACATTCCCATGTGTTTCCTGCCCCTCACCTATGACCTGAGGTTCCCCACTGACCTGGCATTCCCTCAAATAGCTAATCTCCCTGTGGAATACCGTTCTAAAATAAGCTCTTAAGCCATCGAAATCTCCTAGAGGAAAATTAGGAACGGTGGAGGTATTTTCAGTGGAACAGACATCCCAAATAAATTTGAACTTGATTTCTTCATGATCGCTATTACCAAGTCGTCCACCAACCTCTATATCACTAATGATATTTTCTTTATTAGCTAAAACCAAATCTAGTATATTATTACCTCTGGTGGGCTCCCTGATATACTGATAAAGGAAATTATCCTGTACTACCTCTAGAAATTCCTCTGACTCTGCATCCCCTGTCTGATTTCTCCAATCTATCCTTGGCAGATTAAGGTCCCCTACAATTATTACTAAGCTGGACTGTGATGCTTTCCTAATTTCCTCCCAAAGGTATTTACTATCAGCTCGACTTAATTTTGGAGATCTGTAATTTGCTCCTAAGACTAATTTCTCCCTATTGTTACTAATTTCAACCCAGACACTTTCTGTGTCCTTATTTACTTTAATGTCTGCTTTATTGTAACAGTTTAATGAATCATTTACATAAATAGCTACCCCTCCCCCCTTTCTTCTCTGACGGTTTGATACAAAAATATTATAGCCTTTTATCTGATATTCTGCTAAAATTCTCGAGTGTCTGTATTCATCCAAGTTTCACTAATAACGGCAATGTCTATTTTTTCTGTACAAATTAAAATTCTCAGTTCATCCATTTTATTACGTAAACTCCGGCTGTTTGTGTAGTACACTTTCAGATTATTATGAGTAGTTATGCCTTTACGTTGGGAGTTACTGTTATTTATTTCATTACTAACCGAGAAACTCTTTACTTTACTAATATAACAATTTTTTGTACTATCACTTATCGCCCCTCTATCATCGCTTGTTCTGTCCTCTATCATCGCCTGCTCAATTTGAGGTGCCTGAGTGGATGTATCTACACTAATGGTTGAACTTTTGTTCTTAATTTTGCAAGTCTTGATGCATCTATCCAAACATGGTAATAATGATTTCTGAGTGTAGTTGCTGCAACTTCCTGTACACCTACTTCTCAACCTCGAAAAAATCCCTCCAACTCCCTATCTATCATTCCAGCTAAAACAGTAACTCCCTGCATGCTAAGATGAGTCCCATCCCAACTATACAAGGCACTTCGTCCATAAAACCGGTCCCAGCTGTCTATGAAAGGTATTGCATTATCTTTGCAATACCTTTCAAGGCGGCAATTAAACCCTATTGCTCTGCTCAACCACTCCCTTCCAACCCGTCATCTGGGTAAAACACCGAACACTACAGGGGTTCCTCCCCTCTCCCTAACTTTCTCTAACATCACCTTATACTTCTGCCACAGTACCTCACTCTTACGGCTACTAATATCATTGGCTCCTACACTGAGGCACACAATGGGTTTGTCACCACCATCCTTCATGATATATGAAATTTTTTCTTATCACATTAGCCACCCTGGGCCCTGGAAGACACACATGTTTAGCGAGTGGCGTATACATGGCTCTGTTAAGATATTTCACCTGGGAGTCTCCAACAATAACAACATTTTTCTTACCTTTCTTGTTCTGATTATACTTACCTGTACTGGAAGTTCTCTCACCGTCCTTCTCCTCTACTTCCCTCTCTGCCATCCCTTCACATTCGTCCCGTAGTGCGTCGAAGGCATTAGTGGTCTTAACTTCCGTTTGCTTCTTAAGAGTGAACTTCGTTGCACCCTTGTTAACTAGTGTCCAACCTTCAGCCTTTTTCTCTTTCTCCTCCAACATCTCCTCCAACAATTTCCTCATTTGTGCCTTCTCCTGCCTGAGAATTTGTACCTCCCGCTTCAGTTCGAGAAGTTCCTCCTTTAATTCAAGGTAGCTCTTTTCAATACCTGCAGTGGGGACACAGCTCTCTGCCGAGGAAGCCATTACGCACAAATTCACACAAGGTAGCACAGCACTATCACGGGTCACTACGGGTCACCACAACACACTAGCACAACACTTTCACGGATTACTAGCACAGCACTATCGCTGATCACTACAACACAGTAACACAGCCACTATCGACACACTAACACAGTTTCTCTCCCTCTCCCTCCCCACCCTCTCTCTTTGTTCTTTCCTCCTTCCCTCCCCCCCCTCTCTCTCTCTCTCTCTCTCTCTCTCTCTCTTATATATATAATATTAAACAATGCATGTATATGGCTTATATTTATATTTACAACTCTTATTTACAATAAGTATACACAAGACACCTCACACAACACTTGTTTATTCATCTTCATCGCTGCTGGACTCGTTCGATATATGGATAAAATTTTCTACCATGTGGTTTACAGCTATGTCATTTCTCATAAATTCTTCTGCTATTTATTTATTTATTTATTTTTTGAATGTGCCACACACTTCTGCCAGTTTTCTGCTGTTACTTTTTCTATCGCATTTCTCGTCAACTCTTCGATCACTCGTAATTTCTGAGAAGAATTTGAGTTTCTCTTCCTCACATCATCCTTGACCTGAGCCCAAATCAGCTCTATGGGGTTGAGCTGGCAATGATAGGGAGGAAGCCGCAGCACCTGGTGACCAGGATTATTGGCGACTTCATCAGTTTCAAACAGTTGCTTGTCTTTTTTTTTTTTTCTCCACTTGGTGTAGCAGCTCAGCCTTAGTGTGCAGAGGGTTATGAGGGAGGTTGTTATCAAGAAGCCACTTTATAATTTCTTGTTTTTGTAAGCTCTGTGTTGGTGCTTTATTTATGATTTTGAGTGGTATGATGCGTTGTCCATTATTATAAGTGACCTGGGCGGGATGTTGGGAAGCATCATCAAGGGCGTTTCAGGAAATGCTGCATGTGACCTCAGGGCAAAAGCTCCACCCATCTTGACCTGAAGCCAAACGCACACCTGAACCAGTACTGGTCAGCAGGTGCTCCACTCATGCATTCCCTCCTTCCTCTTCTTTGTTACCATTTATCTCAAGCTATACTCACACAAGAGTCCCAGCATGTTCCACATATTTTTATAAGAATTGTCGATATATGCGCCTATGTGTGTGTGTGTGTGTGTGTGTGTGTGTGATGAATGAGAAATTTTGAAACCGGTCTTAAATAGTTTTTAAATATTAATATAACAATGATGTAAGTTGCTAATAGTCACACATAAGAACATAGTGTAAGAAGAGAGGATAACTGCAGTAGACCTTTTGGTCCATGCTAGGCAGCTCCAACAGGAATAAGACTAATCTACGAGAATAACACAAGGATAGCACAGAAGAAGGCTCTCCACTGATACTAAAGACACACACACACATGCACCTACACCTACACGCGCACACACACACACACACACACACACACACACACACACACACACACACACACACACACACACACACACACACACACACACACACCGCTCGCTGGCGCAGTGGTAACGTTCTTGCTTGCCATCTGGTAGACGGGAGTTCGCGCCTTGCTCAGGTTGTGAAAAGTTTCACTGACGAAGTGGGTGGTCACTGTCCCCCTTGAGCAAGGGGACGGGTGTGTGCGTGTGTGAAGGTCACAGCCTTGCCCTTAGATCGGACTATATGAGCTCTCAGCTCCCTTCCACGAGGGTAAAAGCTGACGATCACGACCATCAAGTGATCCTGACCGACCCGGTGAACACACACACACACACACACACACACACACACACACACACACACACACACACACACACACACATACACACACACACACTCTTTCTCTCTCTCACTCTCTCTCTTTTTCTTTCTCTCTCTCTCTCAGGAGAGGAAGGTGAAGGGAGGGGCTGGAGGAAAGAGGGGGATAATCCTTCAAATGTCACCTGCGTTCTACGTTTGACCCAGACTTGGGAAGGAAAATACAGGTTTCTCTCCGCCAGTTATATGGAACAGACTATAGTAACCCTGCTGTCATAAATAAACTTCCTCCCCTACAAATAAGAAGGAATGATACCTCCCCTGCTTTATTTTATAGATATTTTTATGGCAAATGCTGAGACGAAGTTGCGTCCATGGTGCCACCTCTCCATGCCTTCCCTCGTGCTACACGGGCATCTGGTAGCGCTCATGACTGGAATGTCACTCAGCCATATTGCAGAACTTCTGCCTATCAGAATTCCTTTATTCCCAGAACTGCATCTCTCTGGAATTCGCTTCCCTGGAGTTGTTTCCCCCGAAACTTCAACCTACGGCTATTCAATTCCAACTGTTGCAGATTTTTTATGAATGGAGGAAGCCAGAAACCTGGTGTATGTATTATCTTTTTTTATTCATTTGTTTTTCCTTCCTCTGTTCTGTTATTGAAAAAAAAAGTCATTCGACAAGCCTTGTAGTTCCCCTTTGTCTTCACTAAATAATTCAGTATCATCTGCAAATGAAACGCAGAGAACTAGGGCCCCGAGCTGTCGGTGCAAAGCATCGTTCGGTATGCCTCCACCAGGCCTCGCACACGGGCCCAACATACAACCTCCATGACCTTGCTGACCTAATCGGTTCATTGTCCCTTCATACTGTATCACTGAGAAATGTTTAGTCGATATCCATTGAGGAGTTCAGGAAATATTGTACCCACAAGGATAAGCTAAGTTGACCCCGTATAACCTTCATCTCTGATCCCTTGACCTAACTGACCTAATCAGCTCATCATCTACTCATACATCATCACTAACAAAAATTTGGTGGAAATTAGTCAATGGGCTCAGGAGATATCGCACCCACAATAGTCTTATGGGTGCTCGTCCCCAAGGATACTCTAAGTTGACCCCTTATGACCTTGACCTTTGATCTCTTGACCTTGCTGACCTAATTAGTTTATCGTCCCGTCATACTTTATCACTAACAAAAATTTGGTCGAAATCCATGAGAGGTTCAAGAGATATCGTACCCTCAAGGATAAACCAAGTCGACTCCATATGAACTTGATCACTGACCCCTTGATCTAGCTGACCCAATCAGTTCATCATTTCATCCTGCATTACTGACGAAAGTTTGATAGAAATCCGTCAATGAATTCGCACCCACGCACGCACGCACACACGCACACATGGACGGACAGACCAATCACTTAATGCCTCATGCACCATAGGTGGGCGGAGGCATGACAATAAAACAGGAAGTTTCCAAATGCTGCCTTCCCTCGTTATGTCCTCTCCAACATCTACTGCCCTACCTTGTATCTCTTTTAAAATTCCACCCATAGACAAACTGAACAACCGTGGGAACACGACACATCCCTGTTTCAATCCTACATTCAGACAGAAAAACTCACTCATTTCACCATCCACACTCACTGCAGACCCAGCGCTCTTTGCATTCTTTTCACGGCATTCAACAGCTTCCCATTTACTCCATATATATTTTATATTTTATACCTTCCTTGTCTATCCACTCTGTCATATGCCTTCTCCAAATCCATTAAGGCAGCATACAACTTCTTTCCCTCCTATAGAAACTTTTCCACTAAATACCTTAGGATGAATAATTGATTTACAGAACCTTTTCCCTTCCTGAAATCTCCCTGTTCTTCTCCAACTAATTCCTCTGCTATTTCCCTAACTCTGTCAATGAGTATCCCACAATATACTTTTCCAATTACAAGGACAAAAAGAAGACATGCGGCTATGAATACTGTACACATCATTTTCCCTCTTTTCCCTAGTACAGGGGGTAATTATTATACCTGACTTCCCATCCTCTGGAACACTATCTTCCTCCCAGGCCAATCAGTACATCTTCCATAGCTGTTCTACTACTCTCTGTCCCATGTGCTAAAGCACTACACCACACACTTTTTCAATTCCTGGGGCTTTCCCTATTTTGACCTTCTTCATTGCTTCCACTACTTCCATCCTGCTTTTTTTTTTTTTTTTTAATGCTAGAAAGAAGGAACCAAAGGCTAATGAGCCTGCAAAAACTGTTCCTTCCAAGAGAAAAACAAAATACCAGAGAGAGCCAAATTCAAGATCCAATCATTTCTTGATGCCTGGACACACTGCTTTTGATGGACTGGAGATCATAGCTAGCAGGAAATACAGACAGAGGGAGACAGTTCTAGAGTTGACCTGTCGCATAAATGAAGGACTGGGAGTAACGGTTAACTCTTGCATTAGAGAGTTGGACAGAAGAGGGATGAGTGTTTGCTGCTAGACGGGTGCTACGCGCCCATCGTAGAGGTGGAGGAATGCAAGCAGACAGTTCAGAGGAACAGTGACCATTGAAGTAGCGATAGAAAAGAGATAAAGATGCAACAGTGTGGCAAAGGGACAGAGGTTGAAGGAAGCCAGTAAGAGAAGGAGAGTTAATGAGACGAAAAGCCTTTGATTCCACCCAATTGAGAAGTGAGGACCCTCCCCACACATGAGAGTTGTACTCTACATAGGGGCGGATAAACCCCTGTATAGAGTCAACAACTGTGCAGGGGTAAAGAAGGAACGGAGTCGGTTTAGCACACTTAATCTCTTGGAAGCGGATTTTACAAGAGATGTAATATGATCTTTCCAAGATAAGTCCCGAGTAAATGAAACCCAAGCATGTTCAAGGATGATGAAGGATTAAGCTGAATAGTACTAAACATTAGTGGGTACACCTGTGGAAGATTTTGTCGGGTTGATGGGTGTAAGAACTGAGTCTTTGATGCATTAAAAACAAGATTATTTTTACCACAATCAGAGATAAAAGCGAAGTCAGACATTAGGCGTGCCATAGCCTCATCCCTTGTTTGTTGAAGTAACTGCTGAGATGGACGTTGTGGGAACCGAATGGAAAGGTGAAGGGTGGAGTCATCAACGTATGAGTGGATAGGGTTAGATGTACAGCTTAGAAGGTCATTGATAAATAAAAGGAAGAGAGTTGGTGATAGGACAGAGCCCTGAGGAACACCACTATTGATAGACCTAGGAGAAGAACGATTGCCGTCTACAACAGCGGCTATAGAACGACCAGAAAGGATGTTATAGATGAAGGCACAGATAGAAGGATAGAAACAGTAAGAGGGCAGTTTGGAAATTAAAGCTTTATGCCAGGCTCGATCGAAAGCCTTTGAGATGTCAAGTGCACCCTCTTATCATCTTCCATCTCCCAGCCATTCCCCAGCCACTTATACTAGCGTTTCTTTCAGTCACTTTGTTTAACAGTTCCTGAAAGTGTTCTCTCCATCTGCTCACTTTTTCTCCCTTCCCCACCAGCAATCTACCATTTTTGTCTTTGACTCCCCTACTACCTTCATTATCGCCCTGTCTTGCTCTCTTGACCTCCTCCTAGAACATTTTCTTATATTCTCTCCACTTTACACTCAAATTCCTTCCAAACTCTACATCCACTCTCTCCTCATTCCCTTACTATTCTTTTCACTTCTCTTCTCTTCGCTGCATATAACTCTCTACTCTGTCTCTCAAGTTCTCAATGCCCCTGCTTCCCAGCAACTCACTATATGCTTTCTTCTTCTGCGCCACAGCTTGTCTCACCTCTTGAACCAACCATGCTGTTACTTGCACCCCCTTTCGTCTTCTCTACACCCAATACACCACCTCATATGCTGCACAGGTTACTTCTGTGAATACATTGGATGCACCTTCTATCCTCCCCTCCCTCCTATTTGCTCCAGATCATTTCTACCCAATCGCACCTTTACTTCTCTTTTATTTTATTTTATTTTTTTTCCCGCAATCTTTCTACTCTCTTTGTATGGAATACTTCCTCGTCTTCTTTTCTCCTTCTATCCATCCAGCTCATTTGTACCTTCACCCTCGCTACAACCTTAACATTCCATATTTTTACATTCATATTTATTGTCAAAAACACCCTTTCACTCCTCTCAAACTTTTCCATGCA
Organism: Coenobita brevimanus; assembly: GCF_032717465.1. Classification (NCBI taxonomy): domain Eukaryota; kingdom Metazoa; phylum Arthropoda; class Malacostraca; order Decapoda; family Coenobitidae; genus Coenobita; species Coenobita brevimanus. The sequence continues at coordinate 1,355,861 of NC_137009.1, forward strand.
TGTTTTCACACTTGCCCAGAACGCATCTTTCACTCTGCTTGTACGATCTTGTGTCGGCGCATATACACGCAGTCGCCCATGCTTATATTCCTACTTTCACATTAATTCACTAGCAGAAATGCGTTTCCAAGACACTGGGTGTTTTATGGCGACTCCATGCCTTCATTAGCCCTGCGCAACTGTTGACTTTGTTCAGGGGATTATTTTCCTCTGTTCAGAGTTCAGCTCTCTTGTAAGGGGGGGAGGGTTCCCACATACGGGTCATTTACAGTAAGTAGGATGGAATAGCTTTTCATCAGATCAGCTCCTATCCTTTTACTCCCTTCAACCTCTTTTGCACTCCTATCTTTATTCTATCGCTATTTTAATAGTCACTAGTTTTCTTAATGTACAGCAGGCTCGTAGCATCCGTCCAGAGCTCCACTGTCACCCTTTTCTGTCGAGTTCTCTCATGCTAAAGTTTAACAAAACTCTCAGCCTTTCACGTATGCAACAGGCCAGCACTGGAACTGTTCATCAAACTGTACTTGCTTCTGCACTCCAGTCTTTTGAGCTCAGTGTGTCCAGATATCTCGCAGTGAACGAATCTTGAATCTGACTTTTCATTGTTCATTTTATTTGTATAGTCATTTATTTATTTATTATGGAAAAATCGTTGTTTGTTTGTACCCCTGCTTTCTTCTTGGCATTAAAAAAAAAATCGTTAAATGTGGCATCAACAAATCGTAAAATGTGTTCTTTTCAAACACCCATCAGGCACACGTTAGACACCCCCCCAGTGGACAACACACGCACTTCAGGCAGACGTCACACTTGTCCAAAACACGCATCCTAGAGGTTCCACTTTGTTCCTTGGCCCTCGATTATTTTTTATGAAAATTTTATAAACATCTGTACTTGCTAAGCAACAGATAAAGACAAAATAATATATTTTTAGGAATCTATTACACAGCCTCTTCACTGTACAAAAAAAAAAAAAAAAGATTGGGAGTAACGTTGTTTCCATCTTAACAAGAAAAGCCTCAAAAACCCACCTTAATCAGTACAATATATAAATAATATCCAAAACAATATATATTGTTACATCCGCTCCCAAGGAGCAAGAGCGTTTTGTTTTGAGCTTTGTGTGTGTGTGTGTGTGTGTGTGTGTGTGTGTGTGTAAGATAAAAAAGGTTTTTATCCACTTTTCACTTAACTCGATGGAAAGGTGGAAGGATTAAACAAAAAGGATTTTTCTTGTGGGGGGGGGGGAGGGGAACAGAACAAAAATCAAGGTCACACTGGTAGGTTTAATGCTGACGCAGCAAAATCTCCTTACAGTTTTCATTCAAATTACACCAACCCTCATGGATGGGTTGTGGGTAAGACAAGAATGAAGTGATTCAATTTTGACAGCAATCCGTCGCAGGCATTGTCACAGTGTCACAGGGGAAGGTCAGTATTTGACCTGAATTCGCTTGTTGGCAAAATAACTCAAACAGTGTTGATACAATTTTAACCCAACTCAGTGGAAAGGTGGAAGGTCAGCCATAGAAAAAAAAAAAAAATTGTCGTTTTCTGAGAGCAAGAGGTCAAAGGTTAAGGTTACATTGCAAAGTCAACTTAGAAGTTTTCTCTGACTGACCAAACATAATGTTATGGTTGATAATGAGGCAAGAACAATGGGATGGAAATTTGAAACAAATCGGTCTAATGTCAAAGTCACAAGCCAAGGTAAATTTCGACTCGTGTGTGTGTGTGTGTGTGTGTGTGTGTGTGTGTGTGTGTGTGTGTGCACGATATAACTAGAATGATGAGAATCTTATTCGGATCAAACTTGGTGGACAAGATGAGGATCATCAAAGAGGATGACCAATTATTTCTGAGAATAGTAGGTCAAAGATCAAGGTCAAGTCACACGTAAGTTAAGCAGTTATAGTTAAGTCAATTAAGCTTTGTGTAAGAGTTCATACCAATATACAGTAAACATACAGAAATTACGTTATGAAAACAATCGAAATTCTAAATGAAAGGTCAAGGTGTGTGGGAAAAGTTAAGCAGCTTTGATCAGATCTGAACCAGTGTTTGTGGGAAGGTTAGACAAGAATGAAGTATTCGATTTTGAGACCATCGAAAGTCAAAGTAAAAAATTTGGCCCATCAACTACTGGATGTGCACTCAGGAAAGGACAACTGGTTTATATATATATATATATATATATATATATATATATATATATATATATATAGATATATATATATATAGATAGATAGATAGATAGATGGATATATATATATATATATATATATATAGAGATAGATAGATAGATGGATATATATATATATATATATATATATATATATATATATATATATATATATATATAGATAGATGGATATATATATATATATATATATATAGATAGATGGATATATATATATATATATATATATAGATAGATAGATAGATAGATAGGTAGACATGTATATATATATATATATATATATATATATATATATATATATATATATATATATATATATATATTGCCAGACGCCTTAATCCCATTCTAGTTGGCCAAAAACAAATCGCCTCCACGTCGCCCTGTCCCCCGCCATGTCAGTGACCTACTCCCATCTCACACCCCACTCTCTCATTTACCTCTCCATTCCATCCCTCCATCTCATCCTTGGCCTCCCCTTCCCTCTCTCCCCCTCCACCTCACTCACATACACTCTCCTCGTCAGTCTCTTACTCTCCATCCTCTCCACATGGCCAAACCACCTCAATCTGTTTCTCCTAATGCTTCCTATCACATCCACATCCACGCCACAACGCTCCTTTACATCCTCATATGTCAGTCTGTCTCTCCATGTGACTTCACATACTTCTCTCAGATAATACATTTCCACTGCTCTCACACTTGTGTCCCTCCAACAACATCCAAGCTTCACTTCCATACGTTAGACTTGGTGTCACAATACTATCGTGTAGTAACTTTTTCACTTCCATGCTCACTTCCCTGTTTCTTATTACTGCTTTCACGGAACCAGCAACCTTTCTTCCCTGTTGTACTCTTAAGCACTTCACCCTCCAAAGTTCCATCTTTACTCATCACATTCCCCAAGTACTTAAACGTACTCACATCTTCCATTTCCTCACCATCTAACCTCACTGTACATTCACTGACTTCACTTCTCTCGAAGACCATAACTTTACTCTTCCCTACATTCACCTTTAGATTCCGTTTCTTACACACTTTCCTAAACTCATCCACCAAGCCTTGCAGCTCCCCTTCGTCTTCAATTAACAACACAGTATCATCTGCAAACAACAGTATAAGGAGTTTCCAAACACTGCCCTCTCTCATTAAGGCCACTCCAGCATCCACTGCCCTACCTTGTATCTCTTTTATAACCCCATCCATATACAGATTGAACAACCATGGAGACATGACACATCCCTGTTTCAATCCAACCTTCAAACAGAAAAATTCACTCAGTTCACTAACCACACGCACTGCAGCCTAAGCACCCTCATACATACTCTTCACAGCATTCAGCAACTTGCAATCTACACCATGTATTCTTAATACTTTCCACAATCCTTGTCTATCCACCCTGTCATATGCTTTCTCTAAATCCATGAAGGCCGCATACAACTTCATTCCCTTCACTAGAATCTTTTCCACTAAAGATCTAAGAATGAATATCTGATTTACACAACTTCTTCCCTGCCTAAAGCCTCCCTGTTCTTCTCCAACTAATTCCTATGTTATTTCCCTAACTCTGTGTAGTGCCAGTAAGTTAGGTTAAGATGCAATATTAGTGTAACCTAAATGTAAGATAGATATAATTTAGTAATTAAGAACAGTTTAGTATAAGTGTGGATGATTATAATCTAGTATATGTGTTCTATAAGTATAATATAAGAGTGAGTTTTGCATCGTAGAGATAAGTTAGAAGTGAACATCTATGTATTATGTAATTCGCATTATTACACCAGCCGACCACACTCCCTCCTCCCCTCCATAAAACACGCGGGTAGCGGAGTTTGGCGAACATTAAATTGGCTTAGTCCTCATAGCCTCTTGAGTAAATTGAAAGACATCTTTCGGTCTCAATCCATTTTAGTGATAGAAATGCTAATTGAGAAAGTGCCAGAAGGAGGAGAGACAGTCCATAATATTCTATGTATAGTTAACCTCGAAATATCGATCGTTGTACATTCCCACGCTGAGCTAACTGACAAATAGCATCCGAACATCATTACGAAGACTTGATATTAAGTGACGTAATCATTATCGATACTACTCAAATTTTCCCCATCGTCGTGTAATCTTTGTGAGATACGATAAGCTCTAAACTAGTCAATTCCCAAATGAGTAATGCGAGACATACTTGTTAATGTGAAAGCTATAATCGGAAGTTAATATCCTCGAATGCCATCGGACAGCTATCCGAGGTTATATAAGGCGTGGGCGAGTTGTGACTGACTCAACCACCCTCTTTCGTCTGTTTCACAGGTTAGTGTTAAAACCTCATAATTCCCCCTTCCGTTGTTTTCACACTGAAAGTTATAGAGAATAGAGTGATTAACAGTGCGTTCAATAAGTTCTTGTTTGACTCAACCACCGCCTTTCGTCTGATCCGCAGATTTTAATATCAAATCAAGTCATGATCTGCCAAACGCCCCACCACACTTACATATCATACACTCCACCCCCCCCCCCCACATTTATTGTTAGGCAAAGATCTAAATAATTGAACCTTAACCCAAGTCGAGGAGTTTTCTGTATTATAAGTCACGAGGGAAATACTGTAATCGAAGTGTATTTCATTAGTCTAAAATGGTAACCTAATTCTCGGAAGATATGAAGTATTAAGTTAGGTCATTTTGGGTCATACCATTAATTGAACAGAGTGTTATGGTAAGTCACACCACTGAGTGAAAGTGTTATTGTTGGAGAGGAGTACAGGATGTATTATTAAGTGGTCTTTATATCGTTTTAGTATCGTCCCTCCTCGAGTCCCTCAGTGACCAAGGAGAACGACGTCCAATCATAACTCGTATGGTCTTTCTGTTTCAAGTGTTGTTAGAACAATGTTAACTAGGGAAGTGAGTCTATGGATTTAAGCATTCATCTAATTCTGGGTATGATTAAAAAACATGCAATACTCTTTAGATTCGGGTTTCCAACTACTCTTCTTTGATGGCTGTGTATGGGGCGGCCCGCAAGGCATACTGAGGGGGAATAACAACTCGAGAACCTAAGCCTACCAAAATTCACGCAAACCCATTCAGTATGAAATCTAATCCTACAGTTTGGACATGAGTTGGGTAATTCATTGGTATCTATTTTGGAGCAAGGGGATAAAAACACCCCAGTTGGTTTTGGGTTTACAAAAAAAACAGGCCCGGTAATTTAATGGCAGCCACGTTGGTAAGTGAAAAGTGTTACGCTCAAGGTCAATACAGTGACGGCTAGCCAAAAAGAATATCACGCTACCACACCTCCCATCCTCCATAAATTCTAATACAACCTTGAACAAAGACAACTAGAACCTGCATTGAAACCTCACCGGTTACTAAATTCCCATTACCAGCTGACACCATTAGAATCTCAGCTTTAAATTCAGTGCACATCCTGGTGATTTACACTCCAACACTAAGTGGTGATATAAAAAATTGTTGTAAGAAGAGAGATTGTAGTGACAACAAAGTTTTTGTGGGATCAGAATCATCATAACATTACTCTGGTGTCATAACAGTGAGACATAATTAAAATTCTATAACAACACACTGGGGTCAGCGGTGAGATATTCATAAAAAAAATACGAGGACAATACACTGGTTGCATATATAAAAATTCATAGCAATGCATCTGTCTATAAGTATCCAAATATACTTTTCCTATTACACTAAAAAGACAAATGCCCATATGATTACCACACACTTCTTTTTCTGCTTTCCCTTTGTACAAGGGAATAATTATACCTGACTTCCAATTCTCCGGGACTCTACCTTCCTCCCAGGCCTATCTGTACATCTTCCACATCCATTCTACTACTATCTCTCCCCCATGCTTCAGCATTTCACCACACACTCCATCAATTCTTGGGGTACAGTGGTAAAGTGTGAGTTTTCGTACATGGAAAAACGAGGGTTTGCTCCCCGCCAGGCTAATAAACTTTGGGGGCGTTCTTCCGGCCATGTACTGCTTTGGCGGACATGAGGGTTGCTGTAGTTGAACCAATGTTGCATACTATAAAGTATGCTTGCACCCATTTGGCTTGTGTGGGCCAATTACACTTTGTTCACAGACTACACACACATCCAAAGCCACTCCAACACTACAGTTCCACTTACAAGTACTTCTCACCCTACATACAATCTCTACCAGACAGCCTAAGCCACTTGGTATAGATACATTGGCTGTATCGTCCCGAGTTCGGTCGGGATAGGCTGGTCCTGCAGTGGACACTCAAACGGTTGATGATGTGTGTGTGTGTGTGTGTGTGTGTATATATATATATATATATATATATATAGTGATTCCTGATGTCATTCTAAGACAGAAATATATAAACACATGTTGAATTCGCAATGAGTGTGGAGGAAAGGGCATTTATATAATTATGAAGTGATGGTAAAGGGAAAAATGATCCAATTCTATTCTATGTTACCATCCTCTTTACTGTTCATCGTAGCGTTTTTACTGATGGTAAACTAAACAATATTCTTAAAATACACTTTAAAATGTCTAAAGAAAAAGCAGTGAAGAGTATCAGGGATGAAAAATGTACAGTTTTTCCCATTATAGCCACTGATATTTAATATTACACTGTACTGCATAACTGTTTTGGATATGACATACTGTCTGATCACAGAATATTTATGTCATAGAATGACCTCATGAATCGCTTCCTGAATTTAGCACTTTAACTCCCGAGACACCCTGTATCCATATGCATACATGGACAGTTGAGGCACGACTGTGCATTAAAATGCATACTCCATAAAATAGTCTGCCCAATTTTTATGTTCTGATTTGTGCCGTGCCTTTTTTCTAACTAGTTTACACACATTGGTGAAAAAGATAACTAGATCTGATGTGAGAGGTGTAAGACTGAGAGGAAGACCACGAATAGGATGGATGGACAGTGTGAAGAGAGCGCTGGATGCGAGAGGGATGTCTGTTGAGCAAGGAAGAGTGGCTGTGCGTGACAGAAATAAATGGAGAGAAATTGTGAATGAATAAGTGATGACGCAGCCCTGAGGGGATATTCTCCCGCTTTTGGTCTGATCAGCTAGTCAGGTCAGGTGCGGGTAAGGGGATGGGTCTGTTATGATGTGGCAGGGGTAAACCAGTTCTGCTGTCGGGCCCTGCTGTGGATGTCACTGATTGCATTGCGCAGTTGACCCTTGTGCGTTGTGATGCAGTGAGGATCTGTCCGTTCTCCCCTTTGGGGCTAAGATGCGAATAAATGTGTTTGAATGGATGAGTAAATGGAGAGTGAGTCGTCCTGTCTCGGCTACCTCCCTTTCCTTGGGGGAAGCAGCCTAGGTATATAGATAGATAGATAGATAGTTTACACACACGTTCAGTATGTGTATAAAATAATTTCCAGCTATCCCGGTAGCTTTTGATTATATGTGAGACAGCGTAATCTTTGTATTGAAGTTCTCCCATCACAACATCTATCCGACCCGTTTCGTTTTTCTGTAGTCACTATCATCTTATGGTGCAATGTGATAGTTCTGGAAACTTAACCTCTTTAACTGAGATTTTTTTTAAACTAGTATTTTGTACGTGATTCTGAGATGATTTTATTGAGTCTCAAGGAGACCTCTTGCTGTGGAAGGGTTCATTGAGGTTATATCTAATTCGCAGTCTTATAAAAATCCCCCATAAGCATAATTATTACACTTGTGAATTTCAGTCACAGTTTACGGCACAAATCTCTTAACATTATTGCAAGTAGTTTAATAAGGGTAAACTTGCACACAGACCCGTCGCCTGCTACGCTAGGTGTCAACCCCCAACCACCTATATTCCCCCAGGGACCTATTTTCCCCGTGAATCCCTCTTTCCTCATTGACTTACTTTTCCCTCATGGGCCTGCTTTCCTCCATGGACCCATCTTAACCTATGGACCTATTTTTGCTCAAGGAGTTATTTTCCAATTGGACCTATTTGGCCCATGGACTTATTTCCCCATAGACCCTTTTCCCCCGTGGACCTGTTTTCACAATAGGCATATTTTCCTCCTTGGACTTATTTTCCACTGGGACCTATTTTCCCCATGAACCCATTTTTACTCAGTAACCTATTTTATTTGCATGGAGAAATAGCTACACAGTACATGGATCTATATTCACCCTTGGACCTACTTTCCTCATGGAACTATTATTGATAATTGTAGTCCTGGAGATAAATAATGGAATGGAACGTTATGGAGTACCATGGGAGTATAATGATGGAAGACGACTGAAGGGCAAGTGCTATGAAAGGACCTTGTGTTTTTGTAACTTATATTTTAAATACAAAGATGCACACAAATATACAGGTACAGAAGTGCTGAAAAGAGCCTGGTTCGTCACACGCTTGTAGAGAGAACGATGCTTGGGAGTATCGTGGATGTGGAAGCAGTGAGAGGATGATGCGGAGGCCTGTATGATCATATGGCTGTGGTACGCAAGAATAAGCTTAGAGGGGTGAGATGGATAAAGAGAGGGAGAGAGGAGCTGTCAGGGCGAAATACTGAATGTGGAGAAGCTAACTCAGAATTGGCAGATGAATACCAGGCTAAAATAGTAGAGGAGTTGGATGCCATAATACGACAGCAAACGGATCTGGACAACTCTTGGCATGTACATAGGGAATGTTTAGTGAGGAATGCCAGAATGGCGTCTGGTTTGGCGAGTTTAACAGATAAGATGCAAGGTACAGCATAGTGGCATGAAGAGGTTGAAAAAGCACTGGAGGAAAAAAGGAAGAACGTGGCTAGAGTGGATCCATGACAGGGACAAAAAATGAAAGAAGGGGAGAGTAAACTGAGAGTAAGAAGCATGAGAAAAGATTAGTAAAGAGGAAAAATAAGGAGGTAAATGATGATATCGGATGAAAAATTAGATCGAATTTCTCTGAAAACAAGAAAGAATATTTCGAAAGACTGATGAATGGGAATATATATATATATATGTAATCCCTCCAATATCCAACGTGATAGAGCCATAGGCAGGTCCGGATATGGTCCTGTCCGGATATTGGGCCCCAGCTTATGGACTTGTACTTATGGACCCTAATTCAGAGAAACACCTATACAACTCCCTCTGGACATGCATAGCACCTATTTAAGACCAAAATCACACCAATAAGGGACATAAAAGACTGAAATAAATGCAAAAGGACCATAAAATGAGGTTTTAGAGGTGAGTTTATACAATATTAAACATTCTGGGTACTTACAAGTCCCTGGCTCCTGGACTGGTTTGAACCGCCAGTTTGCAGTCCACAGTTAATCCTCTGCACTCTAAATTCTAATTTCTTAACACTGCACAACACTGTAAATTCCTGTGTGTTCTAGTGGTGAGGTATTGCAGTTTATTCACTGTTTATTCACAAAAAACAAGCACCTGTGGCTTGCACTGCTATGAGCATCTACTCTCGATCAGAGTTAGGCTGTGACTGTTGATGATGGCGGGGTAACAGATTTACCAGATCGAAACAGCCACATTACCAATCTCCTCAACTTTTGTTACCAAATTTAACTTTTCATTACCAAATTCGTAAAGCTAGCATTTATTCTTCACTAATTATATATACAATTGGAAATACATGTAATCACTCTCCTTATAATTAACACCATGTTGATTATTTTCACGCTGTGTAGGGTAGCAGATTAATCAGAGAGAGCAAACAATCCACCATCTCCATCCTGTGTATCCTCATACATGTGAAAAATCCATTTGGTAATGCATTATTCTGATTCATTACCAAACGAAATTTTCATTACCAAATTGGCCCACACTTGGTAATGAAAAATACCAAATGGCAACCCTGACAGGGGAGGGGGGAGGGGGGATGAACGAAGGGGTGCAGGGACCATGGTGTAACAGCTGTTCGGTGCCAGGCGGCAATTTCAAATTACCGGTGGGAAAAAAGTCAGATTTTTTTCAATTTTTTTTTTTGCAGTTTTTGGCCCATTTTGGGAATATTGTATCCCAGGACGATTATGTCCGGTTAGTGGGGATGTTCAGATACTGGGCGTTCAGATATTAGAGGGATTACTTATATATATATATATATATATATATATATATATATATATATATATATATATGGATGGATGGAGTTTGAGAGGTAAAAATATGAATAAAGGGGAGAGATATGATGAAGGATGAAGTATCTCAAATCAGATGCATGCAGATGATGCACTGCTGCTTCCAAACAGCGGATTAAAGTTTATTAGATTGGTGCAGAAATTTGTACCTATGAACGTCGTGCCTTGAAGGTAAATAAGGATAAGAGTAAAGGATGGTTATTGAGAGTGAAGGTGACTCCCAGTGTGAAGTTTCAGTGAATGGACAAAGACGTGAAACTGTGAAAATTTAAATACGTGGGTGCAATGAAATAAAAGAAGGGTAATTTTGCAAAAAGAAATGGAAAATAGAGTGCCAAAGGGAAAGAAGGTGACAGGTGTCTATGAAAGCCTTGATAAATAATAGAAGTCTGAATGTGGCGGCTGCAAGACTGCATGAAGCAGATTTTATGTGTACCGTAACATACGGTTGTGAAATTATGGTGTGGCATAGAAATGAAAAGACAAGAATAAGAGTAATGGAGATGGTACCGTTGAGAAATCGTTGTGGAGTGTGAGGAGTGGATGGGATAAGGAATAATGTGATTCGTGAAAAGATGAAAAGTAAATCTGTGGGCACCAGAGATGAAGAGAGTGTGCTTAGATGGTATGAACATGTGGCGAGATTGGAGGTAAATATAGTGATCAAAAGAGTACAGTACATTTGAGAGAATTTGAAGATGTGAGGATGCATGGTAGGCCTAGAAGATGGTGGGTAGGAATGGTAAGTGAATGTGCTGGAAACAGAGGTATAGAAGCTAACGAGGCTAAGAATTTTACAAACTACTGAGCTGGCTAGATGAATTTTGACCAGGGTCTTGCACTCCATTTTAACAAGAAGAATATTTTTTGACTTACAAGGTGGAGTTGGGATTACTGATGCTTGAATGGTGAGTGAAGGTAGTGTGGCTCATTCATTTAGGTAAACTTTGATTAGTATATTATTGCATTTTTTTTTTCTGTTTCTCTCTCTCTGGACCCAATCTCACCGGGGGTGGGAAAGCTGGACTGATGATGAGGATGATGGTATTGATGATTGTGATGATGATAATGCTGCTGATGATAATAATACTAATACTAATACTAATAATAATAATAACAATAATCATAATAATAATGGTGAAAGTTTTGGGCGTATTAGATAAAGCCAGGATTCCTGGGGCTTGAATGATGAGTGAATGGAATCGTGGCCTATTGGCCTGGGCAGACTTGGACTGTCTGGATGATGCTACTCCTCACCTTGCCCTAGAGGGGGAAAGGAGGTCAGGATAATAATAATAATAATAATAATAATAATAATAATAATAAACTGGTAGTAAATTAGTAGCATTTAAACTGAAACTTCACAGCTCGCACACCATATCCAGAAATACTGTACTAGCTTTTAATATCATCCATAATAACAACAGTTTTTCATGAGATGGATGATGATGATGATGATGATGATGGTGTGTGTGTGTGTGTGTGTGTGTGTGTGTGTGTGTGTGTGTGTGTGTGTGTGTGTGTGTGTGTGTGTGTGTGTGTGCGCGTGCGCGCGTGTGCAGTACATAATATGCTCATATTAAACCAGTTCTTATTTTTCGAAATGACGAAGAAGCGAATGCAAAAGTCAGCCTAGTTATAATCCATCCGACTCTCCCAGCCCACAAATACTTGGGAATGAAAACTCACGACTTCGATCTGTGACCTTCAGTTGCAATAGTTTAGCCCGGTTTGTACGCACATAAACGTGGTGTGATTGTTTGTCTCCACCCAAATGTTGGTTTACAGTTTTAAATTTTTGTATGTCCTTATTAATGTGTGTGGAGCGTTGGCCTGAAAATGGGGCAATAAAATGGCACATGTAACTACTGCCAAACTTATGGGTTTTCTTAAACCTGCATACCAACCTACACTAAATTCCACCCAGTCGTGTTGGAAGAGTTTAATGACAGTAGACAGATGGGCATTCCACATGTTTCCACACGACTGGTGGAAGGGGTGGCAATGGGACGTGGTCAGCTGTTAAGTAATAACGTCGACTTCATTAAGCAAACACTTGTATATGCACATGTTATGAATATGGATGACTTGTGCTCTAACTACAATATCTATCTATCAATTGTCTATTATCTATCTACCTATCTATCTGTCTGTCCATAGCTATGTAAGTTTGGTAATTTAAAAAATCTTTGTATTTAGAGAAAAAAGTCGTGTTGATAGGCCCTATACTGGTGTGATATTCAGAGCCGTATCATTCCTGACATGGAAGGCTTGTAGCACCTCATCTTCAGCGATTTATTTTTCACATTACATCTCAACATTGTACTGCATGTAATTTATTCCCCTTTAATATCAACCAAACTTTCATCAGTAACACGCAAAGGATAGCGAGGCGTAATCAAGTAGAAGAAATCGCCAAGAGGGGGGTGCCGCGGTGTTCTACTGAGAATACGAAATTTAATGTCTCCGATCTCACTCAGGCAAGCGCAGTACAGGCCTGTGTTAAGACTACATATATACGGGTGCTCTGGCCTCTCCACCACACTGACTGCCTGACCTTAAGACTGCCTCACCCGCCACTGCCTGACCATCATCTCTACTGGTATGTCTTGAGGGTGTGGCGCCGTGCTGATGTGGCCGGTGGTGTTAGTGTGGTGCCAGTGTGGTAGGTGGTGTTGGTGTGGTGCTGGTGTGGGTGATGGTGTTAGTGCGGTGCTGGTGTGGGTGATGGTGTTAATGTGGCTGTAGTGTGGGTGATAGTGTTAGTGCTGCTGTAGTGTGGGTGATAGTGTTAGTGCTGCTGTAGTGTGGGTGATGGTGTTAGTGCGGTGCTGGTGTGGGTGATGGTGTTAATGTGGCTGTAGTGTGGGTGATGGTGTTAGTGCTGCTGTAGTGTGGGTGATAGTGTTAGTGCTGCTGTAGTGTGGGTGATGGTGTTAGTGCGCCTGTAGTGTGGGTGATGGTGTTAGTGCGCCTGTAGTGTGGGTGATGGTGTTAGTGCTGCTGTAGTGTGGGTGATGGTGTTAGTGTGGTTGTAGTGTAGGTGATGGTGTTAGTACGGCTGTAGTGTGGGTGATAGTGTTAGTGCTGCTGTAGTGTGGGTGATAGTGTTAGTGCTGCTGTAGTGTGGGTGATGGTGTTAGTGCGGCTGTAGTGTGGGTGATGGTGTTAGTGCGGCTGTAGTGTGGGTGATGGTGTTAGTGCTGCTGTAGTGTGGGTGATAGTGTTAGTGCTGCTGTAGTGTGGGTGATGGTGTTAGTGCTGCTGTAGTGTGGGTGATGGTGTTAGTGCTGCTGTAGTGTAGGTGATGGTGTTAGTACGGCTGTAGTGTGGGTGATAGTGTTAGTGCTGCTGTAGTGTGGGTGATAGTGTTAGTGCTGCTGTAGTGTGGGTGATGGTGTTAGTGCTGCTGTAGTGTGGGTGATAGTGTTAGTACGGCTGTAGTGTGGGTGATAGTGTTAGTGCTGCTGTAGTGTGGGTGATGGTGTTAGTGCGGCTGTAGTGTGGGTGATGGTGTTAGTACGGCTGTAGTGTGGGTGATAGTGTTAGTGCTGCTGTAGTGTGGGTGATAGTGTTAGTGCTGCTGTAGTGTGGGTGATGGTGTTAGTGCTGCTGTAGTGTGGGTGATAGTGTTAGTACGGCTGTAGTGTGGGTGATAGTGTTAGTGCTGCTGTAGTGTGGGTGATGGTGTTAGTGCGGCTGTAGTGTGGGTGATGGTGTTAGTGCGGATGTTGTGTGGGTGATGGTGTTAGTGCGGCTGTAGTGTGGGTGATGGTGTTAATGTGATAATGTTAGGGCTTCCAGGGTTGGTATTGTTAGCTGTCTATTAGCTTTCCATAAATGAGCAAATTTTCGCTGTTAGGAATGCAAGCAAAAAATCAACAAGACTTTGATGGAAATGTTTGCCTAATCCTGGAAATTTGTAGCCCTAAACTTCACTGAGAATTTCAATAGTGATAATAATGAGTACATGTGATTCTGTGCATTACGGTTCCGTCAGCGGTAAAATGAGAGAGAGAGAGAGAGAGAGAGAGAGAGAGAGAGAGAGAGAGAGAGAGAGAGAGAGGGAGAGAGAGAGAGAGAGAGAGAAAGAGAGAGTAATGAATGACAAGATGGTGTGTGATGAGTAGGGTGGATTAAGAGATGGTGGGGGATCGGTTGATTATGATTTCATTAAATTTTCCTGGTGACTACACTGAGTGACAAGGCTAACAGTTTCCTTTAATCCAGGAAGCCATTTACCATGCTGGGTGGTAACCATATTACCAGTTGACGCCTGGTGGTCTAATGGGGTAAGGTGCTGCAGCCGGATGAAACCTGTAAGGGTTTCTATCCGAGGAGTGGCTGGGGTTTCTTGCTAATGTAATGCCACTTCGGGATGAATGAAGTTGGTCATCATCGCCTTAAATGTCGGGCTTGAGTAGCCTAGCCCTGGGTCCCGCGCTCCTGTTTTCATATGGGGGAATTTGAGGTTCGATAATGATGATGATGATGATGAGGATGGCTGTGTTTTCCAGAGAATTTTGGGACGTAGGGTGTAGATTACTAAAACCTTCTCAGAGTATGTGTAATGGAGCACAACCATCAGTGTGGCTAGACTGGATATTAGGTGAGAAGTTCAGAATATTTGTTGGGATGAAACTTGGGTGCATTTTATACTATGGCTATTTACTGTTGAATATGTGGAGAAATGAAACAGGTGAACACAAAGATCCATGGCAGGGGAATGGTGCTAAAGATTGGAGTAATGACTGGGAGCTGTTTGCCGCTGTTTTTAGATTATGCAGTGTGAATAGCAGATGTGCGCTGGAAATTACCCAGTGAGGAAGAAAACTTGTTCGTGTGTGTGAATGAGGATTATAAGGTGAATGTAGAAAGACGTGTTGATGACTGGTAAAGGCATAATAAAAGAAAGATGTTGGTCCAGAATGAATGGTACAGAAATAGACGTTATGTAGGTGTCTGAGTACTTTGTTTTGTGAGCAAAGATGTTAGTACGGAAGATGAAGTGAAGGAATATAGTAAGGGCGTTACGGCAGTGATCAACAACAATAATGTACGAATGTGTGTGAAGAAAGCATTGCATGAAATTATATTAGTTAAAGCACTAATGTACACCAAGTAACTTTGGCCGTGTGGAGAGGATGGAGAGCGAGAGACTAACGAGGAGAGTGTATGCGAGTGAGGGGAGAGGAAGGGGGAGGCCCAGAATGAGATGGAAGGATGGAATGGAGAGGTATATGAGCAAGGAGGGTGTAAGCTGGGATCAGGGCAGTGTAATGGCGTTGGACAAGGCGACATGGAGGCGATTTGTTTGTGGCCACTCCTTACGGGGTTGGGGCGCCTAACGATAGACAGATAGATAAACTAACGTACACTGCTGGAGTGTGAATGATTTTTGAGGAATACTCGTAAAAGTGAAATATGACAGCTATTTAAAATCATCAGTCTGATGGCGTACCTTTATATCGGTCTTTGCGTAGCGCGGCGAGTGTACTCGTCTTCATGACGTGTGTGTGTGTGTGTGTGTGTGTGTGTGTGTGTGTGTGTGTGTGTGTGTGTGTGTGTGTGTGTGTGTGTGTGTGTGTACCTCGAATATGTCTGATCCATATAAAAATACTTGTTTGTGAGGATGAAGGTCCCCGAAGGGCTACTTTCATTTTTCATTATTATTGAAAAAAAGGCCAAAGGTCAAGATCATATTGCAAGGTCAGTTTACCGTACTATCAGTTTAAACCAAACGTAATGGAAAAGTTGTGGGTATGGCCTGGAAGAATGATTCTGTTTGGGCAGGTCAGGGGTCGACTCAAATAAAATTTCAGGTTCTGATTCGATTTGGATAAAACTTGTTGGAACGGTTGAGGGTCAGGGAAGGACGAAGAGATTTATGTTTGAAAATAATTTCAAGCCCAGAGATTAAGGTTAACACAAACAGTTTTCATCCGATTTGAACCAAAGTTGGCAGAAAGGTTTAAAGTGAGGCAACGATTAAGATTTTGTGTTAAATAGATAAATGAAAAGTTAAGGTCACAGGACAAGGTCAGCCCAAACTGTTTGGATCCGATTTGAACCAGACTTGGTGGAAAGATTTAGTCAGAGGAGGATAATATAAACTGACTAAGAATAATTGGTCGAAGGTGAAATTAACAGGACATAGCCAGGTACTCGGCCTCTATACCAATTGCAAAGTGCCACTGTTGTGCTATCTTGCTGCTTCTTGTTCACTGTTTCATTGTTATCATCATGACTTTATTCTGTTTCCAACAGAGTCTTGAAAATATACGGTTGAGCTACCTGTATTGCAATCGTTAGCTACGTATCTACCAACGGCCTCTGCTATGATGAGGTGAATTTGCTAAAGAAAGACAAAAATGCATATAAAAATACATCATATCACACTATACTTCATATTTTGGATACCGTAAGATGATTTTACTGTCGCAAGGGAACAGCGGCTGCTTGTTGCGGTTGATGGGTCTGCTCATCAGCAACTATTATGCTACGGACAGATCTGTTACCGTTGGAGAAAAGTTATTTCTATACCTCCTCTGCTGTGCTAGGGCAAGAGGTGGCAGCGTCACGGTATCCACGAATGAGTAAGCTACATACCCGAATAATATTTCATGGACTGACCGCCTCTAGTCATCCTTATATTCACAAGTAAACACAAATTCATCAGAAAGTCTTACCAGAATTATATTTCATTGTGCAATAAACAGTTATATACTATATGATATTTTCACTCAAACATGCTCCAGGGTTAGGGCATAATATCATATACAGTAGACAGCAGGCACAAAGTTAGGAATGTGATACACATGATTCTCAGTATTAATGATCAGTGATTACTGTATCTGAAACTGCAGTCAAATTAAGCAATGTGGAAGATTATGGACAACGTATGGCAACAGGCAATTGTGACTTTTTTTTTTTTTAATGTCACAGTATGATTAAATTTCTGGTGTGCGTGTAAATACTACGAGTAAAGATAAAGCCTCCTCATACTTCCACCCTTCGTACCAGCATCACAGAAGTTGTATTTTTTAGCAAATACGGACAGTACTTAGAAATGATAACTGTAGTAAATCAAGGTAGTGTCAGATAACATGAGAGATATAAAACAATGATTAGAAGTTGATGACGCTATCTATTTTTAGGAATATTACAGTAATTAAAACATTTACGTACTTGCAGATATTAGGGAGGACACTCGTTTGGCTGAAACTCTCTATGCACAAATCGAGAGGCTCAGTGGCATAAAAAAAATTATTGATCTGTTTATTCTTTCCATTACTGTGGAAGGAAGGAGGGAAATAAATGGGGATAAGATTAATCCTACGAATGGAAAAGGGCGGGGGGAGGGAAAAAATGACAGTCATGAATAGTGATAAATGGTGGTGGTCAATGTGAGGTGAGAGAAAGAACGGAGGGTGGGGGGGGGGCTAAGTATGCTTTCTTGGCTATGCGTGTCACGGGTCACCAGAAATAATGTCGGTGTCACTGTAAGGGAAAAGAGTTTTCTTTGCCTACCTCAAGGTACTGAATATCGTGACTACCGCCTGCTGGCCGAGTGATAAAGAAGTACCAATTAGAGGGACGACCATTCCTTAAGAAAAAGGTTCATTACTGGCAGAAATGACTGAAGCTTTTTCGATCATGTAAATGCTCTCATAGGCGTGCGTTGTTGGATGTCCCAGATGGAATATTTGCATGGATTTAGTTCTGGGTGCTTAAACCGCAAAATTAATGTCTGATAAGTTGCTACCGTTACCGGTTAATGTAAAATTACATGAAACGAAGTCTTCATTGCAGTCTACCTACCTACCTATCTATCTATCTATCTATCAATAGTCAGACACCATAGTCCCAGAAGGCTGGCCAGAAAAGAACCGCGTCTGCCACTCTGTTACCTATCATTAATGTGCCCTCCCTCCAAGTCACACTGCTCTCTGATATTCTTCTTCACCCTATCTCTCCACTTTATAAAGTCCACTCACATACAGTCTTCTAGTCAATTATTCATTCTCCATTGTTTGCACTTGACCTATCCATCTCTGGGTACTTCTCGCAATGCATTCCTAAACATACACAGGCACACCACAACGCTCATTTACTCCCTCATTTGTCTGCCTCTGTCTCCATGTAACTCCACACGCTTCTCTCAGATAAACCATTTCCACTGTCCTCACTCTTGACTTGTGTCCATACAACGGAGTCCAAATTTCATTTCTATACGTTAGAGCAGGAATACAATACTGTCATGCAGCGACTTTTTTTTTTTTTTTTTTTTTTTTTACTTCCATGTTCACTTCCTTATTTCGTATCATTGTTCTCACTCTTGACTTGTGTCATTCCAACAAAATCCAGGCTTTACTTCCATACGTCAGAGTGGGGATCTCAATACCGTTATGCAGCGACTTTTTTACTTCTATGTTTACTTCCCTATTCATTATTATTGTTCACAGCGAATCGGCCACCTTTCTACTGTGCTGTACCATTTCACATTTTGGTCCACCACCATCATCATCATCATCACCACCACCACCACCACCACACTACTTACACCATCATCAATATACCGCCTCTTTTGCCCTCCTGTAGGTGAGGTAAGACTGGGTATAGAATACATGGAAAAGGAAAGAGTACGAAAGACGTACAAGTAATAAACAGCATACCCAATGAAATGGTCCACACACCCATTCATTCACTTTTCAATCCCTAGGCTTCAACTAATAGGCAGTGTGATCTTTCCACAACCAGGTTCGTAATTACCAATCAGAAATCTGACGACTGTAAAAAAAAAAAAAAAAAAAAAAAAAGAAAGCGGCGCCAGACCCATGTTATGCATTCCTTCGTAAAAAAATTATGAAACTATTTCGGTCTCTTGCCATTTCCCCAGCCTCATCAGCCTCAATTTTCTCTCTTTTTCACACACCCATTTACCATACCTATCCACCGTCTTCTTGGGCTGCCCCCCACCCCTCCTTTCACTATCAGACTCATTCATATATACTTTTTTCACCACCTAATTGCGACCATTCTCTGCATATGACCACACCAACCAAGCACACTCTCCTTAACTCCGCTGTTTATCAAGCTCCTACTCCATATCTCTCACAAATCGTATTATTTCTCATCCTAGACATTATCCACACTCCACTTTATCTTTTTTTTCAAGAGTCATCTCCACCGACCCTAACTGCTTATTTCCTTTACCAGGCCAAATTCTTATACACATGTGCCAGCATGGATGCTAATACTCCTTCATGCAATCCTTCCGCAACTTCCATGCTCAAACCCCTGCTCCGTATCAAGGCTTCAGTATTACCACAATCCTCCCTCTCCTTGCCACTACACCTTTCACATCCCCACACTCACCTCTTTTCAAGCACTGCAACCAAGGCACACAAACTCTCTCACCTGTTTAAATCTCTCTGCATTCACCACCACATCACGCTGGGAATCATTCATTCTTCCAACCATTACTCTTCGCTATATTATAATTTCGAGGCACGTCGATCAGAGACATCAGCAAAACTTCACACCAATATGCAAAGTTCCTGTTCACTATCAGCCAACAGTACAGCATCATCTGTGTGCATTCAATTTGAAATAATCCACCCTTCGCCATTCCATTTTCATTCCTCCTACCATCAACTGAACTTTTCATCCCTCGCACAACCTCATCCAAACATACAATGAGCAGCCATAAGGATACCACATACTCATGCCGCCTCCTCTCACCTTCACATTCCCTCATATACACTCGTTTCGCTAACTAGTTTATATTATTTTTCCCCTAATGACCATGCCATCTAAACTCTTTCGTTGCTGTTGTCCACGGATTTCCTTACTCCACATCCTTTATGGATCAGGTAACTGCTAACCCTATCCATTCATCCCACTCCACATATAGTTCTTAAGAATCCCATTCCCATTACTGCAACTCTCGACATATTTTTCTTTTATGTCACACCAGTTTCATGCTCATTTCTTAGCTAGGGCAACACACACACACACACACACACACACACACACACACACACACACACACACACACACACACACACATATATATATTCCATCCATCCATTGTCCAATCCTATGTCGCCCCATGAGGAGCGTAGGAGCCCGGGGCTAGGCAATTTGGTCATGATATTTAGGATGAGAGTGACCAGCCTCACTCATCCCTGAGTGGCATTACATGAACAGTTAACCCCAACCACCCTTTGGAGATAAACCTACACAGGCTCAATCCGACTGGACCACATTAATTACCCACTAAACCACCAGGTGCCACAATTTGGCTACATGGTTACCAACTATCATAGTAAATGGTTTCCTGGTGTACAGGAAACCTTTTGGCTTGTCACTCAGTGTAGAGTTAACCATAGGCAGAAAGAAAAAGAAAGAATGAAGGAAAGAAAGACAGAAGAGGGAGTGTAAAGTCACCCATGGGCAGAAAGAAAAGAAAAGAATGAAGGAAAGACAGAAGAGGAAGGAAGAGAGGAAAGGGCAGATACCCAAAGCAACACGACATCGAGTGGGTGGATGGTGAGTGCCCCACCTACCACTAATATCTATCTATCTATCTACCTATTGCCAGACGCCTCAATCCCGTTTGGGGTGGCCACAAACAAATCGCCTCCACGTCGCCCTGTCCCCAGCCATTTCACTGCCCTGCTCCCAACACCCCCCCCCCTCTCTCATATACTGTACCTCTCCACCCCATCCCTCCATCTCATCCTCGGCCTCCCCCTCCCTCTTCCCCCCTCCACCTCACTCACATACACTCTCCTCGTCAGTCTCTCACTCTCCATCCTCTCCACATGGCCAAACCACCTCAGTGTGTTCCTCATAACGCTTCCTATCACATCCACATCCACACCACAACGCTCCTTTATATCCTCATTCGTCAGCCTGTCTCTCCATGTGACTCCACAGGCTCCTCTTAAATAACTCATTTCCACTGCTCTCACTCTTGACTTGTGTCCTTCCAACAACGTCCAAGCTTCACTTCCATACATTAGAGTTGGTATCACAATACTGTCATGTAGTAACTTTTTCACTTCCATGCTCACTTCCCTGTTTCTTATCACTGCTTTCAAAGAACCAGCAACTATTCTTCCCTGCTGTACAGTTTCAAGCACTTCACCCTCCAAACCTCCATCCTTACTCATCACACTACCCAAGTACTTCAACGTACTCACATTTTCCATATATATATATATATATATATATATATATATATATGTATGTCCCGCACTTCCACTATGAGGTAGATGGCGTTACTACTTGCTCGCAGATGTGGAATGCCTGACACAGTTGACAGTTGACTGTGAGTGGGAGTGCACGTCTGTATTGGCCGAGTGATAATGGTGTTGAAAACTGAACAGCGAATATTCCTGGTGGAGCAGGTGTTCTGTAACAATGGAAAATTCACGGATACCGTGCAACAAAAGTTCGTCCAGCAATTTCCAGATGCACAGGTGTCCCACCGTAATGTTGTGTGAAATTTGATGGCCAAATTTCGCGAAACACGCAGTGTTGCAGACTCTTCCCAAACTGGTAGGCCCTCAACCTCAGAAGAAAAAGTTATTGAGGTCCAGGAAATGATGCTGAAGAGTCCAAAGAAATCTGTAAGACTGTTATCCCAACAGGCCCACGTGGCAAAAAGTACAGTGTATGACATTCTGCAGTGGAAGTTGAAGTTCTTTCCATACAAGGTGTCGGTAGTTAACCAGCTGAGAGAGAGTGATCACCAGTCCTGCATTAATTCTTTTTTTTTTTTTTTTTATACTACGAAGAATAGAACCAAAGGCCATGGGCCTGAAATAACTGTTCTTTCCAAGAGAAAAACAAAATACAAGAGAGAGCCAAATTCAAGATTCGACCATTTCGAGATGCCTGGACACACTGCCTTTTGAAAGACTGGAGATCGTAGCTAGCAGGAAATACAGACAAAGGGAGACAGTTCCAGAGTTGACCTGTTGCATAAATGAAGGACTAGGAGTAATGGTTAACTCTTGCATTAGAGAGCTGGACACAATAGGGATGAGAGTTTGCAGCTAGACGGGTGCTACACGCCTGTTGTAGAGGTGGAAGAATGCAAGCTGACAGTTAAGAGGAGCAGTGACCATTGAAGTAGCACTAGAAAAGAGATAAAGATGCACCAGTGTGGCAAAGAGACAGAGGTTAGTGGGAGCCAGTAAGAGAAGGAGAGTTAATGAGACGAAAAGCCTTTGACTCCAACCTATTGAGAAGAGCCGTATGTGGGGAGCCTCTCCACACATGAGAGTTGTACTCCACACAGGGACGGATAAAACCCGTGTATAGAGTCAACAATTGTGCAGGGGTAAGTCAGGAATGGAGTCGGCTTAGCACACCTAATCTCTTGGAAGCAGATTTTACAAGAGATGTAACATGATCTTTCTAAGATAAGTCCCATGTGAACGAAACCCCAGGCATGTTCAAGGATGATGCAAGATTAAGTTGAATACTATTAAACAGTAATGGGTACACCAGTGGAAGATTTTGTAGGGTTGATAGGTGTAAGAACTGAGTTTTTGATGCATTAAAAACAACAAGATTATTTTTACCTCAGTAAGGGATATGAGCCAAGTTAGACATTCGGTGTGCCATAGCCTCATCCCTTGTTTCTTGAAGTAGCTGCTGAGATGGACGTTGTGAGAACCGAATGGAAAGATGATGGGTGGAGTCATCAGCGTATGAATGGATAGGGTTAGATGTACAGCTTAGAAGGTCATTGATGTATAAAAGGAAGAGAGTTGGTGATAGGAAAGAGCCCTGTGGAAAACCACTGTTGATAGATCTAGGAGAAGAATGATGGCCGTCTACAACAGCGGCTATAGAACGACCAGAAAGGAAGCTATGGATGAAGGCACAGATAGAAGGATAGAAACCATAAGAGGGCAGTTTGGAAATTAAAGATTTATGCCAGACTCGATCGAAAGCCTTTGAGATGTCAAGTGCAATGGCAAAGCTTTGGCCAAAGTCCCGAAAGGAGGATGACCAGGAGTCTGAAAGGTACGTGAGAAAATCGCCAGTGGAGCGTCCCTAACGGAACCTATACTGACGATCAAAAAGAAGGTTGTGATGGGGAAGATACTTTAAAATTTTTCTATTAAAAATTGATTCGGAAAAACTTTTGAGATACAGGATGTTAAAGCAATTGGACGATAGTTAGCGGGTTGGGAATGGTCACCCTTCTTTGGGACTGGCTGAATGAGAACAAACTTCCAGCAAGAAGGAAAGGTACAAGTTGATAGACAAAGGCAAAAGAGTTTACCTAGGCAGGGTGTAAGCACAGAAGCACAGTTCTTGAGGACAACAGGATGGACACCATCAGGCCCATATGCCTTGTTGGTATTGAGGCCTGTGATGGCAGAAAATACATCATCAGAAGAAATTTTAATGTCAGCCATGAGGAAGTCAGAGGGGGGAAGTGATGGAGGAACAGCACCAGAATCTTCTAAGGTGGAACTGGAGGAGAAAGTCTGAGCGAAGAGATCTGCTTTATCAGTAGCAGAGATAGCTGCAGAATCATCAGAGTAGAAAAGAGGAGGGAAGGATGATGAGGTAAAGTTGTTAAAAAGGTTTTTGGTAAGGTGCCAGATGGAACGGGAAGAATTCGAGTTGGAGAGTTGAGAGCATTTAGTATGGATGAAATTATTTTTAGCAGAGCGAAGAAGAGACCTAGCAGGATTTCGGGCAGAAACATAAAAAAGATGTGATTCAGGGGTGGGTTGGCTCTGGTACCTTTTATAGGCCTTCTCCTTGTTGCGGACAGCATTAGAACAAGCGTGGTTAAACTAAGGCTTTCTTACATTAGTCAAAGGACATGAGAAAGGAATGTATGCCTCCATGCCTGAGAGAATAACCTCTGCAATGTGCAAGGCACACTCAGATGGCTCCTGGTCATGGAAACAGTAATCATTCCAGGGAAAATCAAAGAAGTACTGCCTGAGGGCCTCCCAATCCGCAGCTCCAAAGTTCCACAGACGATGTTTCTTTGGAGGGTCCACAGGCCATACTGGAGCGATAGGCCATAATGGAGCGATAGGACGTAACGCCACTGAGGGATGAGTGAGAATGGTCATTCTTATCTTAAATGTCAGGACCAACTTGCCTAGCCCCGAACTCCTACGCTCCTCATGGGGCAACGTAGTATTGGATGATGATGATGATATATATATATATATATATATATATATATATCATCAGCCATTACAAGTCCACTGCCGAAGAGGGCCTCCCTCAGCCTTCCCCACGAATTCCTTGACTGAACCCATCTCTGCCACATTTTCCCTGCAAATTTCTTTATTTCATCTTTGCACCTACGATCTTTCAAACGCAGTGTGTCCAGGCATATCGAAATGAATGGATCTTGAATTTGGCTCTTTGCCATCTTCTTTTTGTTTTTTCTTGGAGGGAGCAATTTGCAGGCCCCTGGTCTTTGGTTCCTTCTTCTTTGCATAAAAAACCTCTTGTCTGGACTTTTTCTGCAACGTTTACAATCTCTTGGTGTCCAGTCAGTTAGCCTCTTCCTCCATCGGTTATCTCTTTTTCTTGCTACAGGGCCTGTCCACCTCCCTATCTGTTCTTTCATAGCTTCTATAATGCCTTTGACTTTAGTCAAAGCATGTGGTGAGGATATAGAAGTCTTGAAAAGATTCACTTATCTTGGTAGTGTGGTCCATAACAACGGTCGACCAGAGAGTGACATCTCTCTTTGCATTGGTCTGGCCTACGGGGTTATGGATTCACTCAATTTGGGTATTTGGCGCTGTCGTTATTTGTGTAGATGGACGAAAGTTTCTATCCTGAAGGCACTGGTGCTCCCTGCCTTACTTTATGGCCGTGAGACATGGACACGAAACAGTGACCTTAAGCAGTGAAATGACTCCTACGGTACTACCTGTCTTTTCAGGATCATGGGATATCACTGGTTCAACTGGGTACGTAACGAGTGACTACTCCGTGAGACTAAATCGAGGCCTATTGCCCACATAATACGTCAACACAAACTCTAGCTATATGGATACGTGGCTCGCTTTCTTGAGGCTGATCCTGCTCACAGGGTGATCTATGAACGAGTTAACCCAGGGTGGAGGAGGCCAAGGGGAAGGCCATGTAACTCATGGCTGGAGCAGGTCCATCACTCCTGAAGGGAGATGCTCAGAGGGATAAGAGTTGCACAAAGGCAAGATTGAGAGACCTACAGATTAGCTTATTGCGTGCCTAAAACGCGACCACTTATGCGCATGACGTCACAGGGCCCCCCTCCGCCCACGTGAACTGCAGGGATTAAGGCGGGAAATTCATCGTCACTCTAGTAAACATTTGATTTGGTCTCCACTGGGAACAATTACTGTGAAGTATGCCGAGTAATTGTACAGTGTTTGGCTGTAATTCCAGTTACAAAAAAGAAAAAAGAATTCATTACTTTCCACCATTTCCCCAAAATTGGTGATATAAGAAGCAAGTGGGTTCATCTCTGCAAGAGAGGTGACAGAAATGATCCAAGCACGGCACGGATATGCAGGTTACACATCGAAGATTCTGCATTTCGGAGAAATCTTCAGTATGAGCTGCTCGGCCTTCCACTACCAAAAGGCCGTGTAAGGGTAAATGATGATGCAGTTCCAACCCTTCTGCTACCACTGTCAAATCACAGTAACCCTGCTTGATGTCCCTTACTTTTTTTTTTTTTTTTTATTAGCCTAACGGTATATTAGTTAGCCTACCTGTGTATTTGTCTACAGGTATTTTAGATAGCCTAACAGTATATTAGCTAGCCTGCCAGTGCAAGGTTCATAAGAGTATATTGTGGTATGAAGACAATATTGATGGAAAAAGTGTTGACGTAAGGTACCGTTGATTGGCAGTGCAGTGGCATCTTTTATTAAAGTTAACTTAGGTACTACCAAATTGTTCTCCTTAGCTTGGCAAAGCTTTGCTCTTAATGAAGGAGTTATTGAAGACTGTAACTAATCCCTTAAGTTTGAAAAGAGTCTCATGTGAACGACTACAAAAATGGAATAGAAGATATGCTACTGTAGTGAAGGGGTTAAAGGAGAAGCAATGTATTTTTCATAAGAGAGGGAGAGGTGAGCTGTTTGAATGGTGATACTGTACATTTAGCCTATAACTGAAACTGGTTTACTGTTTAGCAGAAAAACTGACTGCTATAAGATGCATTTTGTTAGTTAAGGTAAGTTATTTCAGAAAATATACAGTATTACAGTTCAGGTCACAAGAATTTCATTTA
Source organism: Coenobita brevimanus (assembly GCF_032717465.1). Lineage (NCBI taxonomy): Eukaryota > Metazoa > Arthropoda > Malacostraca > Decapoda > Coenobitidae > Coenobita > Coenobita brevimanus. The sequence goes on from NC_137009.1 coordinate 1,382,477, forward strand.
CTGTCTCTGTCTTTCAGCTTTAAAGTTTTAAAACTGATTTATTGGACGGGATGTCTGTTGAGCAAGGAAGAGTGGCTGTGCGTGACAGAAATAAATGGAGAGAAATTGTGAATGAATAAGTGATGACGCAGCCCTGAGGGGATATTCTCCCGCATTTGGTCTGATCAGCTAGTCAGGTCAGGTGCGGGTAAGGGGATGGGTCTGTTATGATGTGGCAGGGGTAAACCAGTTCTGCTGTCGGGCCCTGCTGTGGATGTCACTGCTTGCATTGCGCAGTTGACCCTTGTGCGGTGTGATGCGGTGAGGATCTGTCCGTTCTCCCCTTTGGGGCTAAGATGCGAATGAATGTGTTTGAATGGATGAGTAAATGGAGAGTGAGTCGTCCTGTCTCGGCTACCTCCCTTTCCTTGGGGGAAGCAGCCTAGGTATATAGATAGATAGATTCACTGCTGTGTCATGAAAGTAAACTGATAACCTTGGTAGCTTTCCACAACACTAAAACAGTACCAATGCTCATTTCATTTAAAATAATCTGACATTATAGGTGATAAAAAATGGCATGATACTACAACCTTACATTTGCTGCTCATCTTTCATGAGAATGTATATTGCTAGCTCTTAACATTACTCTAATCCCATTGTATGCAAGACAGAACAGTCTTTATAATAAGAACTGTTATTACTGCATAGGTATGTATTTTCACATAAATACTGATCAATCTTCTTGAGGTGTCATGTGTGCTATTGATTGTTTAGGATGGCATTGTACCTGTCATATTTTGTACTTGACTAGATGCAAAACTTGTGATATTGATGTGTGCCTAATGTACAGCAAAGGGATGCATGCTGTTTCTATTCAGAGAGTGGTTAGATAAATTCTGCTGCAAAATTTAAATGTAACATAGCACATTTACACAGGATTACCATATAGTCGTTGCTTATGTTAACCATTCCAAGCAGCCAATGAGAATGGTCCCTATGTTCATCACTGTTAGTGCTGGCATTTGCATATCAGATATGCAGTGAGAAAATTGAGTTCAGTTTACACTTGATTTAACAATAAAGATAGAGTGTCAGCACATTATCCCCCCCCCCCCCCAAGTCCCTGTCTCTTAACCCTGATGGGTGTAATGCACTGTACTGCTGCAGCCGGGCACTCGAATTATTTGCATTCCTGATCATATTATACCACGAAATAGTTGGATTTTTGGATTTGTTTTTATATTGTTAGAAAGCTGAGACTTTGCAGAACACGATGAAAGGTAAATGAAAGTGATATTCCGTGAAATAAAATAATTCTGGCGAGTAAGAATTGAAAGGTAGCACATAAGTACACTTGAGTCTTTTACTTTCCTGATCATATTTCACCATGAAATATTTGTATTTTCAGAGTTGTTCCGATGCCATTATAAAGGGGAGACGTTGTAGAATACGATAAAAGAAAAGAGAAAGTGCTATTGCATAAAATAAAAGAATTTCGGTGATTATAATTTGAAAGAGGGCTTAAGAATCCATCCTCACATACGATTTGTCTCCTTTTCATTTTTTAACCACGAAATAATTGTAGTTTCGGATTTGTTTTTAAACCATGAGAAGGCTGAGACTTTGTAGAACACAATGCAAGAAACAGGAAAGTCATATCGCATAAAGTAAAATAGTTCGTATTGAGTCACTCATACAAACTTAGCAGACTGGCTGAGGTGAGGGTGCTCTGTGACGTCATCACATCCCAGCTGGATGCGCGCGAGTTAAGGCCGTTTCACATCGGCTGCGATCCACGCTATGCCGCGGACGCACGCTCGCGATGTTTGCTATGTGAGTGTTCACACTAGAAGCTATGTCTGCTAACACACACTCAGTTTCTTGGCTCCAGCGATGGGAGATGGTATTCTGTGGTCCCCTGAGGAGGAGGAGGAGGAGGAAGAAGAGGAGGAATTATTAATGTTAACTGTAGCCATGAGCAATAAGAGAAAAAAGAAGTGGGTATATGAAACAAATAGGAAAAGACTAGAATGTGGTGAATATCATCATCTTGTTCAAGAGCTGGAAATGGATGAAGAGAAATTTAGACAATATGACTGTCTCCCGCTCAGTTCACTGAAGCTCTCTCACTCATAGAACAAGACATCAAGAAGCAGGACACCAGCTACAGGAAATCCATTGGTACAAGGGAATGGCTGGCCATTTGGGGACTGGGAAGGGGGAGCGCGGGGCTGCTGGCGCGAGTCCCAAAGTGACCAAGTGCGCATGCGTGAGCAAAGCTATGCTGGGAAAAATCGCCAGCCTGGCAATCGGGAAAGCTATGCGAGCGGTGTTGCAGGCATCGCTCGCATAACTTCGCATCTGGTGTGAACTGCCTCATCTAAAACAACGCAAGCGATTGAAAGCCACGTGGCTCGGCATTGCCAGCATGACGTGGCTCGCGTAGCATCGCAGCCGGTGTGAAACAGCCTTTAACCTGTAGGTCTCCCAATCTTGCACAAAGGGACCTGCGTGGGTGGAGTTGGAGGGTGCGTGAGGTTATGCGCTCCTCGGCGTTTGCCCCTTCTTGATGATGATGATGATGATGATTATGTGTGTGTGTGTGTGTGTGTGTGTGTGTGTGTGTGTAGGCAAACGCATATACTCGTGTGTGTGTGTGTGTGTGTGTGTGTGTATATATATATATATATATATATATATATATATATATATATATATATATATATATATATATATATACATTATAAAATCCATTGATTGCCTGGTTGAACAGTGATGTCACGAAGATGCCAAAATATCTGTGATCGTAACACAAGCACAAAACCGTCCGCACATCACACAAGATATTTCCGACTTTATGACACAACATACGGTTCACCCTGAAGAAGAAAAACGGGTAAATGAAAAAGTTTTCAACAACTTAATAAAAATATAGATCATATTGTTTTTTACTTTCATTTCGTTCCACTTTTACTAGAAATTGGCTACTCTGAACCAGTGGATTTGTTTCTCACTGAGGAGGCAAATGATTCGGGTTCGCAAGTACAAGAAGACAGAAATGTGGGAGCGGGCGAGAATCGCTTGTCTGTGGCAAAGTGGACGTTCATTAAGGGAGATAGCGACTCTTACAGGAGTCAGGTACAGTATAATTCACAAGTTCATGTCACGGTGCATAGAATGCGATAGTAACGATTATTTGTAAGTCATAGTACACTTAACTTGAATGGCCTGTATGTATTGTAATACATAAACACTCTGTCTTTAAACTAAACTGTACCATATTCATAAACTTCTGTAAATGTCTATCTATCTGTCTATCTATCTATCTGTCTATCTATCCATCTATTGAGAGAGAGTGTAGACTGTAGCACTAGTAGAGCAGGGCAATAGCTACCCCCAAGGTGGACAGAAAGCTGATCACAGGGAGAGCTGGAGCTTCCGTTTCATCAGTCCTCGGGACTAGTTCCTGACCATCCCCCTTGCTGAACTTTTTCAGTATTTCAGTAACACAGAGAGTAGGCCAGTATGCTCTCCAATACAAGTTTCTCTAACTGTCAACACCAAACTACATGCAGAGTACACACTACACTTCCTTTTCAAAATTTAAACCAAAATGGCGTCTAATAACCAAGCCTCGGAGTCCCCGGGGGGTAGGGGGACATAAATGCCCCCAGCATCCTCCCCTCTCCCGGTGACGACTCAACAAATTGCCTGGAACCACTGTCTGACTCACTTCATTTCTGCAACATTCGTGACATTTCCTCTAACTTTCTCTCTGTTGTGCACCACCTCTCCTCCTCAAAACCTCACCTTCTCTTCTTAACTGAGACTCAGCTGTCTGAGGCGACTGATAGCAAACCCTTCTCTGCATCCTCTTACTTCATCTATACTCGCTTCAAAGCCAAGTGTGGCTGTTTTGTATATGTACGCAATGACTTACCTTGCTCTCGTGTTCCTGAACTTGATTCTTCTGAATTCTCTACTCTCTGGCTTCGGCTTTCCTGTCATTCTCTGACTAAATATATATGTGCTGTTTACTTATTCCCCTAATTCTACTGACTATCAAGAATTCGTCGACTATCTTGCATCTACAATGGAACAAATCCTATCAGTTTCTCCTTTCTCTGAAATCTCCATTCTAGGAGATTTCAATGTTCACCACCTCCTTTGGTTCTCCTATCCTTTCACTGATCCACCTGGTGAACAAACCTACATCTTGACTACCCTTAATGACCTAGTGCAGCTTGTACAGCACCCTACCAGTATCCCTTTCTGACTTGGAGAGAGTTCCAACATACTTGACCTCTTCTTTACAATTAATCCTTCTGCTTACACTGTTAATCTTTCCTCTCCATTAGGCTCCTCCGATCACAACCTTATTACCTTAACCTGTCCTATCACTCCAGTACAGTCTGTGGACCCTCCTAAGAAATGTTGGTTGCAGCACTTTGGAGCTGCTGATTGGGAGGCCCTCGGGCAGTACTTCTTTGAAGTTCCCAGGAGTTATTATTGCTTCCATGGCCGGGAGCCATCTGAGTATGCCTTGTGCATTAAGGTTATTCTCTCGGGCATGGACCCATACATTCCTTTCTCATATCCTTTGGCATGAGCAAGAAAGCCTTAGTTTAATCACGCTTGTTCTAATGCAGTCCGCAACAAGGAGAGGGCCTATAAAAGGTACTGGAGCCAACCCACCCCTGAATCACATCTTTCTTGTATTTCTGTCCACAATCGTGCTAAGTCTGTCCTTCGTTCTGCTAAAAATAATTTCATCCATACTAAATGATCATAACTCTCCAACTCGAATTCTTCCCGTTCTTTCTGGCACCATGCCAAAAACCTTTCTAATAACTTTACCTCATCATCCTTCTTCTTTTCTACTCTGATGGCTCTGTAGCTATTTCTTCTACTGATAATGCAGATCTCTTCACTCACACTTTCTTCTCCAGTTCCACTTTAGACGATTCCTGTGCTGTTCCTCCATCACCTCCCCTTCTGACTTCCTCATGGCTGACATTAAAATGTCTTCAGCTGATGTATTTTCTATCATCACTGTCCTTAGTACTAACAAGGCATATGGGCCTGATGGGGTCTCTCCTGTTGTCCTCAAGAACTGTGCTTCTGTGCTTACACCCTGCCTAGGTAAAGTCTTTTGCCTTTGCATATCAACTTGTACATTTCCATTTTGCTGGAAGTTTGCTCTCATTCAGCCAGTCCCAAAGAAGGGTGACCATTCCCAACCCTCTGACAATCGTGCAGTTGCTTTAACATCCTGTGTCTCAAAAGTTTTTGAGTCTATTCTTAAAAAAAAAAATAAAATAAAGCATCTTTCTTATCACAACCTTCTTTCTGATCGTCAGAATGGGTTCCATCAGGGATGCTTAACTGGCGATCTTCTCTCCTACTTTTCAGGCTCCTGGTCATCCTCCTTTCGAGACTTTGGAGAAAACTTTGCCATTGCACCTGACATCTCAAAGGCTTTCTATCAAGTCTGACATAAATCTTTAATTTCCACACTGCCCTCTTACGGTTTCTATTCTTCTATCTGTGCCTGGATTTATGGCTTCCTTTCTGGTCGTTCTATAGCTGCTGTTGTAGACGACCATCGTTCTTCTCCTATATCTATCACCAGCGTTGTTCCTCAGGGCTCTATCGTATCACCAAATCTCTTCCTTTTATTCATGAATGACCTAAGCTGTACATCTAACTCCATCCACTCACACCCTGATGATTCCACTCTTAACTTTTCCTTTCGGTTCCTGCAACGTCCATCTCAGCAGTTACTTCAGCAAACAAGGGATGAGTCTATGGCACACCTAATGTCTGACCTGGCTCGTATCTATGACAGGGTTAAAGGAATTTTGTTGTTTTTAATGCATCAATGACTCAATTTATACACCCATGTAGCCGACGAAATTTTCCACAGGAGTACCCACGAATGTTTGATAATATCCAGCTCAATCCTGCATCATCGTTAAACTTGGGTTTCATTCTCTTGGGATATATCTTGGAAAAATCATGTTACATCTCCTGTAAAATCTGCTTCCAAGAGATTAGGTGTGCTAAACCAATTACATACCCTCTTTATCCTATCACAGTTTTGACTTTACACAAGGTTTTTATTTGCCCCTGTGTAGAGTATAACTTTCATGTGTGTGGAGGCTTCCCACATACAGCTCTTTGCAACAAGGTGGAGTCAAAGGCTCCTCATCTCATTAACTACTCCTCTTGCTGGCTCCCTTCAACTTCTGTCTCTTCTCTGCACTGTTGCATCTTCATCTCTTTTCTATCGCTACTTGAATAGTTACTGCTCCTCTGAACTGTCTGCTTGCATCCCTCCACTTCTACGAGGGGCGCATAGCAGCCGTCTAGCAACGAACTCTAATCCCTTTTCTGTCCAATTTTCTAATGCAAGAGTTACTGCCAGTCCATCATTCATGCGACAGGTTAACTCTGGAACTGTCTTCCTTTGTCTGTATTTCCTACTTCCTATTATCTCAAGTCTTTCAAACTCAGTGTGTCCAGGCGCCTCGAAATGAACGGATCTTGAATTCGGCTGTCTGTTGTAATGTTTTTTTTTTTTTTCTTGGATGGAACAGTTTGCGAGCTCCCGGCCATTAGTTCCTCCTTCATTACATAAGAAAATACCGGGCATACATATATATATATATATATATATATATATTCATATTTTTAACCCATTGGATCCCAGAGCTGCTGGGCGAGGCACTGTGCTGGGAGGGTACTAAGCGTACCGCCCTCCGCCTATCGCCTCATAGTCGCGAAGCTCATAGGTCCCTACCCAGGGGTTCCCTACTTTAAGACCCAAAAATTCCCAGTTGTCCAAAACTGTGGACACCGGGTTCCAATGGGATATATATATATATATATATATATATATATATATATATATATATATATATATATATATACATACACACACAAGTTATCCCTCCAGTATCCGACGTAATAGAGCCATAGGCATGTCCGGATAGTGGTCCTGTCCGGATATTAGGCCCCAGTCTTCTGGACTTGTACTTATGGACCCTAACTCAGAAGAACACCTATACAACTCCCTCTGGACATGCATAGCACCTATTTAAGACCCAAATCACACCAATAAGGGACATAAAAGACTGAAATAAATGCAAAAGAAGCATAAAATGAGGTTTTTGAGGTAGGTTCATTCAATATTAAACATTCTGGGTACTTACAAGTCAATGGCTCCTGGACTGGTAGTTATGGACCCTAACCTAGCCTAACTCAGAAAAACACCTCCCTACTGCACATGCATAGCATCTAAGACACAGCATATTCACACCAATAAGGGACATAAAAGAGTGAAATGAGGTGTTTGAGGTAAGTATAGTATGGAAAATACAGTAGAGTACAGTATGAAACATTCTGCCTACTTACAGCAAGTCCATGGCCATCTCGATGAATAACCGCCTCTTCTCAGACTCTGACAGTAAGAAGGATTTCCTGAAGCACTTGCAGTACACTGTTCATGAAGTCTTGCACTGAACTTAGTCATTCGCACTCAGAAGTCCATTCTCTTCACAGTGCGCACTCTTGTCTTACTTGTGCTCCATTGTACCTTAATGAATTAAGTGTTCACTCTGCAGTTTGTCTTTCCACTCTTAAAACCATTTTCTAAACTAAAAACACTCAAGTTAATTTATGTTACAGGTACTGTCCATTAAATTTTTGTCTTTTCACTCACAACTCTAAATCCATAACACAATGCACTGTTTTTTCACTGCACAACACTGTAAATTCCCGTGTGGTCTAGTGGAGCAGTTCTTGGTGTCTAATCACTGTCAGGGTCTGAGAGTAGCACAGGGAGGTGACCTAGGGGTGTATCGCTGGGTCGTGGTGATGGCGTACCCACTGCAGACGACTCTGAAGACAGACGCAAACTCACGTCAAGCGGTGACTCCACTGTGGCTGATGTGCTGGGCTGTGGCTTGGAACATGAGGGCTTGTCTTGGGGAGGCAACGGAGTGGAGCCAGGGCTGGGCACAGCGGGAGTCACGGGCCTGAAAAAGCTGTCAATCGTTGATTGACGCAAGGAACGACGATTCTGATGATTGATGATGCGCTGCCTGAAAGCATGCACTTCCTCCACAAGTCCCAAGGACCCCGTCTCCCTGTCGCAGTCCGGGTGTTCCAGGCAGTCCAGAACGAACTCTAGGTGTTCCTGGAGTGTGCTTAGCTTGGGGATGGCTGGAGTTGTGTCATGCTGAGAGGAGTCTGCATCCTCGTCGCCATCCTCGTCAGAATCTTCAAGCTGGATACTGACACCTGCAACTGAAGATGCGACCTCGATATCAGACAGGGTCTGATACCCAGGATCGCCCTCGTCGTCATCCAACCACTCACGCACTTCGTCCACATCAACATCGTCGTCGTGTGTATGTAGACGTGGATGGAAGTTATCCACGTCGAATCCTAGGAAATTGTACTCCGCATCCGTTCCGAAAAGCAGATGAGACCAACCATTTTCTAGAGTCTTGATGGATTTCCTTCCATGCACTGGCCCAGTTGTAGATTGCAGACTTGATGTTGTAGCGGCAAAGGTTTTCCAAAGTCTGCTGGCCTCGCGTGTCCCGTCCCTCCCTGCACTCGTCCTCGTCCTCGAGAACAACCATCACCTCGTCCAGGAACTTCCGTCGGTATAGGTGCTTTGTTGCCATGATCACTCCTTGGTCCATTGGTTGGATGAGAGCAGTAGTATTAGGTGGCAGAAACATGCACCTAATGTGGCCATTCTCAGCCACCAAGTCCTTGTTGCATGGGTGGGCAGGAGTATTGTCGAGGAGAAGGAGGGCCTTTACCTGGTCGCGTGGGATTCCCAGTTTCTCCGTCTGGTAATGTATGACCTCCTTGACGAAATGGCGGTGGAACCAGTCTTTGAAGATCTGGGCTGTGAACCATGCCTTCAAAGAATGGTACCAGACAACAGGAAGGACATCCATCACCCCACGAAGACACCGAGGCTGCTTTGCATGGCCAACAATAACGGGCTTAAGCCGGTGCATGCCGTTAGCATTGGCACAACACAAAGCAGATATCCAATGCTTGGAGAGCTTGCGGCCAGGTACACGCTTCTCCGTCTCCTCAGCTAGAGTGTTCGTTGGCAAAGAGCGATAGAATAAACCAGTTTCGTCAGCATTGTAGACTTGACCGAGAGTGAGGCCCTCCCTGTCGATCAAGCCTTTCACCTTGTGCCGAAACTCATCAACTCCATCCTCATTAGCGTCCAAAGCTTCGCCATGAGACTTACGGTTGGTAAGGCCATGCTGTAACTTAAACGCGAAGAGCCAACCCTTGGATGCCTTGAAGTCTAGGGCGTCGTGAAGCCTTGCGAACTTCTCAGCAGCAGCCTTCAGCGCCGTACCATGTACCATCACACCAGCAGCATGTTGCTGTCGATACCAAATCAACGTGGAGCAGTAGACTTCATACTTGGGAGTAAACATCACCTTCCTCTCCACGTTGTGTTTGCTTCTCAACAAGAAGTCAGCCGTGTACTCCATGAGTTTGTCTCAGGATCTCTTAATATCAAACAAAGTAGATCGGGCCAGATTAAACTCTCAGAAGATGCGAGAAGATGACCATCCCGCATCTACTTTCTCCAATATCTCCCGCTTCTTCTCCAGAGTCAGTACCACTCTCTTCCTCTTCTCAGGTGGCGGGGCCATCATCACACACACGAAGGAGAGGCACGAGAGCAGCAGGAGTGCCTGCAGCAGGTAAGGCACCACCACAAAAATGAGCACGTGGGCAGCCATGACGACGAGCGTTCACTCGTGACGAGAGACAGGCAGAAAGTGGGGAGGATGCAGGGGCTCTCTAGCTGACATCGAAGGAATGATGCGCCACAACAAAGCTGTCCCGTGCCCCGCGCGTCAAGTTCAAATTACGGGCAGGAAAAAATAGGATTTTTTTCAAATTTTTTGCGGTTTTCGGACCATTTTGGGAATATTGGATTCCAGGACGATTATGTCCAGTTAGTGGGGATGTTCGGATAGTGGGCGTTCGGATATTAGAGGGATTATATATATATATATATATATATATATATATATTTATATATTTATATATATATATTATATATATATATTTATATATATATATTATATATATATATATATATATATATTTATATATATATATTTATATATATATATATATATATATATATATATATATATATATTTTATATATATATATATATATATATATATATATATATATATATATATTTATATATATATATATATATATATATATTTATATATATATAGTTTATATATATATATATATATATATATATATATATTTTATATATATATATATATATATATATATATATATATTTTATATATATATATATATATATATATATATATATATATATATATATATATTTATATATATATATATATATATATATATATATATATATATATATATATATATATATATATATATATATATTTATATATATATATATATATATATATATATATATATATATATATATATATATATATATATATATATATATATATATATATATATCATCATCATCATTATCATCATCATCATCATCCATTACAAGTCCACTGCTGAACAAAGGCCTCCCCCAACCTTCTCCACGAACTCCTTGACTGAGCCAATCTTTGCCACGTTTTTCCTGCAAATTTCTCTATCTCATCCCTCCACCGCCTGTCTGGCCTTTTTCTGCTACGTTTACAACCTCTTGGTGTCCAGTCAGTCAACCTCTTGCTCCATCGATTATCCTTTATTCTTGCTACATGGCCTGCCCACCTCCATTTCTGTTCTTTTATAACTTCTATAATATCTTTGACTTTAGTCTGCTCTCTCACCCAAGTTGATCTTTTCCTGTCTCTTAAAGATACTCCCAACATTGACCTTTCCATTGCTCTCTGAGAACGAATTAATTTATTTTCCATCGATTTTGTTAGTTTCCAGGTCTCACAACCATGTTTCATACAAACTGGCAAGCTACTTTTCATAATGTCTCTAAATTTACCGAAAGCTGTCCATCCAATTGTAATGCGTCTTTTTATTTCGCTACTATTATCTTTCGTTAATTTTAGTATTTGTCCCAGGTAATTGTACTCCTCGACTTCTTCAAGAATTTCTCCACTTATTCTGATGACGCTCTTTGGTGTTTGAGAATTAAACATTACTCTAGTGTTACTCCGGTTCATCTTTAGCCCTACTTTGAGACCTTCTCTGTTCAGGTCATTTAACATTTCTTGCAATGTCTCTGCTTTTTCTGAGATTAGGATAATGTCATCTGCAAATCTGAAATGGTTTATCTTTTCTCCATCTATGTTTACTCCTTTGTTTTCCCAGTCTAGCTTTCTGAAAATACTTTCTAGGCATGCTGTAAATAACTTTGGTGAAATTGTATCTCCCTGACGCACGCCCTTCTCAGTCTTAATATTCTCTAAGTCCTTAAGTAATTTAACTGTAGCAGTTCCCTCTTTATATATGTTTTCGAGCAGTTTTACAATGTTCTCATTCACTCCTTTTTCTCACAATGAATTTATGATTGCTATGTGCTCCACTGAGTCGAAAGCCTTTTCGTAATCAACAAAACCTAAGCACAGTGGTTTATTATATTCTGTAGTTTTCTCAGTTAACTGATTCATTGTGTGTAGATGGTCAGTAGTCGAGTACCCGCTTCGGAATCCTGCCTGTTTTCACGAGGTTGGTTTTCCTCCAAATTTGTTGTTATTTTGTATGTAAGGACTTTAGTGAAGAGTTTGTAAATGATTGATAGCAAGCTAATGGGTCGATAGTTACTAAGGTCTTTTGAGTCGCCTTTCTTATAAAGTAGAATAACTATTGAGATGGAGAGATGGGGTGGAGAGGTATATGAGAGAGGGGGGTGTGAGTTGGGAGCAGGGGAGTGAAATGGCGGGGGACAGGGCGACTTGGAGGCGATTTGTTTGTGGCCACCCCGAACGGGATTGAGGCGTCTGGCAATAGATAGATAGATAGATAGAACTATTGCATTACACCATGTTTTGGGAATTTTCTTCTGTTTTATACATTGGGTAAATAAGTAAGCAAGCCTATTTTGTACTTCTGCTCCTGCATATATATATATATATATATATATATATATATATATATATATATATCATCATCAGCCGTTTGAGTATCCACTGCAGGACCGGCATATCCCGACCGAAGTCGGGACGATACAGCCAATGTATCTCTACCAAGTGGCTTAGGCTGTCTAGTAGAGATTGTATGAAGGGTGAGAAGTGCTTGTTAGTGTAATTGTAGTGTTGGAGTGGCTTTGCATGTGTGTGTAGTCTGTGAACCAAGTGTAATCGGCCCGCGCAAGCCGACTGGGTGCAAGCATAATTTTCCACAGTGTCAAAGACTTCCCAACCAAACAAAATTACATATTAATAGGTCATATTTTGTCTTCACTCCTATAACTGCCAATTTCTTCCTAAAACAAAAGTGAATATTAAAGAGAAATAATGTTC
>NC_137009.1:1397500-1432500 GCF_032717465.1 Coenobita brevimanus
ACCTGGCCTCGGGTAAGGGAAAGTGTCCTGCGTATACGTGCCAAAAATCACTCACGAAATTTGAAAAACGTGCAAATAACAGACCTTGCAATTGCAGCGTGTTTATGAAAATCAACTGGAGTCACAGTGACAAAACATCCCAGCGCATATGTACGTCAACGGGACGCAGCGGGTTAGGTGTCTAGCTTTATACAGACAGACAGAGAGATGTTGCTCATGTATAGCTACAGTGCATACATATTACACAGGAATACATAGCAAAATAGGTTGTGGGATACAAAGTAATTACTGCAGCAGAGGGGCGACCAAGTGTTCCTCCTCAACAGGAATATGGCTGTTTTTATGCTGCAGTTTGGTTAACTTTACCATATAATGCCAATACGTTTCTATTTTTTCTTTAGCCAGGCCACATTTATCACCTTGGGAAAGATTTTTCGATTTGAAGGTGTTATACATAGCTTTCAGTATCTCCTTAGTTGGAAGGGTGCTCTGTAGTTTAATGCAATCGGCTGACAGCAGCAAGATTATAAAACAATAGACGTCATCGTTCTGCAAAAATCGATGGCCCTCATGTGGTCAGTAGATGCTAAATTTAAGCCATCTTCTTATTGCCCAAAATACATGTTAAAATCTTTCAAATATACTTCTTCAGCACAACCACAGCGAGACGATGGGTGAACCGCTGGGAAATGGAAGGCAACTTACTCTCGAGGGCGAAGTTGAGATGCCTGCCACATAAACTGAATGTCGACCACATTAGAGCGTTAATGTACACCATTTATTTGGTTAACTTGCCAGCACATGCATCAATTTGGTGTTTTCAGTAATGGAGCTAATAATTTTGTTGGAATTTTATAAATGATTTTTTGTATTTCGTCCAGTTTTAACTTAACCTAAAATTATAAACCACTATATTTACCATGTACGCTGAGCTGTAGCAAGAGATGAACATTAGATTATTCTGCCGATAAGTTATGGGTATTCTGATGAAAAAATACAAAAACCTCTGCGAAGTTAAAGTAGGTGAGCTGTGTAGAATATAGGAAGATCATGAATATCCTACTGAAAAAGTAAATGAGTTCATTCAACTTTGGTGTTTAATATGGTAGGTGATAAAATGACTGAGGCGTTTGGGATGAAATTCCTGAACATACTAACTCTAACTGCCTCTTGTAACTCATGCTCTGATTGGTAGGAGTAGGAAACACAGGAAATTAATGAAGATTATATGCCTCTTGTAACTCAGGCTCTTGTTGATAGGAATAGGAAACACAGGAAGATAATGAAGATAATTTGCCTTCATAACTAAGAATTTGTCACTGAAGTTAGAACAGGAGGCTTGAAAATACGAGTATTTTAGTGTCTTGTCCTTCCTACGATATTATTGGTAGCAACAGGGGGGTCATCGCTAATTTGTTAGTGAATACAGGCACCAATTTCGTTGTGAGAGACGGGTTGATAGTGAGGCTCTTCAGGATATTATTTATATGGCTTTGTTACTCTTCATACCAAAATACATTATCTTTCCTCTTGCAGCCTGCCATTATATTTAGCCCATCCTTTTACTCGTGTGTGTGATATCCTTGCCGCGTACTTCTGTGTGTGTATGTGTGTGTGTGTGTGTGTGTGTGTGTGTGTGTGTGTGTGTGTGTGTGTGTGTGTGTGTGTGTGAATTTTTGATTCAATATGGACTGAACTTAGCGATAGGTTTAATAGTCGGCCAAGTTTTTATCTTATTTGCTTGCTTTTGAAAAGAGCAGGTCAAATATGAAGGACGCAGGGCAAGGTCATCCTAATGCTCTGATTTGGACCTTCTTAGAGGATTAACTGCAGGTAAGGTGAGGATGAAGCTAATCGATTATGAGAGCAACTGACCGTGGGTCAAGGTCACAGGGAAAAGTCAAGTGATTGGCACAGGACAGTATTTCCAAGGTGGATGGAAAGCTGGTGAGAGGGAGAGGGAGAGCTCCAGTTTCATCAGCCCTCGTGATTAGCTTCTGACCACCCCCCTTTGCCTCCTTTGCTGACCTTTTCAGTGTTTCAATAACACATAGAACAAGCCAGAATACTCTTTTATAAAAGTTCGTCCAACTCAGTATCATACTACAGTACAGGTGCTATAGGCACATTATACGACACACACTTCCTTTTCTTATTAATAAAAAATGGCTTCTCAACACCCAGCCTCAGAGTCTGCACGAGGAGGGGGGGGGGGCCAAAAGCCCCCACCACCTGCCCATCTCCCGCTGACGGCCAAGAGAAATGCTTGGAACTATAGGTACTCTACTTGGAACCACTGTCTGACTCACTTCATCATTTCTGCCACATTCACGGCCTTTCCTCAAGTTTTCTCTCTCTTGAACACCACATTTCTTCGTCTAAGCCTCACCTTCTCTTCCTTTCTGAGATTCAGCTGCCTGAGACGACTGATAAATGCTTCTCTATATCCTCCTACTTTCTCTATACTCACTTCAAAGCCAAGGTAGCTGTTGTGTATATTTATACAACAACATACTGTATCTTGCTTTCGTGTTCCTGAACTTGAATCTTCTATCAGAATTCTCTACTCTCTGGCTTCGGCTATCCTGTCATTCTCTGACTAAATATATCTGTGCTGTTTACTCACAGTATCTCCTAATTCTCCTGACTATGAAAAATTCTTTGACCATCTTACTTCCAAGATGGAATATATCCTATCAATTTCTTCTTTCTCTGAAATCTCTACTCCTTTCACTGATCCATCTGGTGAACAAGCCTACATTTTTTTCTATCCTTAATGACCTAGAGAAGATTGTACAGCAACCTGCCCGTATCCCTGACCGTCTTGGAAAGAGTTCCAACATACTTGACCTTTTCCCTACAGTTAATCCCTCTGCTTATGCTGTTAATCTTTTTCTTCCGTTGGGCTCCTCCAGTCACAACCTTATCACCTTAACCAGTCCTGTCGCTGCAGTAAGGCCTGTGGACTATATAAGTATGCTTCGCGCATTATGGAGGCTATGCTCTCGGGCACGGACATTCCTTTCTCTTATCCTGTGACTAATAAAAAAAAAAAAAAAAAAGGTTTAATAGCCTTGTTCTATTGCTGGCCAGAACAATGAGAGTGTTTTCAAAAGGTACCAGAAGCAACATACCATTGTAGCAAATCTATCTTTTTTTATCTCTGGCTGGAAGCGTGCTAAATCTGTCGTTCACTCTGCTAAAAATATTTTCATTTGTACGAAATTCTCTGAACTCTCTGAAACAGATTCTTCCCGCTCCTTCTGGCACCTTGCCATAAACCTTCCTAACAACTTTATTTAATCATCCTTTCCTCCTCATTTCTGCTGTCATGGCTGTATAGCCGTTTCTTCTACTGATAAAGAAGAACTCATTGCTCAAACTGTCTCCTTCAATTCCACTTTAGATGATTCCGGTGCTGTTCCACCATCACTTTCCCCCTCCGACTTCTCCATAGCTGACATTTGATGTATCTTCTGTCATCACTGGCTTCAGTACTTACAAGGCATATGAGCTTGATTGGATCCCTTCTGCTGTCCTCAAGAACTGTGCTTCTTTGCTTACAGCCTGTTTGTGTAAATTCTTTTCTCTTTTTCTGTCAACTTGTTCCTTTCCTTCTTGTTGGATGTTTGCTCTTATTCAGCCTGTCCCAAAGAAGGATGACCATTTCAAACCTCCTGATTATCGCCTAATTGCTTTAACATCTTGTATTTCTAAGGTTTTTGAATGTATTCTTAATAAACAAACATGTAAAGCACCTTTCCTATCGCAACCTTTCTAATCATCAGAATGGGGTCCACCAGGGACGTTCCAAAGGCGATCTTCTCACCTTCCTTTCAAACTCCTGGTTATCCTCCTTTCAAGACTTTGGCGAAAGCTTTGCCATTGCACTTGACATCTTAAAGACTTTCGATTCAGGCGGGAGTAAATCTTTAATTTCCAAACTTCCCTTTTATAGTTTTTGTCCTTCTATCTGTGCCTTCATCTCTATCGTCCTTCCTGGTCGTTCTGTGGCTGCTGTTGTAGACGGCTATCGTTCTTCTCCTAGGGCCATTGGTAGTGGTGTTCCTCAGGGCTCTGTCCTGTCACCAACTCTTTCCTTCTGTTCATCAGTTACCTTAGCTGTGCATCTAACCCTATCCACTCATACGCTGATGACTCCATCTTTCACCTTTCTATCTGCTATCTGCAGTGTCCATCTCAGCAGTTTTCCTAGTCATCGCCGAGCTTTTCCAGAAGTGCGTTAAATTGTAGGGTTTGTGAGAAGGAATGTTCATTGTACTTATCGTTGTTGGCAGGAGAAAGGTAAAGATGAGTCTGGGGTTTGACTGCAGTTTATTTCTTCAAAGGGAGTATCTCACAAGAGCAGTACTGAGTTGAGAGTGGTTTTGTGCTTGCTAACCCCGTGAGCTCCTTCCTGTCTCTCCTCACTGTCTCTCTTCTCTCTCCTAACCCCTTCTGCTCTGTCTCTCCCATTTCCCCTGTATATGACTGGTTGTGTCACGTATAAGGGCACGGGTCTGTGGAACTTTCCAAACCTTGAGGAGTTTCCCATCGAGCATCTCACTATGCTGTGTGTGAAATTCCTAAGTAGAGAATGCAACATTATTTCCTCTAGCCCTCTCACTTAGGCACAACTTTCTTCTAACCTCTATATTACATATATACGTTACTAGCTATTATGTAGTGTGTTATATTTTAATGTCCTGACATCACTTGGTCACGCCTAGCTGGCGTACCTAAGACAGCATGTAGTAACAAATTACATTTTCTTTCATAACCTACTAATGCATGGTATTCATCACAATATATTTATCTGCACTTCTCCATTCATCTGATTAATTAGGAACATGAGTTTCCCCATCGTTATTCACCTGACATGAGGCATTTTCCACCAAGAGTCCTTTCACTTTACACGATTCTTCTAAGGCAAGAACAGTACCATTCTTCAGTTTACTCTTTTTGTATGAATTAGGCAGAATAACTATGGTCAGACTCAAATATGAAGTCGGTTTGGGTGGGGCCCGCGCGGGGATTTCCCTCTCTACAGCTCTGCCAAACCTCCTCTCTCTCTCTCTCTCTCTCTCTCTCTCTCAGTTGATTGAGAAAGTTTTTATATATTTATAAGTTTTGTTTTCTTCTATATTGTTTCGACCTTTTTTCCACACCACCACTGAGGTAAAAGTCTTGGCGCGTTTTTTTTATAGAGGTTTCCCCAGTAGGCATAAGTCCTCTCTGATCTTTAATCAGACAATTCATCCTCCGAGCTTTCTGATATGTTGATTAAGAATGAATCCACGAAATGGTCGACTGCTACGTCTTGCTGTGAATCTTCTTCTTGCTGTTGTTCAGCATGCTGCACTGCTTTCATCCAGTTATTCGGTGTTACATGATTCAAAGCTTCTTTGGCAAGAAGTTTAAGATCAACCATTTTGAAGGTGTTTGCCTTGGCTATATAGGTCTTCACCTGAGCCCAAATGAGCTCAATAGGGTTGTACTGACAATGGTACGGTGGTAATCTTATGACCCGATGCCCTGCTTCTTCAGCAATTGTGTCAATTACATACTTTGTGCCAGTATCAAACTTCTTTGCAAGTTCATACAGCTCGTGTTTTAAGAGATCGTCGCTGGGCCGTACTCCCTTCCTTATAAGCCAGTCCCTTATATCCGATTTTCTCCAGGACGAGGTTGTTTTTTTTTTCAAGTTGGACTGAATGATAGGAAGCGTTATCCATAACAATTACAGAGTTTGGTGAAATGTTTGGTATTAGTTGATTCCTGAACCAGTCTTCAAAAAGTGTTGAATTCATCTGATTATGGTAGTCCCCATCGTTTTTTGCTTGAAATATCAACTCAGCATTGTTAACAAAGCCATTTCTCGTTCCAGCATGCACAATAATTAAACGACGTCCTTTTCCAGTCGGTTGCTGTATTCCAGTGGCTTGTGGGGATGCAGTGTCAGTCCAGCATTTTCCAACTGTATAATTTTGATTTACCCAAGTTTCGTCAAGATATACAATGTTCTGGGAAGACACTTTGACCTGCCAAATTTCTCTCAAAAATCTGGTCCGAGCTGCTGCTACATCGCTCCTTTCCATAAGGAACTTTCGGCCATCAACTTTTGTATATTTGAAGCCCATCTGCAAGAGAATCCTGCGAAGAGACTCGTTGCTTCCGTTGAAAGATATGTTTTCCTTGAGTTCTTCGTAAATCTTGTGCAATGTAGGAATTTCATGCCTTTCATAGAATCCCAGGACAGTTCTTCTGACCACACGCTTGTCGAAATCGTCGAGATTCGTTACAGTTGCACTGCGCTTCTTTTTTGGTGACGAGAATACAGGTTGTTCTGGTGACATTTGTGTCACACAAGCTTTATTAAATTTGGAGCAGATTCTTTGGACTGTTTTTTCGCTAACATTGGTAGCTTTGGCAGTGCGAGCAACTGCTCCTGAAGGTGGAATTATAAAGTCTCCAATAGCCTTTTCTTCTAAAAAAATACTTGTTCACATTGTAAATAAGTTCTTTCTCCCGACTGTGGAGCACACGAGAGCGAGTCGGAGTAGCTGCCATCGTGGGTGGAGATCAGGGAGGAAATGACCGGTCACCTGTAGTCTGAGGTGGGTGTCCTTGACCTCTGGCAACGTCGGAAAGCGACGTTGTCACGTGGTGTGGAATTTATACAAATCATTGTTATTATCATAAAAAGCAACACATTCATAGCACTATATAGCCTTATTTAATATATTTAATAAGTACAGAATATTTAATATACAATTTCAAATAGTAAATAGCTGACGTATGACAGAGAGAGAGATAGGTACTGGGGTTGATGAGGCAGAGCTGTAGAGAGGGAAATCCCCTCTCGGGCCCCACCCAAACCGACTTCATATTTGAGTCTGACCATACATCACTGGTGAGATGTGCGGGGAACAATGGTGGGAGTTTACTGTCACCTTGGTCCTTGGGCAAAGGGAATGGGAGGGATGATGTGAGTTTCTGCTTGGACTACAGGCACACTCTTGAGGCTGCCTGTGGCCTGGTGTTTGCTATCGCTGCCTTGATGTCAGCTGTTGTTTGGTTTGTCTGTTCTCGAGTCACGATTGCTTTTGTTCTGTTCTTGTGCCAGATGTATTCATGGCTGCCACAGTGTCTGTAATTCTCATTCTGGTTGTATTGGGTTGTGTTATTTCACTCACCCCTGCTTTGGTGCAGTTCATCTCTACCTTGTTCATAAAATCAAGCACACACATTCCTGGGGTATAGACAAGTGTTTTTGTAATTTTTTTATACCCTATCAGGTAATTTACACAAAGCAGCTACATAACCAAAGATGTCAACGACATGCATTGGTGACATCTTCCCATCAGCTGTTACCCAATTTGAGTTCTCTATACTGGCTAACAGTGTTCTCTTAGTTGTGGACACATCTGCTGTTATTTCACCTAAGACAAGGTTTGTGGTATGTTGTCTCATAAGATCCACGATCTTATGAAATTCTGGAATTATATCTGACAATAAATTTATACCTCCAGAAAATTTCCTTAGTTCTGTCTTAAACTCATATGTCTGAGCTCGTAAGAGCTTACCAGATCTAAGAAGATCCTCAGCTGGACATCATTCTTAGTTAATCCCTGATGAAAAAACAGCTATCTTTTCACTCTCAACCGTTATATGTCTTTTAACAAAAAGTTGCTCTCACTGAATAATATGGGACATCACATCGATGAGGTCCTTTTCTGTGCCTGAGAGTTTTGTGAGATTTTTATCCTCATGGTACAGAAACACCTGATGTGGGGAAGTTGGAGCTGTGGTGTTAGATCGGCTAGCCAGGGTGTTTGTTTGTTTCGTCAAATTCACTTGAAGTCCCTTGTCGTTATGGGAAGGAATTGTTGAGTATGTATTTACTGACCTGTGTATCCTATTGAGTAAGGTTTCATAGGTGTGAATGTCAGATCTATACTCTTAAGTTTCCACATCAGAGAAAACTGTCCAAGAGGCGCCATTATCCTCAATTCCTCTCCAAGAAGTGTTTGTTTCTTGATTTTTTGTTCGTGGCGAGCTATGTTTATTTGTTACTTTTTCCTGTTGTTCTGCTAACTGTGAATCGTCATTGGGTACTTCAAATGTTGTCTCTGGCAATAAAATTGGTGGTGTTGCAAACATCCAAATATCCCGTAATAGCATTAATCATTAATTAAGAGGCACATTTTGCTTCGGAATGTTGTCATGAAACACTAATTTTATATATGTGTTAACTGTATACATAACGACACCGATTAGGAATAAAATATATATATATATATATATATATATATATATATATATATATATATATATATATATATATATATAATGCAGAGATATTCTCCTTGCCCTCATAATTTGAGTGCACAGTGGAAGCGATGGTGAAAATAACCCCCTTTTAGGTAATATTCGGGATGAAAAATCGACGCTGACCTTCCATTTCCATGCCTCCTGATCCTTATTAATGGATCATCACTTGAGAGACTCGAACAGTTGATTCAGGTAAATGGAATATGGCTAGTGGATTATGAATAAATCCTATATAATTCGTTGTGCAAATGATGGGAATAATATGGCTTAATAAACGAAGGCCATTCTTATATCTGTGGTAACAGTATTAGAAGAATAATGCTGTCTGTCTGGCCGAGCAGACCCATCAACCATAGGCAAGCTCAACCAGCTCAAGCCTGCATCATCCTTGAGCATGCTTGAGGTTTCATTCACTCGGGATTTATCTTGGAATGATCATATTACATCTTTTGTAAAATCAGCTTCCAAGAGAATAGGTGTGCTAAGCCGACTCCGTTCCTTCTTTACCCCTGCACAGTTGTTGACTTTATACACGGGTTTTATTCACCCCTGTGGACTCTCCCCACAAACAGCTTTTCTCAATAGGGTGGAGTCAAAGGCTTTTCATCTCATTAACTCTCCTCCTCTTACTGGCTTCTTTCAACCTTTGTCTCTTCGCCGCACTGTTGCTCTTTATCTCTTTTCTCTCGCTACTTCAATGGTCACTGCTTCTTTGAAGTGTCTGCTTGCATCCCTCCACCTCTACGACGGGCGCGTAGCACCCGTCTAGCAACAAACTCTCATCCCTTTTCTGTCCAACTCTCTAATGCAAGAGTTAACCATTACTCCCAGTCATTCATTTATGCAATGGATCAACTCTGGAACTGTCTTCCTTTGTCTGTATTTCCTATTTCCTATGATCTCCAGTCTTTCAAACGCAGTGTGTCCAGGCTTCTCGAAATGAACAGATCTTGAATTTGGCCCTCTTTTGTATTTTTTCTTTTTCTTGGAAGGAATTGTTTGCGGGCTCCTGGCCTTTGGTTCCTTCTTATTCGCGTTAAAAAAAAAAAAAAAAGAAGACTCCCTTGCAGCTCCATCCAGTGAAGAGAATTAATGTTGCCCCACAGTGGACAGTGCCTCGGCACAGCGAGGTTCGAGGAAGAGCGTGGAGGTTAGCTTCCTGGACAGACGCAGCATTTGCGTCTCTCCACCCATTTAGCAGGAGTCTCATCATAGGCTCAACATCACCCAGTTTTGTGGTCACATGGTTACTACCCAGCGTTGTAAACGGCTTCCTTGGTCACAGGAAATGATTAGATTTGTCACTGAGCGTTAAGTCACCTTAGGAACAAGTAGGCAGCACCACTCGCTGGCTCAGTGGTAACGTTCTCTCTTGCCATCTTGTAGACGGGAGTTCGAGTCTCGCTCAGGTTGCGAAAAGTTTCACTGACGAAGTGGGTGGTTACTCTTCCCCTTGAGCATGGGGACGGGTGTGTGCGTGTGTGAAAGTCACAGCCTTGCCCTTAGATCGGACTATATGAGCTCTCAGGTCCCTTCTGGGAGGGTAAAAGCTGACGATCACAACCATCAAGGGATCCTGACCGACCCGGTGAATTACATCAAGTTAATGGATGATGGTTGCCACCAACTACCAGTACTACAGTATATCTAGTAGATTATGATTTGGACTCTTTAAGCACGTGGTTTGACGCCAAGCTTTTATTTACTCTAGTCATGTCCGACTTTGTGTGTGTGTGTGTGTGTGTGTGTGTGTGTGTGTGTGTGTGTGTGTGTTACCGTTTCAGGCTGCCACGATATCATCCACTGCATAATAAAATGTCTTTACCGATTGTTTTCTGCTGCAACGTAAGGTAACACTTCATGCTTCATGATTATCAGCTGTGTCGAATCAGTGAACAGTCATTGCTGTTACCACGATAAATACATGTAATTCCTCCGTATTTTGTTCATTTTCTTTTTTCCAGCTATGTCGGCGAAACCATTGCTGATGATCTTTATCCTGTACTGTACTGAGGCTCTCAATATTTATGGTAAGTAGATAGAAACAAAATGGAGAGGAGAAAGTGTGAGAGAATGGGAGTATGAATGGGGTATATGTGCAGGAGTAGGTGATAATGAGAGGGCAAAGGAAGGAGTATGTATAGTTGTGAGTAAAAGATGGAAGAAGAGCATAAGACAGTATGGATCAGTTGGGTCAAGGATTGTGTGGGTAAAGTTGAAAGTTGGAATACAAATGTGGGCGATTGTGTGTGTGTATGCACCAACGCAAGATCGTGCTAGAAGAGTGAGAGAAGAGTTCTGGACAAATGTAGAAGTGTGCATGGAAAAGTTTGGAAGGAATGAGAGAGTGTTTTTGATTGGTGATATGAATGGTAAAGTTGGGAATGTGAAGGTGGATGGAATAGTTGGTGAGTGGGGTGTGCCTGCTGAGATAGATGAGAATGGGAGTGCGTTAGTGGACATTTGTGCTGGGAGGGGGTTGGTGATAGCCAATACCCTCTTCAGGCATAAAATGATCCACAGGTATACATGGCGAGTGATGAGAAGGGTGGGTGGTGAACTGAATGAAAGGAAGGCAATGATTGATTATGTGTGCGTGGAAGAAAGGATGCGAAGATGTGTAAAGGATGCAAGAGTGTATAGAGGTTGGGGGAGTGGACTTTCTGACCACTACTTGGTGGTGGCCAGAATTAGAATGCAAGTAAGATGGAGGAATAGAAGAAGGGAAAGACGAGAGGAAGGAGTAGTTGCAAGGAAAGTGGAAAGGTTACAAGAGGATGAGAAAAAGGCAGAGTATAAGAGAGAAGTGGAGGAACGATTGGGCAAATATGAATTGGAGAAGATGGGAGACGTGGAAGGTGTGTGTAAGATATTTACAGAAGAAATATGTGCAGCATGTGATGTGGTGTGTGGAAGGAAAAGAAGACGGAGGGGGGTGCAAGGAACAGCGTGGTGGACTGAAGAGGTGAAACAGGCTGTGGCACAAAAGAAGAAAGCATACAATGAATGGATGAGAAATAGGGGCGTGGAAGAAGTTGAGAGGCGGAAGAGAGAGTTATATGTGGAAAGAAAGAGAGAGGTGAAAAGATTAGTAAGAGAGAGTACGAGTAAGAAGAGGGTGGATGAGGAATTTGGAAGAAATTTGAGTGTAAAGTGGAGGGACTGTAAGAAAATGTTCTGGAGAGATGTGAAAAGAGTAAGACAGGGTGGAGGTGAAGTTAGCAGGGGAGTGAAAGATAAAAATGGTAGATTACTAGTGGAGAAGGGAGAAAAAGTGAGCAGATGGAGAGAACACTTTAAGGAATTGTTGAACGTACAGGATGGAAGTAATGTGAGTATATGTGGCTGGGGAATGGCTGGGAGAAGGAAGGAGGTGAGAAGACAGGAAGAAATCAGTAGGATAGAAGTTGTGGAAGCAATGAAGAAAGTTAAATCGGGGAAGGCCCCAGGAATTGATGGAGTGTGTGGTGAAATGCTGAAGCATGGGGGAGAGATAGTAGTAGAATGGATGTGGAAGATGTGCAGATTGGCCTGGGAGGAAGGTAGAGTCCCGGAGGATTAGAAGTCAGGTATAATTATTCCCTTGTACAAAGGAAAAGGGGAAAAAGAAGTGTGTTGTAATCATAGGGGCATTTGTCTTCTTAGTATAATAGGAAAAGTGTATGGTAGGATACTTATAGACAGAGTTAGAGAAAGAACAGAGAAATTAGTTGGAGAAGAACAAGGAGGCTTTAGGAAGGGAAGAGGTTGTGTAGATCAGATATTCATTCTTAGATATTTAGTGGAAAAGTTTCTAGAGAAGGGAAAGAAGTTGTATGCGGCTTTCATGGATTTGGAGAAAGGATATGACAGAGTGGATAGACAAGGATTGTGGAAAGTGCTAAGAATATATGGAGTAGATGGGAAGTTGTTCAATGCTGTGAAGAGTATGTACGATGGTACGAAGGCTGCAGTGCGTGTGGATGGTGAACTAAGTGAATTTTTCTCTTTGAAAGTTGGTTTGAAACAGGGATGTGTCATGTCTCCATGGTTGTTCAATCTGTACATGGATGGGGTAATAAAAGAGGTACAAGGTAGGGTAGTGGATGTTGGAGTGGCCCTGGTGAGAGAGGACAGTGTTTGGAAACTCCCTGTACTGTTGTTTGCAGATGATACTGTGTTGTTGAGTGAAGACGAAGGGGAGCTGCAAGGCTTTGTGGATGAGTTTGAGAGAGTGTGTAAGAAACGGAATCTAAAGGTGCATGTAGGGAAGAGTAAAGTGATGGTCTTTGAGAGAGGTGAAGTTTGTGAATGTACAGCGAGGTTGGATGGTGAGGAATTGGAAAATGTGAGTACGTTTAAGTACTTGGGTAGTGTGATGAGTGAGGATGGAGGTTTGGAGGGTGAAGTGCTTGAGAGGGTACAGCAGCGAAGAAAGGTTGCTGGTTCTTTGAAAGCAGTGATAAGAAACAGGGAAGTGAGCATGGAAGTGAAAAAGTTACTACATGACAGTATCGTGATACCAACTCTAACGTACGGAAGTGAAGCTTGGACATTGTTGGAAGGACACAAATCAAGTGTGAGAGCAGTGGAAATGAGTTATTTAAGAGGAGCCTGTGGAGTCACGTGGAGAGACAGGCTGACGAATGAGGATATAAAGGAGCGTTGTGGTGTTGATGTGGATGTGATAGGAAGCGTTATGAGGAACACACTGAGGTGGTTTGACCATGTGGAGAGGATGGAGGGTGAAAGACTGACGAAGAGAGTGTATGTGAGTGAGGTGGAGGGGGGAAGAGGGAGGGGGAGGCCGAGGATGAGATGAAGGGATGGGGTGGAGAGGTATATGAGAGAGGGGGGTGTGAGTTGGGAGCAGGGCAGTGAAATGGCTGGGGACAGGGCGACTTGGAGGCGATTTGTTTGTGGCCACCCCATACGGGATTGAGGCGTCTGGCAATAGATAGATAGATAGATAGAAAAGTGGCAGTATTTTATATATATATATATATATATATATATATATATATATATATATATATCTATATTGTTATGCCTATAGGATAGGTTAGTGTTTTATATCTGGAGATTTGAGAAACATTCTAGAAAAGTAAGTGTTATGGAACTGTTAGTAGGATGAGGTAGGGAGGTATGTAGGAAGCCAAGTACAGTAGAGTCTGTGGGTGAAGATCAGTGTCGCTAATGTGGATGATGTGGGAAATTGTGCTACAAATAATGTCGTGAGGCGTTAGATAGCTCGTAGTGAGTTTAGATATTTTGTCTGTCTCTCTTGCCACTCTGTCTCTTTTGTATCGTAGGTGAGGGAGAGACACTTTTGGATTGCGGGGCTTTATTGTAACACAGATATCGTTGGTGTGCTGGGCAGAGTAACGTAGCGTGACGGGTAACCTCATTCACTGTTCTATATCCTAAGCTTTCCTTCTGCCTTGTGTCGTTCTCTCTGGCTGTCTGACTGCCACACCTGACTTCCAGGAATATATACTGCTTGGTGGGGATGTGTGAAATGTCTCGTACTCTTCCACCAAATGGACTTCCCTGCTTTCACCAGTTACCCCTCGTATTTGCTGTATAATAGGATTTTCTATCGTCTGGAAAATGTTTGCCATACTTTCTGTTTGCATTCTAGCAAGAGGATGTGTACGTCTCTACCTGAGCACTATACACTGCAATTGGTGGAAGTGGTACTATCGCGATCCTTAGTTTCATTACCCTCCTGGCTCAAGAGAAGTCAAAGCCGGGGCTGAAGAAATGCCAGGCGAGCGAACATGATTAGTCTTGCGAATGTAGGACTTTTCGGCCACGAAAGTTTCCGCCACGGACGTTTCGGCCATGAGCCACCAGCCTAGAACGTTTTGAAGTGTGAAGTGTTGTGAACCCTACCTAACCTTACCTAACCTCCTAACCGTCCTAGGCTGGTAGCCCATGGCTCAAACGTCCGTGGCCCAAACGTCCGTGGCCGAAACATCCGAGCACGAGTTTAGTAGTCTGATAACGGCTCAAGATGACGGAATGAGTCACACACGTCAAGCCCAACACTGTCACTGACTCCTGATAAATAACCACAGTCATGGAATATGACAGACATATTTGTCATAAATATAACTAAGGCTGAAGGCATTAACATTGTTTAATGCACTCTTCGAATGTTTCTCGGTTTCCCATGCATCATGTAAACACGGTTCCTGTTTCAAAGTGTTCACAGCATTCTCGAATAGCATCGTAGTCTGTGATTACTACAACAGTGAAGCAACTATTTTAGTTAATATTGGGGATACATCATTATGCAGATGTCAGTATTATATATACATTATTCTTCTATCTATCTATATACCTAGGCTGCTTCCCCCAAGGAAAGGGAGGTAGCCGAGACAGGACGACACACGCTCCATTTACTCATCCATTTAAACACATTCATTCACATCTTAGCCCCAAAGGGGAGAACGGACAGATCCTCACCGCACCACACCGCACAAGGGTCAACTGCGCAATGCAATCAGTGACATCCGCAGCAGGGCCCGACAGCAGAACTGGTTTACCCCTGCCACATCATAACATACCCATCCCCTTACCCGCACCTGACCTGACAAGCTGATCAGACCAAATGCGGGAGAATATCCCCTCAGGGCTGCATCATCACTTATTTATTCACAATTTCTCTCCATTTATTTCTGTCACGCACAGCCACTCTTCCTTGCTCAACAGACATCCCTCTCGCATCCAGCACTCTCTTCACACTGTCCATCCATCCTATTCGTGGTCTTCCTCTCAGCCTTACACCTCTCACATCAGATCTAGTTATCTTTTTCACCAATCGCTCATTATCCATTCTCTCCATATGCCCAAACCATCGCAACACCCTCTGCTCAACTCTACCAGCCATCTCCTGAACAACTCCAGTTCTCCTTTGCACTTCATCATTTCGCACCCGATCCATACGCGTCACTCCACACATACTCCTCAGACACCTCATCTCCATTACATTCAAACTTTTCCTCTCTGCTACACCCATATTCCATGTTTCAGCCCCATATAATGCAGTCGGTACCACAACACCCTCATACAGCCTTCTCTTTACATCAAGCGAACGACATTTAAACACTTTTTTCATTCCTCCCAGCACCTTTCCTACTTCATTTATTCTAAACTTCACTTCTGCATCTATTCTTCCATCCACAGCAACATGTGACCCTAGATATTTAAAACAATCTACCTCCTCAAGCAACTCACCATTCAAAACTATATTCATCCCCCTACCATCTATCAACCTCGTACACTTCATCACTTTACTCTTATTCTCATTTACTTTCAAATTCCTCCTTTCACACACCCATCCAAACTCCTCTACCAACTGTCTCAATCTCTCCTCTGAATCAGTCACCAGTGCAGTATCATCTGCAAACAGCAGCTGCTTCAGATTCCAATCTCCACCATCAACATTTACCAGACTCAGACCACCTAAAACTCTTGCATTCACCTCCCTTACAACACCATCCATGTAAATATTAAACAACCAAGGTGACATCACACATCCCTGTCGCAGCCCCACTCTCACGGGAAACCAATCACTCACAGCATTTCCCACTCTTACACATGCTCTACTATTTACATAAAAACTTTTCACCCCTTTTAGTAACCTACCATCAAGTCCATACAATCTTAAAACAGTCCACAAAGCCTCCCTATCAATTCTATCATACGCTTTCTCTAAATCCATAAATGCCCAAAACACATCCTTGCCTTTCGCTAAATACTTTTCACACACTTGTCTCACAGCAAACACCTGATCAACGCATCCCCTCCCTCTCCTAAAGCCACACTGCTCATCACTAATCACTCCCTCTGTACCCTCTCTAACTCTCATAATTAACACTCTACCATACACCTTACCTACAACACTCAACAGACTTATACCCCTAAAGCTAGTACATTCATACTTATCACCCTTGCCTTTATACAACGGGACCACACAAGCACTTGCCCAGTCAATTGGCACCATACCTTTCTCAAAGCACACATTCAACAATCTTACTAACCAGTCAACAATAGTCACTCCACCACCCTTCAGGCATTCCACAGCACACCCATCCATACCTGCAGCTTTCCCTGTTTTCATCTCCTTTACTGCCTTCTCCACTTCCTCCTTCGTGATCAAAGAATCATTCAACTCTCCCAACACATTTATTCCTTGCACCCTTCCATCCGCCACAATCTCAGCCACCCTTTCCTCCTCTACATTTAATAATCTTTCAAAATACTCTGCCCATTTCTTCCTTACTGCATCCATCTCAATTAACATCCTTCCATCCTCGGCTTTTACTCGTTCTTCCTTCCCAGACTCTCCCTTTTGCACCCTTTTCACCTCCTTCCAAAACATTTTCTTATTCTGTTGAAAATTCTCTGTCAGCCGCCTACCCCACCTCTCATCTGCTGCCACTTTAGCATCACGCACAGCCCTTCTCGCTCTATTCCTCTTTTCCTTATACCTTTCATATGACATCTCATCCTTCCTCTGCAGCCACACTTCATATGCACATCTCTTCTCGGCCACAGCCATACTTACTTCCTCGCACCACCATTCACTTCCTTTTCTTACACCACCACCCACACGTCTCACACCACACACCTCTTCTGCATGCCCCACCACAGCACTCTTAAACAACTGCCATTCCTCCTCCACGCTGCCATTTTCCCGATCTTTCACTGCGTTCCACTCATCTTTCAATTTCTCCTGATACTCTATCTTTTTCTCTCTTTTATCCAACTCACTCACTTTCAAAACCTCCCTGCCACACCTAACCCTCCTAGCTCTCACCCATCTCTTACCTACTCTTAACTTTCCCTCCACCAGGTAGTGGTCAGACATACCTCCACCCTCCCCTCTTAGAACTCTCACATCCAACAATCTTCCTATTACATTCCTAGACACAACCACATAGTCCATCAAAGCTCTATCAACAACCCTTCCACCCTCCTGTCTCACCCATGTATACTTATAAATATCTTTCTTCTCAAACAGCGTATTCCCAATCACCATCTCTCGCTCAACACACATCGCTATCATTCGTTCCCCATTTTCATTTCTTCCAGGCACACCATGCATACCAACTACGCCTTCAACTGCTACATTTCCCACTCTAGCATTCAGATCTCCCATCATTACCACATTCACATTCACTCCAAAACTCTGCAGACACTCATCAACATCATTCCAGAAAGACTCCCTCTCTTGTTCATCCCTTTCACTACCAGGCCCATATGCACTCACAAACACCCACAACTCACGTTCAAATTTCGCTTTCACCCACATCAGTCTCGATGACACCTCCTTCCATTCAATCACACACTGCTGTACTTCCGGACTCACTAACAAGGTCACACCTTCTCTTGCCCTTCCTCTATCAACACCTGACAATCTTCCATTCACACTTCCAAACATAGATTCCCCCTTCCCTTTCATCTTCGTTTCACTCAAAGCCAACACATCCAACTTTCTTCTCACAAACATTCTCCCAATCTCCTCCCTTTTAGCCTCAATCGTACTACATCCACGCACATTCATAGACCCAATCTTCAGGGTACGGGGATATGACAGCTGTCATATACCGTAACCACAGTCATGGAATATGAATGAAATATTGTCATGAAATATAAATATTATTCTTGCTGCTTGGAATTCCTTCTCATTGAGCCTGACCAGTCACTGTTCGAGATTAACTTGGTGCTTTGAGAATACTGTGAACACTGAAAAAGATAGTTCGAACAGGAACCATGTTCACATAATGATGGGAAACCGAGAAGTATTAAAAGAGTGCATTGAGTGATACTGATGCCTTCATCCTTTTTCATTTATATTTCATGACAATATTTCATTCATATTCCATGACTGTGGTTACGGTATATGACAGCTGTCAGCGACAATGTTGGACTTAAACAGTGTAAGTCATGCCGTCTTCCTGAACCATTATCAGACTGCTAGACAACCGTGTCCTCTCGTCTGGCTGTTCTTCAGCCTTAGCCTCTACTTCCCTTGAGCCAGGGGGGTAAAGAAACTAGGGATCGCGACAGTACCTCTTGTGCCATGAGACACATACTCATGCCTATAATTAATACATATCTATAACAATTACATATGACATATTAATGCTTATATATCACTCGGTCACGCCGATATTACGTCTATAATACAATCTGTACAGTATATTGAAATGTTACATTGGTATTTATCTACCTGTCAACCAATCAGGTTAATGCAGATACAGTACATGGTATTTGTTATAACACTGTAAAATTGAATATAGTAACATAACTGTGGAAACAACATTGTACAAACACAATTTTAACATATAATTGTACAGTCGTGGTCATAAATAATGACCTATCCTCCGGTACTCGCGCCTCAGGCTGGCTCCTTTATGAGCGGCAAGTCACAGTGGAGTAAGAGGGGCTAAGAGGGAAGGGCCAGAGAGGGAAGGGAAGGTGGATGCGGGGGAGGAGTTAGAGAGGAGAGGAAGGGCAGGTAGAGGAGGGAGAATGAAATGCGAAGTGGTGATCACATTATTTGTCTATTTTCTTTCATTCAGGGCATGATATAAAGGGGATAATATTTGGTAGACTATGCTGCATTACACCTAGTATAGCGGCGTCAGATAACAAGCTTTTGATAGGTGGTAATATCAAGGACTGGCTCGTGAGAGAAATATACCGACGTGACAAGTCACACATTAATGTGGAGCCAGATATTTGTGTTTATTCGTGTATTTTGACTTCGGAAGCAAAATGGAATCTGGATGGCTTTGACTTCTGTAATGTTCGTGTAAGAAACGTCCGCTATCCTTACATGTAATTAGTTTTTGTAAATAAATATCATATTCAACCATTGACATAGCTGTGTCCACAGTAAATATGATCATCCTCTCATTATACACTCCCTCTTTGCAGTCACCATCATGTGATTTACTTTATGGCATCTCTATTTGAAAAGGTTGTTTAAAATAATTGTGCATAAAAGGTACTATAAGTTAATATGATGTCTGTGCACATGGATGGGTAAGATGACGATATCTCTCATAATCTGTTGCTTGGGTTTGAATGGCCATCCAACAATCCCAACACCGTCTCCTCACCTTCCGACAAATACCAGCTAGTTACAAACTGGTGGACAAGGCAACAGTGTGTTGTGCTGGAAACTTCTGGCTCTGCACAAATGTTTGATGTGTCACGTCAGTATATTTCTCTCACGAGCCAGCCTTTGATATCACCACCAACCTAAAGCTTTTATCTGGCGCAGCAATACAGACGTATAATGCAACATTATCTATCCAATATTAACTCCTTTATATCATGCCTTTGAAAGAATATAGACAAATAACGTGACCACCACTTCGAAATCTCATTCTACCTCCTTTACCTCCCCTCCCTCCCCTCTCTCACTCCACCCCGCCTCACATCACTCGTCCCTCCACCCAACTTCTCTTCTCTCTCTGACCCGTCCCTCTCAGCCCCTCTTACTCCACAGTGACTTGCCGCTCATAAAGGAGCCAGCCTGAAGCATGAGGTACGGGAGGATAGGTGATTATTAGTGACCACGACTCATGCATTATATATATATATATATATATATATATATATATATATATATATATATATATATATATATATATCTATATCTTTATCTATCTATCTATCTATCTATCTATATATATACCGTATATATATATATTCTCCTTTCGGCTCTCCCTTAGGGGGTCGCCACATCGGATTACCTGTATCCATCTTATTATGTCTTCTGAATCTTCTTCACTACATCCATAAACCTTCTTCTTGGCCTTCCTTTCTTTCTCCTGCCTGGTAGCTCCATTTCCAACATCCTCCTTCCGACATACTGTACTCCTCATCCCTCCTCCTCACAGGTCCAAACCATCTCAGTCTCGCCTCTCTGACGCACGTGCACTGTCCCTCTAATATGCTAATTTTTAATTCTGTCCAAGCTCGTCACCCCTAGTGAAAAACACAACATCTTCAATTCTTTTACCTCCAACTCTGCATCCTGTCTTTTTGTCAGTGGTACTGTCTCCATTCCGTACAACATGGCTGGCCTCACTACAGTCTTATAAACTTTCCCTTTCATTTCTGCAGAGACCATTCTGTCACAGATCACTCCTGTCACCTTTCTCCGCCCACTCCATCCAGACTGCACATTCTTTTCTATCTCTCTATCATACTCCATTATTTTATACCGTTGACCCCAAGTATTTTAATTCATCTACCTGTGCCATCTCTACACCTTGCAGCCTCACGGTTCCCCTGTCATCTCTATCATTTATACTGTACACATGTACTCAGTCTTGCTTCTGCTTACTTTCATTCCCCTTCTCTCCAGTGCATATCTCCATCTCTCCAGCTCTGCCTCGGCTTCCTCCCGGCTCTCAGTACATATCACAATGACGTCCACAAACATCATTGTCCACGGAGACTCCTGTCTTATCTCATCTGTCAATCTGTCCATCACCACTGCAGACAAGAAGGGGCTTAAAGTCGATCCTTGATGCAAGCCCATCTCTACCTTGAACCCCTCAGCCATTCCTACTGCACATCTCACTGCTGTTACACTATCGTCGTACATGTCCTTCACCACCCTAACATACTTCTCTGCCACTCCTGACTTTCTCATACAGTACCACAGTTCCTCTCTCGGTACCCTATCATAAGCCTTCTCCAAATCTATAAACACACAATGCAACTCCTTCTGGCCTTCTCTGTACTTCTCCATCACCATTCTCAAAGCAAATATGGCGTCTATAGTACTTCTCCCTGGCATGAAACCAAATTGCTACTCACAGATCCTCACTTCTCTTTTCAGCCTAGCTTCCACCACTCTTTCTCATATCTTCACTGCATGGCTAATCAGCTTTATACCTCGATAGTTGCTGCAGCACTGCATATCACCCTTGTTCTTGAAAATAGGAACTAGAACACTTTTTCTCCACTCCTCCGGCATCCTCTCACCCTCAAGGATTTTGTTAAACAATCTGGTAAACCACGTCACAGCCATCTCTCCTAGGCTCCTCCATGCTTCCACTGGTACACCATCTGGGCCCACTGCCTTGCCATCCTTCATCCTCTTCATGGCATTCGTGACTTGTTCGCTGCTGATCTTTTGCACTTCCTGATTCACTACCTCCAACTCTTCCAACCTTCTCTCTCTCTCTCACATTTTCTATATTCATCTGCTCTTCGAAATACTCCCTCCACCTTCTTACTACACTCTCCTTACTTGTCAATACATTGTCATCTGCATCCTTTATCATTCTAACATGCTGCACATCCCGCCCAGCTCTGTCTTTCTGTCTGGCTAATCGGTACAGGTCTTTTTCCCCTTCTCTACTATTCAACTTCTGGTACAACTTCTGGTATGCCTTTTCTTTTGCCTTAGCAACCTCTTTCTTGGCTACGTTCCTCGTCTCCTTATACTCGCGAAAGCTTTCTTCGTCCCTGTGTCTATCCATATTCTTCTTTGCCTGCTTCTTCCTATTTATGCTATCCTGTACTTCCTCATTCCTTCACCAAGTCTCCTTGTCTTCCTTCCTCTGTTCCGATGTCACCTTAAGTACTTTCTTGGCTTTCTCGCTCACCACTAATGAGATAACTGCCCATCCGTCCTCGTCTTCCCTGCCTCCGAAAGCCTGGCTCACCTCCCCCCTTAATTTACTGCTGAAGTCTTGCTCCTTCAGCTTCCAGCATCAAATCCTTGGTTCAGCTCACACTTTCCTCCTTGCCTTCACTTTAAAACTCATGTTACCAACCAACACCCTATGCTGTCTGACTACACTCTCCTCTGGCACTACCTTAAAATCGCTGAATTCTTTCAAGTTGCATCTCCTACGTAGGATATAATCTATCTGCGTACTCCTTCCCTCACTCTTATACGTAATCCTATGCTCCTCCTCCTTCTCAAAATAAGTGTTTACTACAGCCATCTCCATCCGTTTTGAAAAACCGACAACCATCTGACCCTCAGCGTACCTCTCCCCGACACCGTTCCTGCCTATCACCTCCTCGTCACCACTATCTCCTTCTCCAATATGCCCATTCATATCCGCTCCCATAACCACTCTTTCCTTAAACCCTGGGTATGCTCTGAATCACTTCCTCTACCTCACTCCATAACTCTTCAGTTTCCTCCAACTCACACCCCACTTGCCGGGCGTATGCACTGATGACATTAATCAGGACCCCCTCAGTTTCCATCCTTGAACTCATTACTCTATCCGACACCCTTCGCCTCCAATACACTATTTATACACTTTTCCTTCACTACCACCCCTGCACCATTTCTTCTCCCATCCACGCCATGGTAAAACAACTTGAACCCTCCTCCAATCATCCTCGCTTTACTTCCCTGCCATTTCGTTTCGTGCACATACAGTATATCTAACTTTTTCTTCTCCATCATATCAGACAGCTCTCTCCCTTTACCCGTCATCGTGCCCACATTTAAAGATCCCACTCTTATCTCCACTCTTCTACTCTCTCTTCTCTCTCGCTTCCTCTGGCACTGTCTTCCTCCTCTCCTTCCTTTGTTCAACAGTCGCATACTTTCCACCGGCGCCCTATTGGACAACAGCACAGGTGGCGGTCGTTGTTAACCAGGGCCACGACCGATCCGGTATGATGTTCTCTTTTGTGCTCCGCATATTGAGTTGGCAAGGGTTTTTACGCCGGATGCCCTTCCATGACGCAACCCTCCCCATTTATCCGGGCTTGGAACCGACACTGAGTTGCACTGGCTTGTGCCCCAATATATATATATATATATATATATATATATATATATATATATATAGATAGATAGATAGATTAGGTAGATAGATAGATAGATAGATACGCCTGGTGGTAGGTGGGGACGCTCACCATCCACTCACTCATCGTAGTGCTGCTCTCGGGTGTCTGTCCTTTCCTTTCCTCCTCCTTTCTTTCTTTCCTCTTCCGTCGTTCTTTACTTAATTCTTTCCTCGTCCTTCTGCCTACTGTTGACTTTACACTCCCTCTTCTATCTATCTTTCCTTCATTCTTTCCTCTTTCTTCTGTCTGTGGGTGACTTTACACTGAGTGACAAGCCAAATGGTTTCCTGTACACCAGGAAGCCATTTACTATGCTGGGTGGTAACCATATAACCAAATTAAGGCGCCTGGTGGTTTAGTGGGTAATTAAGGCACTCCAAGCGGATTGAGTCAGTGAAGGTTTATATCCAAGGTGTATTGCTCACGTAATGCCACTCAGGGATGAGTGAGGCTGGTCGCTCTCATCTTAAATGTCAGGACAAACTTGCCTGGCCCCGGGCTCCTACGCTTCTCATGGGGCAATGTAGGATTGGATGATGGGTGGATGGATGGAGATATATATATATATATATATATATATATATATATATATATATATATATATATATATATATATATATATATATATATATATTGTTGAGAAGCAGGATTTGCCAGTTAGGTACTGCTACTGCAGAGTACTCCCGATGTTTGTCGTACCATAGTTCCGTTATGAGTCAGAGTTGCCAGTTAGCCTGCTGTTTGTGAGGGTAGTTATTTTGAAAGCTGTACATTAAATTTAATGCTCTTTTTTTCTATATATAACATTTTATTTATGTGGTTGTTATTATGTAATCCTATCTTAGTTTGCATTCTAAATAATTTAGAGTGTTATGCAATGTAAGAAAACTCCAGATATTTTGGATATCTTCGAGTTAGCAACTATTGCTTCTCCTAGAATGTAGCCCATTCTAGAATAATGCAAGTTTATACAAGGATGGGGAAGAGACTGCCAGTTTCAGTTCAGTGTGAGTGTAGATCAGTGTCAGTGCAGCTAGTGAAGATTATTTCCAGTACTTGTGAAAACAGTAAAGTGTTGTTGGCAAGCATTATGTGTAATTGCAGTTAGTGAAGATTATCTCCAGTACTTGTGAAAACAGTGAAGTGTTGTTGGCAATCATTAAGTGTAATTATTTGGAAAATAAAGACAGTGAACTTTAAAAAACAGTGTTTATTTGCAATGCCTCAGCTGGTCTTGTTGTACACTAAAAGGCTGCCTCTAGGAAGAACAACTCACTGGGCAACGTCCTTCCTATACTGATCTATTGCTGTTGGAGCCTTTGGCAGTGTGGGATGGGCACATAACAGTGGTGTCAGGAGTGAGGATTTTTAGAAAGCGCTGCAGTAAGTCTAATCTTTGACATGAAGTAAAAAGGTGTATAGACAAGAGGCCAAGGTCGGCAGGAGGAGGCATATGCAATTATCAAGCTATTACACACTGAGGATGCAGACCTGGAGCGGTGGCGTCTTCATCGTGTGTCTGCCCCTCCCAGAGGCTGTCGAAGCAGAAGAGGAGGACAGCATAGAGGCCAAACCACCGCAAACCCCCCCGGCCCCTCACGGGGTCCAAGAACCTGAGAGTTGCTTCGGTTGCCTGGACAAGTACCACACCTCTCAGCACAACACACATAACAATACCGTTTTTTCTGTACCAAGAAATGACCCCCCAGCGGTCATTTCTCGATGACTTCTA
This sequence comes from Coenobita brevimanus, assembly GCF_032717465.1. Lineage (NCBI taxonomy): Eukaryota > Metazoa > Arthropoda > Malacostraca > Decapoda > Coenobitidae > Coenobita > Coenobita brevimanus. The sequence continues at coordinate 1,422,402 of NC_137009.1, forward strand.
GCCAGGGACATTGAAAGCAATCCAGGACCCACCAACAAATACTTATGTCCAACATGCTCAAGACCTATCACGTCGAGCCAACAGGCAAAGGGTTCAGTGCAATTCCTGCAAGAACTGGGCCCATTATACCTGCACAACACTTGCATCCAGGAAACATTACATAAACACCTGGACCAGCTCCCTATGCTCCTTCCTCCCACCCACTAACCCCCCCACCAACCCTACTCCTACTTCCTCCCCACCTACTCAGCCAAACCCACCGATCCTTCCTATACCATCCAATCCCCCAACCTCTCCCATTCCACCCCATTCTAATCCACCCCAACCTTTTACTTCCAATACAACCTTCTCCTACCCCTTCCCCTCCACCCACACCACCACCTCCCCCCCCCCCTGTGCTGCAGCAGCCAACACACACCGCACACACAACATATACATCCTTCATTTTAACATAGATGGAATAAACACCAAAAACAAGAGATCACAAATTTCATCAAACAACATAACATACACATTGCCATTTTACAAGAAACAAAGCTACACAGAACACAAAAAACACCTACATTTCATAATTTCACCACCATTCATCAAGACCAGGCCGATGGCGGTGGCGGAACACTCATCACCCTGGTACACAAATCCATCATCTTTTCAGATACCAGTGGACACACAAAGTCACTTCTCCCCCCACGTGACACCACAACAGAAATACAATCAAGTAAAATACGCACTGGTAACAAATCACATATAACAATCGCCAACACATACATTCTCCCCCAGTCATCCCCGACAGTACCACACAATTACTTTCCACAAATACACAACATCACTAACATACCCAACATCATCCTGGGTGGTGATTTCAATGCCAAGGCATCGGTCTGGCATGTCAACAACCCTGACACAGACAGAGGGCTGGTACTGCAATCCCAAACAGATCATCTTTTCATACTGAATAATATCCATCAACATACCCATATCCCACACCAAGCCCTCTTCCTCACATCATCCCCAGACATCACCTTCTGTTCCTCAAACCTCACCCCCACAACATCCTGGAGAGTGGTCAAAACCCTTGGATCTGATCACCTCCCAATCATCATCACTACCAAAACCAGAATCACCCTAGCTGGCCACAGACACATACACTAATTATAAGAGGGCCAACTGGGAGGCCTTTAGAACTGAAACAGAACAACATTTCGAAACATTAAACATTACATCTATCACAAACATCACCACTGCTGTGCACACTTTCAGTACAATTATACAGAACGCAAACAAAAGACACATCCCTAGAGGCAACAGTAAGAGACACAACCCCAACTTCACACCAGAAATTCAAGGCCTCATCAGTCAACGGGACACATTACGACACTCCCCAACACCCCATACACAAGACACCGTACAACAAATATGAGAACTCAACACTGATACAATAAAATATCAGAACAACAAACACTAAACTGGAAAAATTATCTCCAAACACATGACCACAAAACAAGCATCAGCAAACTCTACAAAACACTAAACAGCATCACACTTTCAAACAGCAACACTACACAATCACACACTGCCATCACAACAACAGACACCATACCTTCAAACAAACGACAAACAAACTCTCTCATCAATCACTTCTCACATGTCAACCATCTAAACTCTCATCACAACGACCGACATATCATCCGATGTAAGAGACAGTTCCCTACAGACCCAGACTATGCACCTTTCACATACAACCAGACGAAGCACATCATCAGTAACCTTAAGCACTCATCTGCCTGTGGACCAGACAACATAAGCAACATTCACCGTAAACACCTTGGACCACAAGGGATACAAGCACTCACCAACATATCAAACTACAGCTACTCACACAGCACAATACCCGACATCTGGAAGCATGGTATTATCATTACTATCCCTAAACCCAACAAAGATTCCACGTTACCTTCGTCCTTCTAGAGGAGTAGACTATAGCACCAGTCGAGCAGGGCAGTACTCCCAAGGTGGATGGAAAGCTGATGACAGGGAGAGCTGGAGCTCCTGTTTCATCAGTCCTCAGGACTAGGTCCCGACCATCCCCCTTTGCTGAACTTTTTTAGTGTCTCAGTAACACAGAGAGCAGGCCAGCATGCTCTCCAATGCAACTTTCTCTAACTATCAACACCAAACTACATGCACAGCACACACCACACTTCCTTTTCAAAATAAAAAAAAATGGCGTTGAATAACGTAGCCTCGGAGTCCATAAATGCCCCCACCTTCTGCCCCTTTCCCGGTGACTCAAAATGCCTGAAACCACTGTCGGACTCTCTTCTTCATCATTTCTGTAACATTCGTGGCCTTTCCTCTAACTTTCACTCTGTTGAACACCACCTCTCCTCTAAACCTCACCTTCTTTTTCTAACTGAGACTCAGCTGTCTGAGGTAACTAACAGCAGACCCTTTCCCATATCCTCCTACTTCCTCTATACTCATTTCAAAGCCAAAGGTGGCTGTTGTGAATATGTATGCAACGACTTATCTTGCTCTCGTGTTCCTGAACTCGATTCTTCTGAATTCCCTACACTCAGGCTTCGGCTTTCCTGTCATTCTCTGACTAAATATATCTGTGCTGTTTACTTATCTCCTAATTCTACTGAAAATCAAAAATTCTTTGACTATCTTACTTCTACAGTATGATGGAACACATTCCATCCATTTCTTCTTTCTCTGAAATCTCCATTCTTGGTGATTTCAATGTTCACCACCACCTTTGGCTCTCCACTCCTTTCGCTGATCCACCTGGTGAACAAGCCTATACCTTTTCTATCCTTAATGACCTAGAATAGTTTGTACAGCACCCTACCCGTATCCCTGACCGACTTGGAAAGGGCTTCAACATACTTGACCTCTTCCTTACAACTAATCTTTCTGCTTACACTGTTAATCTTTTCTCTCCATTGGTCTCCTCCGATCACAACCTTATCACCTTAACCTGTCCTATCGCTCCAGTAAGGGCTGCGGACCCTCCAGGGAAACGTCGTCTGTGGCACTTTGGAGCTGCTGATTGGGAAGCCCTCAGGCAGTACTTCTTTGATTTTCCCTTGAATGATTATTGCTTCCATGGCCGGGAGCCATCTGAGTGTGCTTTGTGTATTCTCTCGGGTATGGAAGCATACATTCCTTTCTCATATCCTTTGACTAATGCACGTAAGCCTTGGTTTAATCACGCTTGTTCTAATGCTGTCCACAACAAGGAGAGGGCCTATAAACGGTACCGGAGCCAACCCACCCCTGAATCACACCTTTTACATGTTTCTGCCCGGAATCGTGCTAAGTCTGTTTCTTCGCTCTGCTAAAAATAATTTCATCCGTACAAAATACTCTCAGCTCTCTAACTCAGATTTTTCCCGCTCCTTCTGGCACCTTGCCAAAAACCATTTTAACAACTTTACCTCATCATCCTTCCCTCCTCTTTTCTACTCTGATGGTTCTGTAGCTATTTCTTCTACTGATAGAGCAGATCTCTTCACTCAGACTTTCTCCTCCAATTCCACCTTAGACGATTCCAGTGCTGTTCCTCCATCACTTCCCCTCTCTGACAACCTCGTGGCTAACATTAAAATTTCTTCAGCTTATGTATTTTCTGCCATCACAGGCCTCAGTACTAATAAGGCATATGGGCCTGATGGAGTCCCTCCTGTTGTCCTCAAGAACTGTGCTTCTGTGCTTACACCCTGCCTAGGCAAACTCTTTTGCCTTTGTCTATCAACTTGTACCTTTCCGTTTTGCTGGAAGTTTGCTCTCATTCAGCCAGTCCCAAAGAAGGGTGACCATTCCCAACCATCTAACTATCGTCCAATTGCTTTAACATCCTGTATCTCAAAAGTTTTCGAGTCTATTTTTAATAAAAAAAATTTAAAGTATCTTTCCTATCACGACCTTCTTTCTGATCGTCAGTATGGGTTCCATCAGGGACACTCTACAGGCGATCTTCTCACCTACCTTTCAGACTCGTGGTCATCCTATTTTCGGGACTTCGGCGAAAGCTTTACCATTGCACTTGGCATCTCAAAGGCTTTCGATCGAGTCTGGCATAAATCTTTAATTTCCAAACTGCTGTCTTATGGTTTCTATCCTTCTATCTGTGCCTTCATCTCTAGCTTCCTTTCTGGTCGTTCTATAGCCGCTGTTGTAGACGGCCATCGTTCTTCTCCTAGATCTATTAACAGTTTTATTCCTGAGGGCTCTGTCCTATCACCAACTCTCTTCCTTTTATTCATCAATGACCTTCTAAGCTGTACATCTAACCCTATCCACTCATACGCTGATGACTCCACCCTTCACCTTTCCATTCGATTCCCACAACGTCCATCTCAGCAGTTACATCAACAAACAAAGGATGGGGTTATGGCACACCTAATGTCTGACTTGGCTCGTATCTCTTACTGGGGTAAAAATAATCTTCTTGTTTTTAATGCAGCAAAGACACAGTTCTTACACCTATCAACCCGACAAAATCTTCCACAGGTATACCCACTAATGTTTAATAATATTCAGCTTAATCCTGCATCATCATTGAACATGCTTGGCATTTCATTTACTCGGGACTTACCTTGGAAAGATCATATTATATCTCTTGTAAAATCTGCTTCCAAGAGATTGGGTGTGCTAAGCCAACTCCATTCCTTCTTTACCCCTGCACAATTGTTGACTCTATACAGGGGTTTTATCCGCCACTGTGTGGAGTACAACTCTCATTTGTGGGGAGGTTCCTTAGATACAGCTCTTCTCAGTAGGGTGGAGTTAAAGGCTTTTCATCTCATTAACTCTCCTCCTCTTACTGACTCCCTTCAACCCCTGTCTCTTCGCCGCATTGTTGCATCTTTATCTCTTTTCTATCGCTGCTTCAGCGGTCACTGTTCCCCTGAACTGTCTGCATGCATTCCTTCATCTCTACTATGGGTGCGTAGCACCCTTCTAGCAGCAAACTCTCACCCCTTTTCTGTCCAACTCTCTAATGCAAGAGTTAACGGTTACTCCCAGTCCATGATTTATGCAACAGGTCAACTCTAGAACTGTCTCGCTTTGTCTGGATTTCCTGGTTCCTATGATCTCCAGTCTTTCAAACGCAGTGTGTCCAGGCATCTCGAAATGAATGGATCTTGAATTTGGCTCTCTTGTATTTTATTTTTCTCTTGGAAGGAACAGTTTTGCGGGCTCATTACCTTCCCCACATTAAAAAAAAAAAAAAAAATCACCGCCCCGTCACACTCATCTTCACCCCCTGCTAAAGTCACTGAACGACTGATACTACAACTAGTTACACCCCTAGCCCAGTCACAACATGGCTTTAGGCCACTACACTCCACAAACACTTTTCTTACAGACCTTACATAGAGAGTTTTTGATGGCATGAATTTAGATAGGCTACTACATAGAACACTCCTAGTCGCACTAGATATTAGCAAAGCTTTTGATGCCATCCCCCGCCACAACCTCAGAAACACAATATTCAACACAAACATGCACAATAGCACAAAAAGTTGGCTGGCAACTACTGAGCAGGCATATGTGCACATGTAACATTTGCCAGTCAGTCTTCAAACATCAGAAACTTCACAAATGGCATCCCCCAAGGATCTGTTTTGTCCCCTACACTTTTTAACCTATACGTGACGACATACCCACGCCCCACACACCACAGATACGCATAGCTTCCTGTGCAGACGACATAACACTCACATGAACGCACCAAAATGCAAACACAGCTGCACACATCCTCCAACCTTACCTCAACACACTGCACGAATAGTTCACCAAAAACAGGCTCAAAATAGCCCCAGCCAATTCTACAGTAACCTTTCTCACAAACTGGACAGCAGAACACAGTCACATTCCACACCTTACCATAAACAACACTCCCCTACCACACACACACACACACACACACACACACACACACACACACACACACACACACACACACACACACACAAAATCCTTGGTGGAACATACAATACATCAATGTCATTTAAACAACACATCACAAACATTAAAAATAAAATAACACGAAGACTCAATGCCTTAAGGTCATTTGCCCACACAACATTTGGACACAAGAAAGAAACCATCACCACAGTATACAAACAATATATACGTTCAGTGATGAATTATCGAAGCCCTTCTTGGGCTCCTAAACTCACTAAAACACACTATAACACTCTACAGACCATACATAACAAGGACTTAAAAATAATCACAGGCTGCACAGCCACTACACCCACCGACCACCTATATCAAGAAAGCAAAGTCCTCAAAGTCAAGGATCACCTAGACATGAGACGAACCCAGATTCTCGCTGCAGCCTCCACAAACCCATATCATCCACTACACTACATGGCAACACATCCACACACACCAAGGAATATCAATACAATACCCTGCACACGATATCATACACAACTACTGTCATCTCTCCCCCCCCCCCCCTCGCCTGCCTCAGACCAGCTTCCAGAAGCATATCCATATTGAGATCAAGCGCCGCTCTATTTAGTCACTTAAAGACAACACAGCTGCATGCATGGCCTCCTGATATCCACCCCTCCGAATCTTATCTCCCTCATGAGGACAGGGTCCACTTGGCCAGACTTAGATGTGGGCATCATCCAGCCCTCTTAAGTTACCAGGAGAGGCTGGATGAGTCCGTCACTGATGCATGTCCAGAATGCAACACAGCACCCCATACTATTAAGCACATTATGGAAGACTGCATTGCACACAATCACCTACGCCAACAACACAACATACACTCCTTGAGAGCTGTGTGAGAAAGCCAGGTCTTGCCCATGGCCTTCCTTAGGGATTCGGGGCTGTTCGGCCAGACTGCCTAGGGAACAACTACTGCTACTACTACAGTGATGATGCAAGGACAGCTACGGTAGATGCTTTCATGGAAGAAATGAGAGAAGAACAGGAACAACTGAAGAAGTGTACACTAAGTTATGGCAGCAGAAATATGAGGTAAGCAATAATGTGATGGAGTGCAAACAGCATGTGGATGACCCGTTCAAGACAATCAGTGAGGGAATTGTGATGGAATGCAGACAGCATGTAGATAACCAATTGAAGCATGTAGTCGACCATGTGAATAATTAGTGAGAAAATTGAGGCTGTAGAGAAAATTAATATTGCACTGCTGAGCCTCAGGCTAATGTACAGGAGCATTTGAAAAGAATATACAGTGTATGGTGAATCATGACGGATCCCAAACATTTAAACGTAGCATTACTGGGTTGAATAATCAGAATGCAGAAGTTTTAAGTTCTGGACTTAATTATGATGCCCCAGCCCCAAATCAGTGAAGTGCATGGGTATAATGAGGATCCAATTTAGAAGAAACACCAGGAATTTGATGGCAAAGACGCTTGGGAAACTTATCGTGTGCAGTTTGAGTTGCTTGCAGATCAGAATGGTTGGGATGCTAGGCAGAAGGCAGTGCAGCTTACTAAAAGCCTCAAGAGTTCTGCAATGGATGTTCTTGGCCAAATGCCAGTGGAGGATAGGAACAATTGTCAGTCCACAGCAGAAGTGCTGGAGCGCAGATATGGGACCATGTACCAAACTGAGGTTTACAGAGCACGATTCCCGACGGATGTACAGGCTCGAGGCGAATCCCTACAACAGCTTGCTCATGACCTGGAGAGTATGGCATAGATGGTGTACCCCTGCACAGCACCCAACCTGTTGGCTATTCTTCTGAGGGACCAGTTCATTGATGCTCTTGATAGTGCAGAGTTGAAAGTGCAAGTGAAACAGGCACAACCCAGAAGCATGCAAGAAGGAATAGCCAGGGCTCTAGATTTTGAGTACTATGTCAAGTCCAGTACTTATCAGACAGGTCGTACTGCAAGATTCAAGGCAAGAACGGGGCAGGTGCATGAAGTGGAAGTTGCTGGTACTGTGAAAAGCAAGGACATAGAAAAGAGGACTGTTGTAAATGGAAGAGGGAACAGGAGAAACTCAGAGGAAGTTGCTGGTATTGCAAGAAGCCAGGACATCGGAAAGTGGATTGCAGCAATTGGAAGAGAGAATGAGAGAAGATCAGAGGAGGTTGCTGGTTCAACATGAAGCTAGGACACAAGAGAGTTGATTGTTGCAAATGGAAGAAGGAACAAGAAGGGAATAGTGCAAGGAAACCCACGATTGCAGCAAACGGGTGTAGGACATGTGGTGAGGTAAGACACTTCAGATATGAGTGTCCAAATTTTTTTTTTTTTTTTTTATGCGAGGAAGAAGGAACCAAAGGCCATGGCCCGCAGTAACAGTTCCTTCCAAGAGAAAAACAAAATACAATAGAGAGCCAAATTCAAGATCCGATCATTTTGAGATGCCTGGACACACTGCGTTTGAAAGACTGGAGATCATAGGCAGCATGAAATACAGACAGAGGGAGACAGTTCCAGAGTTGACCTGTTGCATAAATGAAAGACTGGGAGTAACGGTTAACTCTTGCATTAGAGAGTTGGACAGAAAAGGGATGAGAGTTTGCTGCCAGACGGGTGCTACGCGCCCGTCGTAGAGGTGGAGGAATGCAAGCAGACAGTTCAGAGGAGCAGTGACCATTAAAGTAGCGATAGAAAAGAGATAAAGATGCAACAGTGCGGCGAAGAGACAGAGGTTGAAGGGAGTCAGTAAGAGGAGGAGAGTTAATGAGACGAAAAGCCTTTGACTCCACCCTATTGAGAAGAGCTGTATGTGGGGAGCCTCCCCACACATGAGAGTTGTACTCCACACAGGGGCGGATAAAACCTCTGTATAGAGTCAACAATTGTGCAGGGGTAAAGAAAGAGCGGAGTCGGCTTAGGATGAGGGTAAATTAGTGAAGGCTGTTGACAAGAGGCAACAACCAGCCAGTTTTTCCCAAGAAGCCCCACCTTCGAGGAAATGAAGGAGAACCCTGATGAAAATTGTGCAAAAAGAAAGAAGAACAGACGGCAAGAAGTGTAGTAGGAATGGGAAGCTTCGCAAGAAATGCTGTCATACTGTAATAACAGGGACAGCATCAGAAGAAGACCTGAAGAGGATGCAGATTTACAAGCAGTGCTAAAGTGGCTGCAGCGGAGTACAGTGCAACCATCCTGGGAAGAGGTTTCCAGATTCAGCCCTGTGACCAAGAGCTACTGGAGTCAGTGGGACCTTCGTTTGAACAACGGACTACTAGAGCATCAGTGGGAGACACCCGATGGCCTCAGCAAGTATCGGCAACTGGTGATTCCGAAGAAAATGAGGTCTGAGATCTTGGACGAGACCTTTAACCAGATCACTAGTGAACACCTGGGAGTGAAGAAAACTCAAAGTCGGCTGCGACAGAGGTTCTACTGGACTCGCATGCAACAGGATGTTGAAGAGTGGTGTCAGGCCTGTGATGTATGTTGTGCCCAGAAGGGACCAAAGAAACATGGTTGCGCCCCTCTTCAGCTGTACCAAGTGGGTGTACCTATGGAAAGACTTGTGGTGGACATTCCTGGACCTCTGCCACTCACTGAAAGAGGAAACTGGTATATACTGTATGTGTCGCCGTGGACTATTTCTTAAAGTGGCCAGAAGCTTATGCCGTTCTCGATCAAGAGGCTGTGACTGTTGCCAAAATGTTGGTTGACCAGTTTTTCTGTCGTTTTGAGATACTACAGGAGCTACATTCAGACCAGGGTAGAAACTTCGAGTCTGCTGTGTTCCGTGAGTGCTGCAAGTTATTTGGGATCAAGAAGATTAAGTCAACCCACTAAGGCGACAGTCAGATGGGATGGTGGAGAAATTCAACTGGACCCTGGGACAAGAACTGGCCAAGTACTGTGTAGATGGACAAACAGAATGGGACCAGAAATTACCTGCATTGCAGATGGCATGTCGGTCTGCATCTCATGAGTCTACCGGCTATATTCATGCAAAACTGATGTTGGGTCACGAGTTATGCTTACCTCTTGACTTGTTAGTGGGAAGACCACCTGGTGAAGAGCTGCCTATAGATACCTCCAGCTATGCGAAGCATCTTCAGGAAAGGCTCGCTGAGGTACATCATCAGGTGTGAGAAGCTCTAAAGATTTCAGGT